>NC_135806.1:56392126-56707714 GCF_964213995.1 Mustelus asterias | reverse complement strand
CAATGAGGTTACCGGATGTGGGGGTCACAACAGCCAATTGGATTGCTGATTCCATATATGGAAGCCAGCAGGTCCCCCTAGGTGTCCATATTGGCTTGCAGCTTCAGTGAAAACCAAATGAGAAAATGTCTATACCAATAAAAACAGGAAACACGGGAACATCTCTGCTGGTCTGACAGCATCTGTGGAGAGAGAATAGAGCCAATGTTTCAAGTCTGGATGACCCTTCGTCAAAGCGGGTAAGCCTTTATCTTAGGGAAAAGGGTGTATGTAGCCCTTTCCCAATATAAGGTAACGGTGGGAATTCGAGATGCCAGAGGGTCTGGTCGAAACTGGGGAACGCACAAACATTGTCCTTATTTGGTCAGGGCTGATCACCTCTGATTCCAGCCTCCCGGGCAAGTCCCAACTTGCTCTTGATCACGTCTGACCTTTGTTTATGTTTCAACTTGGCCTGTCCGAATTCCCATCAGGCCAGGCTGTGGAGGCTGTTGTCTGCTGTTCAATTTAGGTTGTTCAGTTCTGTATCTGGCCTAGATGCTCAGGCAATGGGCCATTTGGCCACAGCATGAACAACATCAATACATTTATTAAAGTGTTCTGTATTATAGACTGTTCATCTGGCAACACATACAGCCCAGAGCAAGAAGGAAGAGTTAATCATTGAAAATTGTCTCAGTTGTTATCTCTGCGTGAATGTGTGCTCACCTTCAGATAGCACTGGCTAGGCCCTCAGCCTGTGCTATTGGGCTGGTATGCTGGATAAACCCTTTCCTGCTTGAGCTTAGATTTGCATGAAAAATGCATAACCCTCACAGCGATTCTAATTCACTTGTCTTTCAGGATAAATATCCCTTCGAGAGTTTGAGACACTCTAAGAATGAAAGTCAAAGTTAATGGCTCATGGTTTTGCCACAGGCCATCAAGCAACCCAAAAGCGGCCAATTAGTCACATCTTGACATGTAAAAAACAGCTGGGGAAGGTGCTCAGATAATAAGGACTCCATGTCATATACATTAATCATGCCAGCAAATCATTCCCGTTTCACAGTATATTCCAATAATAAGTTAGACATATTAAGACAAGCTAAACCACTGTGAATATTAACAGCTGCAGCTTTTAATACATACATTTTCTGGGCTGTTATCAAATAAATCTCTAACAATCCACAAATCTTACGAGAGTCCAGATCTTTGTGGGTTTTTTGAAGGTGTTTATTTTTAGGCATTTAGTACTCAAGCAATGCTATTCCTTTAAAATATGATGGGTGACAGAAGCTGAGTCAGTGATCTATGATGGACGCCAAAAGTAGACTTTTCCCTAACCCGTTCCCATTTACCCATTCTGACGAAGAGTCATCCAGACTCAAAACGTTGCCTCTATTCTCTCTTCACAGATGCTGTCAGACCTGCTGAGATTTTCCAGCGTTTCCTGTCTTTGTTGGAGTAGACGTTTCCCATTTGGTTTCCACTAAAACAGCGAACCAATATACTGAATGAACAGACCATAGTTGTGCAATCAAGCGGAACACCCTACACCCTACATCCTAGCTATGATGGTAACACTACATTCTGCACCCTCTCCTTTCTTTCTCTATGAACAGTACACTTTGTCTGTATAGCGTGCAAGAAACAATGCTTTTCACTGTATACTAATACATGTGACAATAATAAATCAAATCAAATCAAGACAATCAGTGGCATTTACTAGAAAGCTGTATTGTTTGATTTAGTCCTCTTGCAGAATGCCTGCTCATTGCTGAGGGTCCTAATCTTTGGATATTGGTGAGCTGCTCCTACGTTCTTTGGGTTTAGGTAAGGATACTGAGTAGAAGAGAGGATGCACTTTATAATAAATGGAAAGTGTATTCAGCTTGAAGTGCAATAGATTAGAGACTCTTAAGCAAGCTGATTGATTACCGTGCTTGTTAATTGACCAGCTGACAAAAAAAAATGGATGTTTAGTGTCTGGATTGGGACATTATCGATACTAACCATGTTTCAGACAGTTAGACAGTGTGGAAATTGATGGTCTGCTTTCTGCATTAGGTGGACAGAAATAGTTGTCTCAAAATCTTTCATGCCAGTTTTTATATCTGCTGGAAGCACACAGCAGGTCCATCATCAGCGGCAAAGACATAAGATAGGTTAATATTCTGAGGAAGGGTAAATGCAAAACATTAATCAACCTTTCTGAGGTTGCTTGGTGCCCTTCCACATATCTCCAATATTTTCTTGGAGCTTCTCCATTACTTTAGTAGAAGAGGAGGAGAAACCCTTTTCCCGTGTATAAAAGAGACTTCCACCTCGCTCCCAACCAAATCCTTGGGAGAAGCTTGTTGCAAATTCCTGGCTGTGGTATCTTTTAGTTCAGTTCCCTACATTCTTCATTTTATTCACCCTCTCAACATAGTAACTGGGATCTTAAAAGGACAGGGCCATAATTCCAGCAAATTGCTTCAGTTCCTGCAGCTCGAATTGTACAGCAGTTCCTTTACGTTCCCATGTCTTGAAATCATGTGGAATACTAGCTTACCACCACTTATTGCATTTGACCAACATTCCTCTCATTGCTATCTTAGCTATTTAAAATGAAGGGTTAAGTTGTTTTTTAAGTTTATTTATCAGTGTCACAAGTCGGCTTACATTAACACTGCAAATAAATTACTGTAAAAATCCCCTGGTCGTCACACCCCGGCGCCTGTTCGGGTACACTGAGGGAGAATTTAGCATGGCCAATGCACCTAAAAAAGCATGTCTTTTGGACTCTGGGAGGAAACCAGAGCACCCGGAGGAAACCCACGCAGACACGGGCAGAACATGCAGACTCTGCACAGACAGTGAACAAGCCAGGAATTGAACCTGGGTCCCTGGCGCTGTGAGGCAGCAGTGGTTAATGACTACTCTGAAAGTTTCAGAAGAATGTGCTGACACCCGTGCTAACATTCCAAAATATAATTTCTGGGCTCTGCTGATCAGAGACAGACATGATGGAAACAAAAGAGGGAAGGATTAAAATTAGGTAGTCATTCTTGTAAACATTCATCATACAAGAGATCTGCAGAGACCCAGGAGAATTCAGCTCAGTATCATTCAGAATGCCTCAAAACTCAAAACATCTTCTTTCTCTAATTAAAAAAAGGGAAAGAGGGATATGGGGAACAGGTGGGGAGGTGGATTTGAGACCAGGGAGAGATCAACCATGATTTGATTGAATGGTTCGAAGGGCTGAAATTGCCTACTTCTGCTGCTAATTCCTATGTTCCTATTTTCCAAAGAGGAGTCAAGTTATCTTTGTTTCTATCTTCACAGACACTGCCAGACCTGCTTAGTTTTTCCAGTGCTTTCTATCCTTAGATATTAAAAAGTGCCCACAAGATTCAGACTCAGAATGATAAGTAACATATAACATTCTGTCTGTTGCAGGAGTGCTGTTCAACATTGGATAAAAACCATTTACTCTTGGCTTCCTGGAGATAGCAAGAAACAATTGCTGACAGAGTTACATCTCTTCACTATTTATTCAGTAATCTACATCAATGTAAAGATAACCCGATCATCAATGGCAGTTACAGTCATTTTTAATAATGAAGTGACATAGCTCATTTCAGCTTTGCAATGGTACAGCCTCATCCGGGTTCAATTTCAATGATGGGGCCCATTTTTTTAAATGCTGGTGCACGGTGGAGTCTCCGCTATGTATTGGGAAATCACGGGTGCGCTGCCTACATTTTTCCGACTATTAAGGAAAAAAATATGAGCAGTATGATTTCCCATGAAGCACAGTGGACAAGGCTTCCTGTGGGCGGAAATAACTGCTGCTATTGACTTTCAGTTCTTCATTCAGATTCAGAACTTTATTGTAGACAGTCTTTTTCAGTTGTGGTCGTGTTCCTAAAAATAACAACTTTAAGCGAAACAACGTTAAGTGAATCACAAACTCCCATCGGATACAAAGAACAATGAACAATACAGCACAGGAACAGGCCCTTCGGCCCTCCAGGCCCGTGCCGCTCCCTGGTCCAAACTAGACCATTCTTTTGTATCCCTCCATTCCCACTCCGTTCATATGGCTGTCTAGATAAGTTTTAAACGTTCCCAGTGTGTCCGCCTCCACCACCTTGCCTGGCAGCGCATTCCAGGCCTCCACCACCCTCTGTGTAAAATATGTCCTTCTGATATCTGTGTTAAACCTCCCCCCCTTCACCTTGAACCTAGGACCCCTCGTGAACGTCACCACCGACCTGGGGAAAAGCTTCCCACCGTTCACCCAATCTATGCCTTTCATAATTTTATACACCTCTATTAAGTCTCCCCTCATTCTCCGTCTTTCCAGGGAGAACAACCCCAGTTTACCCAATCTCTCCTCATAACTAAGCCCCTCCATACCAGGCAACATCCTGGTAAACCTCCTCTGTACTCTCTCCAAAGCCTCCACGTCCTTCTGGTAGTGTGGCGACCAGAACTGGACACAGTATTCCAAATGCGGCCGAACCAACGTTCTATACATCTGCAACATCAGACCCCAACTTTTATACTCTATGCCCCGTCCTATAAAAGCAAGCATGCTATATGCCTTCTTCACCACCTTCTCCACCTGTGACGTCACCTTCAAGGATCTGTGGACTTGCACACCCAGGTGCCTCTGTGTATCTACACCCTTTATGGTTCTGCCATTTATCGTATAGCTCCTCCCTACATTATTTCTACCAAAATGCATCACTTCGCATTTATCAGGATTGAACTCCATCTGCCATTTCTTTGCCCAAATTTCCAGCCTATCTATATCCTTCTGTAGCTTCTGACAATGTTCCTCACTATCTGCAAGTCCTGCCAATTTTACAATGTTAAATGTTAAATGATACAAAGTTAAAGCCAGGATTTGGTTCCTTCAGATATTTCTTGGCCACAAAAAACAATGTGCAAGTTGAAACACTGTACCATGCATGTGCGGCACTGTGCATCCTCGATGGAATAACTTGCAAAATAAAATAAATCATTGAATATAACAGAAATACTATTTAAATTGAAAACAGATTAAGTCATCCAAATAATATCTGTGTAGCACAGCTTCTGTGTCTCACCCTCAGCACGACTGAAGCTCAGCTTGACTTTTTTTTACCATTTTCCTTTCCCATTCTGTCTCATGCTCTGCCATACTCCTTTCCCACTCTGTCTCTCTCTTTCTCCTTTCTCACTTGATCTCTCTCTCTTTCTCTCTCTGTCATACTCTCTCCTTTCCCTTTTATCCAGTGTTTAACTCACTGCCACTCCTCTTCCAGGAATGCCTACCCTGAAGGAGTACTGCTCTTCTCTCTGACAGGATTTCTCAGTATCTCCTGTTTTCTCTGCCTTTTAGCTTTGACAAAGGGTCATCTGGACTCGAAATGTCAGCTTTTTTCTCTCCTTACAGATGCTGCCAGACCTGCTGAGATTTTCCAGCATTTTCTCTTTTGGTTTCTCTCCTTTCCCACTCCCTCTATCTCTCTCTCTCTCTCCTTACCCACTCGAACTCACTCTCTCCTTATTTCCCATGCTGTCTTTTCTCCCTTTCACAGTATGGGCACGATTTCACAGCTTCGCTCGTCCAAAAACCATAAAATTCTGCCCGAGGTCAACAGACCTTCCCATTGTCCAGCCCTCACCCTGCTCTGATTCCTGGGGCGGACGGGGTGGTAAAATTCCGGCCTATGTCTCTCTCTCTCTCTTTTCCCTTTCTGTCTCTCTGTCACTCTCTTCTTTCTCACTCTGTTGTTCTCTCCTTTCCCCCTGTCTCTTGCCTTTCTCACTCTGTATCTCTTCTTTTCCATTATCTCTCTGTCTCTCGAGCTTTTTCAACTTCCACTGTCTCTTTTTTCCCACTCTCTCTTTTTCTCTCTCCCTCTCCACTCTGTCTCTCTCTCTCTTTTGGCACACTGGGAGAATTCATCCGTTTTGACTCTACCACCGGAATCCTACCGCCCCGCCGCGGGAATCGGAACGGGCGAGGGGAGGACAATGGGAAGGTCCGTTAGCCTTGGGTGGGATTTTCCAGTCTCGGGTCAAGCAAGGTTGTAAGATCCCGCCCTAAATATACCCGCCAGTGGGAAAACTGGAGTGTTTCCCATTGGCGTTAGCAGTGCCTATGAGGTGGAATTCAGCCACATAAACAACACAAAGATATGCAAGACGTGAAAAATGCCGGCCAGCCCGAATTCACAGATCTCAGCATTCAGGGACAATCACCCACACTCCCCCCTCCCCGCTCCCCTCCCCCCGCCCCAACATAATGGAAATGGCTAACTCCTGGTGATGAGTGGAGCACCCACAACCCCTCAGCCCAAAGGAGCATCCTCCCTCACCACCAGTAAAAGAATGGGTCACCCCACCCCCCACCACCACCCCTCCCCCCCCCCCCCACCCCCTCCACCCCCCAACCCCCCCACCCCCACCCCCCCCCCCCCCCCCCACCCCCACCACCCCCCCCCCGCCTCCATGCAGGCACACGGGTACCTGAACCCTCTCCCACCCCAGTCAGAGGCCTCATGAACCCTCCCTCCTCAAGAGAGACACTTCAATATGGAGTCCCCCGAGGTCCTGCTCCCCTCAGACCCCCCTTCAGGCTCCCACCCCTTGGCAATACCAACAGTGCACTGTCCCCTTGGACTATGTGGGAGGGGCAAGAAGATAAGTTGTGTACTCATCTGCCCCTCACTGTCAGGCTGCAGAGGAAGGGTCCCCCAAGGGACCTGAGGGTTGGGTGGATTCGTGCTGGGGGAGAACGGGGTTGACCTCGGGATTCTTCCCCAGGATGAGGGTCATGTGGCTAGATTGCCCCTTCTAGCCCTGGGAAACCTAACAATCATGTTTGGCATGGTGATTTCAGGCAGCTTTCTGTTCAAAATCTTCATTCTTGTCTGTGCACTGTGAAATCTTTGAAGTGGCCTGGTCACCTTAATATCCATGCCCCTGGACTCTGGAAGCCTTCAAGATCACAGCAACATTCTATTGCTCTCATGGTCTGTCAGCAGCTCCAGGTGTGAACAGACCCTTATGAACTCCTCTGACTGACAGGAGATGTCAGTTTCACTGGGAGGGATTCCCTTTTGTCGCTTGTATTGACAGCAGGTGCAGCCTGGCCACTTTGAACTGCTCTGATTGACAGCTCCAAAGCAGACCAAATACTTCATGGTTGATATATGCCAGAAAGCCTCAAGAACCTTCCCTTTTTACCACAGCCGCTCACACAGCCCCATTCTTTCAACACTGTATATTTTTCAAGTTTCTGTGCCTTCAAAGAAAGTTCAAAACCTTTGAAAATCTTTGAAAACCTTTGTCTTCATTCACTTCCTTGCTCCAGTACCCTTAACTAGCCTTTGATTGACAACTTGATGCTTTTACATAGCAGGCAGTAGCTTTCATTGCCCTTTCTCTCTTTAAGCAGTATCAGTTGTGAACAGACCCTTGTGAAGGTTTTCGCTGGGGTGGGGGTGGGGAGCATTGCAACAAGTCTTCCACCCAGCGGGAATCCCATTTTAGTCCCGACACCCGATTCAACAGGCCATCAGGATTCCCGCCAGCGGCAAGCAGCCCAGATAATCCTGTCTCCATCTTTCGCTCTTCTTTTCCATGCTGTCTCCATCCCTCTTCGAAGTCTGAAACGCTTCTTGATAATTTGCAGGTGCCAAGCCCCTGTCCCAGGGGTGCTGCCAATAAAGCTGGGGGAGAGGGGTGGATGGCCACTGTAAGAGCCAAGGGCACAGAGAGTGCTGGGGGTGGGGGAAGGCTGCAGAAAAGGCTGGGGTCAATTAGCAGCCAGCAGCTTTCCTGTCTCTACCCTGTGTTTCTGATCCTGTAAGAAGTTTAACAACACCAGGTTGAAGTCCAACAGGTTTATCCCCTGGGCCTTCGTTGACTGCGGTGGCAGCTCTGGCACCAGACTTTAACTTGGTGTTGTGAGACTTCTTACTGTGTTTACCCCAGTCCAACGCTGGCATCTCCACATCAGAACGTGGCAGTTATTGGCCCAGAGTTCAGCTTAGTGGGGGCAGGGCCAGGGTGCAGGCGATGTGAAAACAAAAACGGCGCACAAATATTAAAGGATCTAAAGAGTAAAGAACGTTAAAGCGAAATGACTTTAAGCTGGGAGAGGGAAGGGAGCATTTACTACAGAAGCACAGTGGGCATTGTAATATCATACTAGTCCAAAGACGTCTGACATCTTTGTTCCATGAGAAATGACATGATTGATCCAAATTGAATCTTCCTTTGCCACAAGTCATTTTCATCTATGTCATCTCTTTCTATGATGCTTGATTACACCTCTCTCTGTTGTATTAGCTATGGGATCAAATATGTGCCTTGTGTGATCCCTGAACAATTGTCCAGTTTTAATATTTATATAAATATTTATCTAAATTACTTTGACATGATTATTTCCAAACCTCTCTTTAAACTTCATGGAATTATTTGGACTTCTCAATGCAAACACTAATCTGTCCCTCTGACAGCGTCAGACAGACTACACTGCCACCCCTCCCTGCCCCCCACTCCCATAAAAAGAAAACTAAAAGCAACCTGTCCTTTTGATGTCTCAACATCAAGCAAATTTGACAATTTTGTCCTGCCTAATCTCTTGTTCCTTAAAATTGGAAAATTTCCTTGCCAACTCCACTTGTTTAAAACCATCAACTCGACTTGCTATTGGAATTCTCTGTGCTATTAGTCTGCAAGAAGTTTAACAACACCAGGTTAAAGTTGTTTTGTTTCTTAAAGACTGGATTAGTTGTAAGTATTCGCATTCCAACCATTATTCATGTAAATTGAGTCTGTGTCTGATAAGTTCTGTTTGTGAACAGAATTCCCACTCACCTGAAGAAGGGGCTCAGAGCCTCGAAAGCTTGTGTGGCTTTTGCTACCAAATAAACCTGTTGGACTTTAACCTGGTGTTGTTAAACTTCTTACTGTGTTTACCCCAGTCCAACGCCGGCATCTCCACATCATGACTATTAGTCTGCATCAAGATTTGACCTGATTGCTCACAGAGGGCAATTTTCCGATGTGTTTACAAAAAAGGTCTCCTTGTAAGGACTTGCCACTTAACTGTCAACCCTTGTAAAGTAGGTGCAGTGTGAACCTTTGCCTGAGGCTGTTGTCAAAAAGATCTTGAAAACCTTGCCAATTTAGATTCTTATCAGGTGAGAAATTGTTCCAAGGTTGAATGAGCAAAGGAGCTTTTTTAAACTTGGTATTCTGTCCTGTAACTTTACTAATTGATCCTGGCTTGATCTGACTGTCAATATCAATACCTTAAACAAATCAGTTATATTAAAACAGAAGTTAACCCTGTCAGAAAGGTTTTGTTCTTATTTGTTCGAGAAGTTCCTTCAGCTAATACAATTCAAAGAACATGGGCCCGAATCTCCCAAAATAATTCTAAGAGCTGAATTGGTGGGGAAAATGGTGCCACAGGAGGCAGACCAACTCCCAATAGATCACCCCCCCCGTCAAAGCCTCCCCGATTGCTGGCCTTCCTCCAGCCCCGACCAAATCCCAATGTAGAGTGGCAGTGGGACCCCTCATCCCCTCCGATTGCCTCTAGGCTCCGCCCACAATCGGCCCGCCCCGTCCTCGGCACTGCCCGATGCCCGGTGGGCAGTGACAAGGTGCCCCTGGGCATCAGCACTTTTGCCCCTTGGGCAGTGCCAAGGGGCACAGGCTGGCACTGCCATGGTGGCCATACCCAGGGGGCACCACTCACTGCCACCTGACCCTTGGGGGGGGCTCTGATTGACCTCCCTTCATTTCGGCGGGGTCTCCCACTTGATCCCTGAACGTGGGGAGCTACTCTAAACCCCACCGGAGTGAAATACTCCTGGCGGGCTGGGAGATGCTGAATTGGTGGGGAAAATGATATAATTCACAATTGTCTTTTCAATGGGAGTTCTGAATCTCCCCACTCTGTGCACTGCAGAGGACACAATCGTGAATATTATTAAAAGCTCAGGGGTGGGGCCTATTCGCGCTGGTGTCTGACAGCTCCAGAGCTCTGCACATACGCAGTGGCCCCGATCTATCAGCCTCCCGTTTGCTGGCCAGCTCAATCGCTGGCCAGCCCTGGACCCCTGCAGTGAAGCCCTTTCAGCCCTCCCCACAGCCCAATCGCGGCCCCCACGACCGCTCCCCTGTCCTGGAGCACTCCAATCTCCATCCCCCACCCCACCCCAGCAGTGACGATCCTCCCCAACCCTCCACCCCCCCCCCCCACCCTGGCAGACCCCCCCCCCCCCACAACGGGAGGCAGACCAACCCCCAATAGATCACCCCCACCTGGCCCGTCCTGTTCGCTGGCCTCCCACCAGCCCCGACCAAATCCCAATGCACCCCCACCAGTTGCCTCTAGGCCCCACCCCGCCCTGATGCCCGGTGGACAGTGCCAAGATGCCCCCTGGGCATCAACACTTTGCCCCTTGGGCAGTGCCAGGGAGCACAGCTAGCACTGCTATGATGGCCATGCCAGGGGACACCACCCACTGCTGCCCGACCCCTGGCGGGGGTCCTGATTGCCCCCCCCTTCATTCCCACTAGTTCCCAAACGTGGGGAGGTACTCTAAACCATGCCAGAGTGAAATACTCCTGACGGGGTGGGAGATGCTATCGGGCCTGGAAAATTCAGTCCCAGGCCCAATAATGACATCTAAATTACATTTGAAAACAATTAAAATTACTTACCTGATCTTCCCACCAGTTTTCAGCATGGTCTCGACTGCGCCTACTCTCTGGCACTGAGAGACGCGCATGCTTCAGGAACACATGCACAAATCCCGCAAAATGGTCGATACGCGCATCTCCCAACCCGACGCACCAAAAAACTAGTGCGTCACGATTGGAGAATCGGGCCCATCGTGTTCCCTGATAATATATTGATAATATGTTAATTAGAAGTTTTGTTTTATTTCCCAGTGAAAAATGCACCACAGATTGATTAGCATGTGAATATCTGCTAATATTTCTGAGGTGAGTCTACATTATCAGTTAAACTTGAAACTTGATTATTGTTTTCCCTTTTTCGCGACTGATCGACCTACATTGCTGTTTTTAACATGTTCTGGTTTGGTTTCAGATATCCAGGATTTGCATTTTTATATTTTGAGATCTAAAATTCCTCTGCTTGCTATTTTTAACTCACTAGTTAATGGGATATTACGCACAGGGACCTGGTGGAAGATGTATTAATGATAGCGCATAATAGAAGAATTTTGATCCATAGATCCTTGTAATTTCCCCATGTTGAAGAGGTGTTGCCTGTCAGTAAATGTGTACACTCCTGGATGAACAATTGCTCTCATCATCTGAAGAATGTAGATCAGAATCTTGGCTACAATTTTCCTCTCTGTTACCAATCACTGCAGCAAGATACTGGAGTTGCACATCTAAACAGATTAACCTCTGCAGATTTCAAATACAATTCTAATCTATACAATTGTAAACTGCTTGCCATTTCTCACAGTAAGCTAGACATGTCTATTGATTTTGCATGTCTACAAATGCAGAGAACATTGCTGAATGCCTTGACATATGTATTTCAATTGATTGTCTGCTTGTTGCAATATTGTCTTCCTGCCGAGTCTCAATTAACATTGAAATGAAGCACTGACTTTCACAAGCAGTTATGTAGAATTACAGGAATAAGACATTTCTATTGATAAAATGACAGATGGAATCATTCTGAAGCCACCTGTTGGCATCAAAGCAAGGTTTACTTCGTTCATTCATGGGCTTTGAACATTCTGGCAAGGCCAGAATTGATTGCCCATCACTAATTGCCCTCCAGAATGTGGTGGCGAATCACCTTCATGAACCACTGCAATTCACGTAGTATCGTGTGGTGCCACAGTCAGTCAAATGCCGCCTTGATGTCAAGGGAAGTATCTTCCTCTGTTTAATATGCATGCAATCCTGTGCACTGCTACATTCATGACCTTGATCAGTTTGTGGCAAGGAGTAGTTTAGAGGATGCTCAGCAGTGATCATAAGATGTATCATTGCCCCAAAACCTGAATGGTAAATTGTACTCTGCTGATAATCCATGCTTCTTCGTCAATACTCACAGTAACATTTGTAGAGGCCAACCTTTAAGGTACAGTTACTGGATAAAGGAGAGAGGGACTTGATTCTGTTGTTTTGATAATAATGTAGTTCCTCATTTTTCGATCCGCATCAAGATCCCTGATGGCAAGAATCCTTGGCTCCCATCTCCTTATCAGGGATTTCCTGCACAGATGGAGGCTATTTACCATAATATTCACATGGTTCTTTGACAAGGAGCCCTTCGTTCAGGAAGGGCCTGGAACCAGGATCTGGGGATCAGGGACAGGTCCAGGTCCAGGGTCGGGGCTGGGGTTTGGGGTTAGGCCCAGGATTAGGAATAGGTATTGGACCAAGATTCTGATCCTGATCAGGGTCGGGGATCAGGGATAGGAGCAGGCCTGGGATCAGTGATTGGCTTACGATCAAGGATTAGGGAGAGGCCAAGATTGGGCAAAGGTGATAGGATGAGGGTTGGGATCAGTACCCACAATCAGGGTTTGGGGATAGGACCGGCACCTGAGGATTGGGGTAAGCCCGGGATCAGTGTTAGGGGTGAGGACCAGGGAGTGGAGATCAGGACATTCCCAAGATCAGGGACAGGGCCAGGGTTTGGGCAGTATTGTATTTGGAGGGTTATAGGATCTGTGTTGGGCAGCATGAGCAGGATTTGGGTGAGGAAGGGAGGACGAGGCCTATGAGATTGGGGTCTCTCTCAGCGGCAGATTCCAGTAGCATGGTACTGTTCAGAGATGTGCGGAATAAAAATGTGATTAATACTCAAAGTTCTGGGCTATTGGGCTGAGACAGCATCACGTTTGCAAGGGTTCAGGCTCAGTAGAACCAATCTTCATAAATCATTATAACCTCCATCACTGAAGGTTAGTCCCTGCCTGTTACTCTCCTTGTAAACAATGTACTGTACCTCAAAAACTAATAAGCAGATTTCAACAAAACTTGATCCACAGATAGGATGTGTCCCAAAGAAAAACTGACTAGTTTTTGATGAAGGATCAGATCCTGGATTTTTTTAAAGGATGCATTAACACTGGGAGATGGGGCGAATTGTCTTTCTTTTAGAATGTTGTGGGTTGTTTCATTTGGAATGTTATAATTGTTTTAGAATGTTATGGATTGTCTCAGCTGCTGTGATGCAATTTGTCGCTGCTGTCAAAATGTGAGCAGAGTTTTCAGAACAGGTTGTTGGATGTGGAGTGGCCTGCAGGCTCCTCAATAAAATGAAAGCTTTTAATTTAAAAAAAAAACAGTTTTGTAGTTGCAGAGCATCAAATAATCTGGGAAAGACCTCAAGGGGGAGCTACATAATAATGCTGAGTTAACATGGCATGATGTGGAGATGCCGGCGTTGGACTGGGGTAAACACAGTAAGAGTTTTAACAACACCAGGTTAAAGTCCAACAAGTTTATTTGGTAGCAAATGCCATTAGCTTTCGGAGCACTGCTCCTTCATCAGATGGAGTGGAAATCTTGTTTATGAGCAGATATCCACACCATCTGCTGAAGGAGCAGCGCTCTGAAAGCTAATGGCATTTGCTACCAAATAAACCTGTTGGACTTTAACCTGGTGTTGTTAAAACTCTTACTGTGTTTAACATGGCATGGCAGCAGCTGACTGACCTCTCTATTCACTTGTTATTTAATGTCATTGGACTAAATCTTCCAAGGAGTGACAGTCACTGTTGGATTGCCGCTCTGATCCTATATTTTAACCTAAGGCCGAAGCTCCGCATTCTTGGCCCGGTTTTCCAAGCTGGGTCTCATCAGAAATGCAGAGTGAATCAGTTCTGGGAGTCTTTCCTCATAGGGCACAATCTTCGGGGAAGTCAGGTGGTGAGGTCCAGTGAGGGTAGGAGCAGGTGGTTGGAGGATTGGAGGAGAACTGCGATGTCAGGTGGGGAATTAGAGGGTCAGGGGAGTCAGAGATTGACCAGGGTCAAAGGGTAGTTGTAGGGTTGTGGGGTGGAGGGTAATCGGAGAGTCAGGGGAGTCGGATGGTTGGGAGTGTTGGAGTGGCAGGAGAGTTGGAGTATTGGGGGGAGTTGTAGGGCCTGGGGGAAATCAAAGGGTCATTGAAGGGGCGACAGTCAGAGTATGAGGGAACGGTGTAGTGGGGAATTGGAGGTGTCAGTTGTATGGTTAGACAAGGCCAGAATTTTAGGTGCTGCTATCGGACATGTGACTAATCTGACCAAGCATGGCATTGCACCAGAAAATGTCAGCCGGACTTTTCAATATTATAGCAAAGCCACACCATATCATGGTGGGCGGGCACGTGTTGGAGTCTGATGCATGTCTATCGACAATAAAATTCCAATGAAGCCAATTAATGCCCCAATTAACCTGGATTTTTAGTGTCCATGTACTTTAGCGCTGGGCACACAGGTCAATCAGCCAGGCAACCTTCACATTCTGGCAGCATTCTTGATCCAGGAGGGGATAAAATGCCCAGATTGTGTTTGAAGGCTGCGGAGTTAGGAGTATTGCTCTCAGTTGTTCATAGTTACATTAGAGATAGTTTGTGGCATTTTTGTTTGCAAATATCCTTTGAATAACATTGCAGGCACCCCGGGGCAGCTCCACAGGAATTGTCAGTCTTCAAGGAGCTCATTGTAAATCGCCAGCCTCACTTCTCTCGACATCCCAGCGTTGAAAGGCTGTTGGGAGCTGATGGAGGGCAGGAGTGAATTTCACATCTGCTTTCAATCCCATCACTGCACTTGCCCAATGACGAAAAAAATCCAGGCCATGATTTTACTCTGTCTAATCCATTTCCTGGGTAACTATTCAAGTTAATGAGTTGGAAACCCCCCCAAAGTCTCTGACTCTAACTCAGAGTTGGAGATTTTTTCAGAGGATTCCGGAGTCAGTGGAATTGCCAATCAGAAATTCAAATTCCTTGGAAATTTCCACAGAGCCCCTACACTGGGACTTCCCAGGGGTCCCCAAGCGCATCTCCCAGGAAATGACCATTTGGAGATGGGAAGATTATATGTTAAATATATTATGCATTGGCACATTGGCAATTTGGTGAAAGAGCCTTGCCTGGAGTCACTGGCAGCTTGGCACTGACTTTGGATGAGGAAAAGTCTGTGAGCCAGGAGAGGGAGCATAAGACATAGGAACAGAAGTGAGCCATTCAGCCCTTTGAGCCCGCTCCGTCATTTAAAAAGATCATGGCTGCTCTAACATTCACTAAGTCCACTTTCCTGCCTTATCTCCTCAACCCTCATTTCCCCAATTATTAAAAACATATCAATCTTAGCCTTGAAAATGTCAAGGACTCGGTCTCCACAACTTTCTGGGATAAAGAATTTCAAACATTCACTTCTTTTGAAGAGAAGAAATTCTTCTTCACTAGTACCTTGTATAGTTGCAGCAACATCTCTTTTTTATACTCCAGCTCCCTTGAAATAAAAGCCAGCATTCCATTTTCCTTCTCTATGGCCTTCTGCACCTGGACGCTAGCTTTCTGAGTTCCATGATTGAGGATCCCCAAGTCCCTTTGACAGCTTTCTGAAGTCTTTCTCCATTCAAATAACAATCCACCTTCTCATTCTTCTTTCCAAAATGAACAATTACACATTTTCCCACATTGAATTCCATTTGCTAATTTATGCCCACTCACCTAACCTGGCAATATCTCTCTGTAAACTATTTATATCCACCTTTCCAACTGCCTGCCCTCTCACCTTTGCATCATCCACAAATGTGGCCACAGTACACTCTGTTCCTTCCTCTAGATCATTAATATATTTTATGAAGAGCTGCAGACCCAATACTGATCCCTGTGGCGCTCCCCTGATTACAGTCCTCCAACCTGAGAAAGGCCCCCTTTTTGTTACTAACTGCTTCCTGTTAGATGGCTACTCCTCTATCTATGCCATGGATAGAGGATTAGCTAACTGACATCACAAGTCCTATCTTGCACTTGTTTGGCACCTTATCTATTGCCTTTTGAGAATCCAAATATTCAGCATTGATTGGTTCTCCTCTATCTACTCTGGCTGATACCTCCTCAAAGGACTCTCGTAAATTTGCCAGACATGATTTCCCCTTCATGAAATCATGTTGACTCTGCTTGATCGGATTATGACTTTTCAAAATGCACCGCTATTCCCTCCGTAATAATTGATTCTAATATTTTTCCAATAACTCAAGTTAGACTAACTAGCCTATAGTTTCCTGCATTTTGCTCTCTTTCCTTTTTGAACAAGGGTACCACATTTACATTTTTCCAATCCTTTAGCTAAGTTCCAGGGAGGAAGGTATAATTGTTAAAGAAAAAAAGTGGTTTTGAATACAGGTAATTGAGTTTAAAGTTAACGTTTTGAGTCAACTATGATTCTTCAGTTTCCCATTCACATTCCAAATTAATTTAAACCCTCACCAACAGCGCTAGTTGACCCTTCCAGTTAACATTGGTCCTGGGCTGTTGAAGTGAAAGTTTAAAGTTTATTTATTAGAGTCACAAGTAGGCTTACATTAACACTACAATGCAGTTACTGTGAAAATCCCCGAGTCGCCACACTGAGGCGTTTGTTTGGGTACGCTGAGGGAGAACTTAGCATGGCCAATGTACCTAATGAGCAGGTCTTTCGGGCTGTGGAAGGAAACTGGAGAACCCGGAGGAAACCCACGCAGACACGGGAAGAACATGTAGACTCTGTACAGATAGTGACCCAAGCCGTGAATTGAACCTGGATCCCTGGCGCTGTGAAGCAGCAGTGCTAATCATTGTGCCACCGTGCAACAAGGGGAAGGTACATTGTCCTGATTTAAATATTTCAGTTGCAACAGTCCACAGATCACCATGTTCCATATTCTACACTGACAAGTGAATAATTCCCGGTGAATAACTTTGTTTCTTTGCTTCATACTGTCACTATCTCCTATTCTTTTAAAACCTCTCCTTCTATTTAATCACAAAACTTTGGATCATAAGATACTAGTATAGCAAATTCAGGATTGCACGATCATGGTAAACAAATTGCTCTCACACATTCATGTAAATGGGGTAATTGATGAGAGTTATCATAGAATCCCTACAGTGCAGAAGGAGGCTATTCGGCCCATCGAGTCTGCACCGACCACAATCCCACCCAGGCCCGACCCCCACATATTTTACCCACTAATCCCTCTAACCTACGCATCTCAGGACTCTAAGGGGCAATTTTTAACCTGGCCAATCAACCTAGCCCGCACATCTTTGGACTGTGGGAGGAAACCAGAGCACCCGGAGGAAACCCAGGCAGACACGAGGAGAATGTGCAAACTCCACACAGACAGTGACCCGAGCCGGGAATCGAACCCGGGACCCTGGAGCTGTGAAGCAGCAGTGCTAACCACTGTGCTAACCATTGCTTCAACATGTCATCAGCACAATACTGATGGAGGGAGGGTAAATGAAGACCTCTCCTCTGTGGAGTTCCACCTAAAGAATGTTTACTAACAATCTGGCCTTTCATTCAACACCTCGTATTGAGGCTTCAGTTTTCATTCTTAAACTGGCATCAAATTGATAGAGGGTTATACAAAGACATTTTTTACTCAGTCCTTTCATTCAGTAAGTAGAACATAAGTCAAGTCATGTATTGCCTTTCAGAAAATGGAATTTTCACTGGTTTGGGAGCGTTTGACAGGATTTCTGGCACTCAGAGAGTAAATCCAAAGTAACATTTTGTGCAATCCGTCTTGGATATTTGTTGCAGCAAATCACTTGCTCTAATTACAAGGAGGGCAAATGTTTCAAAAACTGCTGAAGTCCAATCTGTTGTATGGTTTTAATATCACTTACGTACAATTTGAAAAGGGGAAAGCTGATTAATTCTTTTGCACTGATTATATTGTTTTACACGTAGCCCATTTTCGGGCGCGAAATCGTGGTAAAGTGAGGCGTCGGGCCTAAAACGCGGTCCAGACCCAACTCAAGGCCAATCGCGTCTTTACCAACGGCCGATCCGGGCGCCGATCCGGCGCGCGCCCGAATTGGCCAGTGGGCCGGTTTAAATGCATTTGCATGCATTTAAATCGGCACAATGAAGCCCGCGCCCAACTTACCCAAGGATTCCCATTTTACGAGGCTCCGATCCGATCGGCGCCCGCGCATTTACTGTGTTGCTGAATTCAAGTCCGATAAGACTTCAACTCAGCAACTAAACTGCCGAATCGCCCCCGACCACCCTTCGCGGGCCGCCCCCGCGAACCACCCTGGCAGCCCACCCCTGCCCCCCCGATCGGACCACCCTGGGACGCAGGCCCCGCCAGCAGCCCACTGCCCCAACCGTCACCCCCCCCCCCCACCCCACCCCGGGATCGGACCCCCCGGGCCCCCGACCTACCTTGATCGCTGGTGTCCGTCGAAAGCATCTTGCGATCCTGGATCCTGGCCTTGCTCCAGGGGTCCTGATGGGTAGTATGACATCTCTTCACTGGGGGGGGGGGGGGGGGGGGGGGGGTGTGGAGGGGGTGGAGGGGGCTGGGGGGGATGTGACGTCTCTTCCCTGAGGGGGGGTGGGGGGGGGAATGTGATGTCTCTTTCCTGAGGAGGGGGGTAGGGGAGGATGTGACGTCTCTTCCCTGAGAGGGGGGTGGGGGGGGGATGTGACGTCTCTTCCCTGGGGGGGGGGGATGTGATGTCTCTTCCCTGAGGGGGGGGTGGGGGGGATGTGATGTCTCTTCCCTGAGGGGGGGAGATGTGATGTCTCTTCCCTGAGGGGGGGTGGGGAGGGAATGTGATGTCTCTTTCCTGAGGAGGGGGGTAGGGGGGGATGTGACATCTCTTCCCTGAGGGGAGGGGCGTGGGGGAGGGGATGTGATGTCTCTTCCCTGAGGGGGGGTAGGGGGGGGATGTGACGTCTCTGCCCCTGGGGCAGTGCTGTCAGCGCTGCCGTTGACGTTCGCGCTCGGGCGCGCTGAGTGCCGTCAGTTCGGTGCTCCGACAGATGCAAATGCGCTCGGCCCCGCCCACTGGACCTGCGCCGAAAAATGGCGTATGGGGGCCCTGGAGCACAGCTGCCAGGCGCAGGTCTGATTTACGACCGCACCCGGCACTTAGAGCCAATTTGGTAAAATCGGCTCCGTAGTGTAGGATACTTCAGGGAAGTGCAGGAAAACCTTGTTAACCAAGTAAACAGACGATCCACGGAAATTTAATGTATTAGAGCGTAAGGCAGGCAAAGAAATTCAGCCAACTTTTCCAAGTCTGAGTGACATACCAGCATCAGCACCCAGAATGCTGGCTGCACCCATTTTGCAGGGAAGGATCTTCGCCTCAGAGTAGACTTCTTATCCAGCAAAAATGTTTTGTCGGTAAGTTGAGAAGTTGGGTCAGGTCACATGTGTTATAGTATTGCTGTTCACCCTTAAAGAGGAGTTGTCTGCAATTGTTTATTTGAAACTATAGACTCTTCATATATATAATATTAGCAGTATGAGTTGCCAGTTTGGTGCCAAACAGTACCTACCAGTAAAATCCAGATGCAAGTTACCTGGATGAGAGCCATTTGAGCAAGTGAATACAGTCTTTCAGGTCTGGAGAAAATTAGGATAAACTTTATTTTGATTTGATTTATTATTGTCACATGTATTAGTATACAGTGAAAAGTATTGTTTCTTGCATGCTCTGCAGACAAAGCATACCGTTCATAGAGAAGGAAAGGAGAGAGTGCAGAATGAGGTGTTACAGTCATAGCTAGGGTGTAGAGAAAGATCAACTTAGTGCAAGGTAAGTCCATTCAAAAGTCTGATGGCAGCAGGGAAGAAGCTGTTCTTGAATTGGTTGGCACGTGACCTCAGACTTTTGTATCTTTTTCCCAATGGAAGGACGTGGAAGAGAGTATGTCCTGGGTGCGTGGGGTGTTTAATTATGCTGGCTGCTTTGCCGAGGCAGCGGGAAGTGTAGGCAGAGTCAATGAATGGGAGGCTGGTTTGCGTGATGGATTGGGCCACATTCACGACTTTTTGTAGTTTCTTGCGGCCTTGGGTAGAGAAGGAGCCATACCAAGCTGTGATACAACCAGAAAGAATGCTTTCTGTAGTGCATCTGTAAAAGTTTGTGAGAGTCGTAGTTGACATGCCAAATTTCCTTAGTCTTCTGAGAAAGTAAAGTCGTTAGTGGGCTTTATTGGCATTAGCAAGGTGTGTGCCCACATACATGGCATGGATCCATCGTAAATGTTCATCAGCTGCATCCTTGGGGAGATAGGTTGCAGATCATATGCACAGGGCTTCTCCATTTTTGCAACACCTCTTCCAACCACAGAAGAATTGTGACACATTTGTATTCAGAACAATAATATCTCAGATATAACACTTCACAAGTCATCTATAGAAGAGCTATTTAAAAAGCAACATTCCCTAGATGCTGGGAATCTGAAATGAAAACAAAAAATGATGGAATTACTCAGCAGTTCAGGCAGCATCTGTGGAGAGAAAAATATTGTTAACAGCCTGGATTTTCATCTTTGAGGTAGGTAAGGGGTTTGGGTAAATCCCTGCTCGGCCTTCCCACCTTGGGAGCAAGTGTCCGCCAAGGCAGGATTTTCATTGCTCTGGGCCGGTGCCAATTGGAGTTGAGCCACCCGACCTGGGAGACAGTGCAGAGATAGCCACAGGGGCAGCTAGATGTGGAGGTGGGATGTTTAAAAGGCCTGACTGAGTGCTGTGGGACTCTGTCTCAGTTAAAAAAAAATGAACGGCCTTCCAGCCCTCAATCCTCACACCCCTTAACCCTCCAAACATTCCTCATGCTCCATCCACAACACCTCATGCCTATAACCCACTCCCTATCGCCCCTCATGCCCCTTCTGCAAAGTCTTTCTCATCCATCACCCCTATGGCTACTCTTGACCAAATGCTCCTTGATCTCCCTCTATAGACCCTCATTCCCCCATACCAAGCTATGGTATTTTCATGTCCATCGATTCACTGTACACTTTCTAGAACCAATGAATCCCAACGTTCATTGAGGAATGTGTAAAAAATGCTTTGAAAAGTTAGTCATTGAGAACTTTCTCCTATGCTTGAAAAAGAAAACCTGGACTACAAACTAATAAAATGGTCAACCATCCAGGGCCTTTGAAATTTCAAAAACTACAAATATTTGAAACCACTTCACTTGTGTAAGCAAACATTGTGAAATTGACCGCAGAGATCAGAAAGCCTGAGCTGTCAATTATAACAATATTTCCTCTGGAGAGCAGGTTCTCTCATATTATAATAGCTGCCTGGGCTCTTAGTCAAGCATAATGGCAGGATTATTCTGGCTATTCACACCTCGCCACCACTGCCAGTGAGAACAGAGGATTTGGCGCATAGCCAAATCTCCATTCACTGCAGCAGAACTGGAGAATTCCAATGCAGGTGAGGTTGGAGAATACGGTCCAATGTTGTTAAGGCACTAACTTCCAAGGAGGACCGAGGGATTGATTAAGAAAGGGAAAATAGAGTATGAAAGTAAGTTAGCAGGGAACATAAAAACTGACTGTGAAAGTTTTTATAGGTATGTAAAGAGAAAAAGATTGACAAAAACTAACGTAGGCCCCCTTACAGTCAGAAATGGGAGAATTAATAATGGGGATCAAAGAAATGGCTGAGGAACTAAATTCATACTTTGCTTTTGTCTTCACAAAAGAAGACATGAATCGTGTACCAGAAGTTCTGAGAGAAAAGTTTTAGTGAGGAACTGAAGGAAATCAGCATTAATAGATAAATGGTTTTGGGGAAATTGATGGGATTGAAGGTGGATAAATCTCCAGGGCCTGATCATTTTCATCCCTGAGAACTTACGGAAGTGGTCCTGGAAATGGTAGATCACTTGGTGGTCATTTTCCAAAATTCTTTGGACTCTGGACTGGTTCCTACAGATTGGGTGGCAGGGTGGCACAATGGTTAGCACTGCTGCCTCACAGCGCCTGGGACCTAGGTTCGATTCCGATGTTGGATGACTGTGTCGAGTTTGCACATTCTCCCTGTGTCTGCATGAGTTTTCTGTGGGTGTTTCAGTTTCCTCCTGCAGTCCAAAGCATGTATACTAGGTTGATTGGCCATGCTAAATTGCCCGTTAGTGTCCCAAGATGTGTAGTTTAAGGGGATTAGTGGGGTAAATACGTAGGGCCTGGGTAAGACGCTCTGTTGGAGAGTCAGTGCAGACTCAATGGACCAAATGGCCTCTTTCTGCACTGTAAGGATGCGATGATTCTATAATTCTATGATTAGAGGGTAACTAATGCAAGCCCGCTATTCAAAAAAGAAGGTAGAGAGAAAACAGGGAATTATAGACCAGTGAGTCTAACGCCAGTACTGGGGATCCATTATCAAGGATTTCATAACTCAGCATTTGAAAACAGTGGTATAATCAGACAAAGTTAGGATTTACAAAGGGGAAATCATACTTGATGAATCTATTGGAATTCTTTGAGGATGCAACTAGTAGAGTTGAACAACGAGAACCAGTGGATGTGATTTATTTAGACTTTCAGAAGGCTTTTGATAAGGTCTCACAAAGCAGCCTACTATGTAAAGTTAAAGTGCATGGAATTGAGCATAGGATTTGAGATGGATAGAAAGCTGGTTAGCAGCTAGGAAGTAAAAAGTTGGCATAAATAGGTCTTTTTCCAATTGGCAGACAGTGACTAGTGGAGTACCGCAGGTATCTGTGCTGGACCCAACTATTCACATTATATATCAATGATTTGGAAGAGTGAATTAAATGTACTATCTCCTAATTTGCACATGATACAAAGTTGGGTGGAAGGGCAAGCTATGAAGGGGAAGTAGAGATGCTCCAGTGTGATTTGGACAGACTGAGTGTGTGGGCATATGCATGGCAGATGCGGTATAATGTGGATAGATGTGAGGTTATCTACTTTGGTAGCAATAGTAGGAAGGCAGATTATTATTTGGATGGGTATAAATTGAGAGAGGTGGATACTCAGCGAGATCTTGGTGACTTTGTGCATCAGTTGCTGAAAGTAAACGCAGGTACAGCAGGCAGTAAGGGTCGCACATGGTATATTGGCCTTCATAGCGAGAGGATTTGAATATAGGGATAGGGATGTTTTACTGCAATTGTACATGGTGTTGGTGAGGCCACATCTGGAGTATTGTGTGCAGTTTTGGTGTGCTTATCTGAGGAAGGATGTCCTTGCTCTAAAGGGATTGCAGCGAAGGTTTACCAGGCTGATTCCTGGGATGGCAGGTCTGTCATATGAGAGATTAAGTCGGTCAGGATTGTATTCACTGGAGTTCAGAAGAGTGAGAGGGGATCTCATAGGAACTGATAAAATTCTAACAGGATTAAACAGGGTAGACTCAGAAAGAATGTTCCCACTGGAGAAGTCCAGAACTAGGGATCATAGTTTGAGGATAAGGGGTAAACCGAAGTATGGGTGTAATTCGAAGTATTCTATGTATTTCTTTCACTATTTCTCTTAAATTACAGACAGATAAACAAGATAATTATTTGGTAATGAAATAAAAAGTGAATTGCCTTACCGGAGTGACTATTGCTAGATTCCATTGCTATTATCATGTGGTGCTCTCCAGCATACATTTCCTAGCCTGGAGAGGCCACTGAACAAGAAACATAAAATTATTTGATTCTTGCAGCGGATCTGAAAACTAATGACTTCAGTAATTCTCTGTTACTTTTATGCAGGCTGGATGGCACTGCGTGATTTACTAACTTGTGTCTTAATTAACTCATTTCATCTCGTGCATTCCATCCCAGCCTGTAATAGGAAGTGGCTCCTGCCATGTCCTGAGAGAGTTGAGCTATGTGACTTAGGACCACATTAAAAGCAAACGCTTCATTTCCTTGACATGACGGCCAAGCTGCTCTAATGGTAGAAAATTATAATTCTGATTTCTAGCATTTTGACATGTTAACTTGATTTGGTTTTCATTGGGTATTTTTGTTTATTGCATCCGGTGAGTTAATATAGACTTCCACTGATGGAACCCATGGGGGTCTACTCATTCCAAAGGGAAACAGTGTGAGGGCAAGATGTCAGTTGAAACAATGATCTAAAGAAATAGAAATATATTTCTCAAAAGGTTATGTTTCATGTAGAGGTTTTTATTTTCATTCTCACTTATCATTTTTAAAATTTTTTACTCTATTCTTGAAGTTACAATGCCAATGTTCGGAGTGGACAGGGCAAACCCAAATCCATAAGACCATAAGACCTAGGAGCAGAATTAGGCCACTCGGCCCATCGAGTCTGCTCCGCCATTCAATCATGGCTGATACTTTTCTCATCCCCATTCTCCTGCCTTTTCCCCATAACCCCTGATCCCCTTATTAATCAAGAACCTATCTATCTCTGTCTCAATGACCTGGCCTCCACAGCCTTATGCGGCAAAGAGTTCCACAGATTCACCACTCTCTGGCTGAAGAAATTCCTCCTCATCTCTGTTTTAAAGGATCGTTCCTTTAGTCTGAGGTTGTGCCCTCTGGTTCTAGCTTTTCCTACTAGTGGAAACATCCTCTCCACGTCCACTCTATCCAGGCCTCAATAAATCCATTTAGTACTTGCTCGAAAACCAAATTCAACATCCTATTGAATCCAATTCAAGGTCCCCACAAAGGACATGAACAAGATCCAAGCTGACAAGATGAGGCATTGCACCCCATCTTGGGCTTGATCTGACACTGGGGATTCTACTGCCCCACCCGCCACGGAATCGAAACGAGCGAAGGGCAGACGATGGAAATGTTTGTTGACCTCGGGTGGGGTTTTCTGGTCTGGGGTCGAGCAACACCATAAAATCCCATACTTGATGCTAGCCAATAGACCAAGAGGCGTTTATCAGCAATATAGTTTAGTTGTATGGATTGGTGAGCTCCGATCACACTGTTTAATCTGAGGTGCCAAGCAGCCCCTGTGGGTACACCTTAAATTCTCAGTGACTGATTATCACATTACATGGTTTAGTATTTCTTCTGCAGTGGATTCATGATTTCAATTCTCCTTTGAGTTGCAAACCAGAACATACTGACCAACTGCATGCATCATTGTCTGTTGACGGAAAGCATCCTCATGGGTCAATAGATGCCTGAGTCCATTTCAAAAGTGTACTGAATTCCATTCTCACACAATTCTTAGAACCACTTATTCAGTTTGGGTCCTTGCAAAAATAATTTTAAGTTTTCCTTAGCATGTGATTCTATTTTACACTTTTTTTAATAGACCCTAATGTTTCCTAAAAATATTCAAGTGCTCTCCAATCACATTAAGGAGTTGACATGCCACAGCTCAGTCCATTTGGATGTTCCTTTCTTTACACGGGGTAGATTTCTTTTGCCTTTATCCTCTCAGTAACAAGCATTGCTTGGGAAAACCTAAAGAGGAAAGCCTCATAATAGGGAGAATGGCAGATCTATAGCAGAGTCTATCCTGTTTCGCTTCTGTTTAGATTATTAGAAGGATAGTTGGACTCAGTATCTTCATATTTCCTTTCCATGTTCTGCCCAGGAGTTGCCGAGTGGCAAAAGTCACAAATCTGAGTCATGCTCACTTTTGAATGATTTGGTTTCATTTTATCATGTTTGATCTCATGGTATCACTAATACTGGATATAGAGCAACTTCAGCAGTCACCACCACTTTGGAGGATCATGATAGAGTCATACAATTATACAAGGCAGAAAAGGCCCTTTTGGCCCATCATGTCTGCACCAACAATAACTACCACTAAAGGTGTGCTAATCCCTTTTTCATGCACTTGTCCCATATCCTTGAATGATCAGAAGTCTCACAACACCAGGTTAAAGTCCAACAGGTTTATTTGGAATCATGAGCTTTCGGAGAGCTGCTCCTTCATCAGGTGAGTGGGTATTCACCACTCACCAAATAAAGGAGCAGCGCTCCGAAAGCTCATGACTTTAACCTGGTGTTGTGAGACTTCTTACCGTGCCCAGCCCAGTCCAACGCCAGTGTCTCCACATCATATCCTTGAATGTTATGATATTTCACATGATGAAGAAAGAATTTCTCGGGTTAGAATACCCAGAAATTATTGTGAGCAGTCTTATTGAAAGAGCACTGCTATATTAAACAAGGTGTTGACCTATGCTCTGCAACAGAAAATATCAGTCATGGATCAAATTATGATACTGGAAAAGCAAATCCATCTGAGTATACTCTTTATAACTGTGACCATGTCAGCCAGCAGCCTAGATTAAACATTTTCCTGATAATATCATTCAGAGTACTGTCAAGGCTAATGTGTAGAAATACTGGGGCTAGAATTTATTGCACAGTTGCACTGGGAGTGGGGCAGGTGAGCTATTGGTGGGGAGGGGGGTGGTTAGTGGGGTTACCAATCCAGAAATATGTCTCGTTTGTTTTAATGTAACCATTTGATTAACACCCAATTTCCAGCTTCCCCAACCAATTAGTGTCAGCAGGTGTGATGACAATATGCTTAATACAATCACAATTTGAATTTTTAATGGAACACTCCAAACATGGCAATTGAAACAGTTTGAGTTCTCCCAGAGAGAGAAGGAAGTATTGTAATGAAGTGGAAATGGGAACAGCTGTACCCCTTCTCTCTGATGCCTTTCTGGGTGGGGGGAGGAGAGGGGGCGGTACT
Source organism: Mustelus asterias (assembly GCF_964213995.1). Classification (NCBI taxonomy): domain Eukaryota; kingdom Metazoa; phylum Chordata; class Chondrichthyes; order Carcharhiniformes; family Triakidae; genus Mustelus; species Mustelus asterias. Next base: position 56,681,030 of record NC_135806.1, on the reverse strand, counting down.
GTGAGGGTCCAGAGGGAGATACTATTCACAAGTGACAGGCGGAAGAAGCTTGCTGCTGAGACTAAGAAGACTTGGTTGGAGGTTGCTGAGGAAGTCAGCAGCAGCCATATGCCTGGAGCAAGTGCTTCAAGGACTTAAGCTAGCCAGGAAAAATGAGAACAATGTACATAGCCCTACATCCTGTATGCATACCACCCTAACCCCTTCAGTCTGTCTTCTCAAGCCCAATCCAGCACATTGCTTCTCAAACCAACCTACCTTTCATGTCCATCCAACCCTTTATGTTTATGCACTTCCTCACTTCACCATCTATTCATCCCTGACTGACACTCATCCTCTATAGCAATGCTATTCCTTTCCCTCATAGTCCTCTTCAACAAATGCTCTCCATCTATTAGATGAACACATGTCATTGCACTCATTCTCTACTTTCCCTCCTCGCAGGAGAAGAGGGCACAAAATACCCAGGAGAGGCAGTTTAATAGAGGAGGCACTGGAGAACAGGGTAATTTCAGCATGCCTGACCATCAGAGATGTGGAGATTGAGGGAATTGGGGCCCGCCAAACACTTGTGACAGAATTAAATATTAACAGCCCCGTTCTCTCTGATTTCCCTTCACCGTACTTGGCATGTTTCCTGTGTGCTGTGAAGTTCCTTTAAGATCATTACATGGGTGCTGATTGTGGAAAGCCTGCTTGCCCTAGCATGGCATATTGCCAATTGCTGAGTTGCCGCATCTCCCTGCCCCTCCCTCAACTCCCCCACAGCTTAGAGGAAAGGTTGATCAGCAGCCTCACTGTGTACAACACTCACTCACATTGGGCTGAATTATGATCGTATGCATAATGATAACCTGAAAGATTGACAGGACTCATTCATGCCTTTTATCTCACCAAGATGCCAAGATTGCCCACGACAAGAATAATGACATCTCAAAGGAGCTCACTCCCTCTGAGCATGCACTATTCATGCAAGGTCACCTCCCAAGATGAAAGTGAATAAGCAAACAAGATGCCCTCATGGTAGTATGGAGAGGGGGACATTTCCTATAATTCAGAGACCCATCAAAACGTGTCACAGTCTAAGGAAAAGACATTAAAATGTCAAGTACTGGATAATGAAACAATGGCTGCTACAAACAGACCCTACCCAAAACCCATTGGTAATACACAATGGGTGAAGTATAACAGGCCAGTCTGCAGCCACTGCAGAGAGATTGCAAGTGACATTGGGAGTGTGTCACACTGGTTTTCCTGCCCAAAATGACTCTTGGGGCATGATCTTACTTGCTTTTTACACCACGTCCCTGCTGCAGCAAGGTCGGAGAATTTGGCACCCAGCCAAATCTCCATTCACTGCAGCAGGATGGGAAAATTCTATTGGCGTGAACGATGGTAACATTCCAGCCTTAGTCATGTTTTGGGAAAATTCCATCCAAAGAATCTTAACAGACTTACTATATCACCATAGAGTGACCAGTGGAATTCCTATCTGGTTATGGAACCAACAATGTGATTAGAAACCCCAGAATCATTATCCAGCCATTTAGTTTTATTATGATGGTCTGCGTGGTCCCAACTTTATTAAAACAATTCCGAGAACCTGGAAATTAAAACAGCTTTCAAAGCAATTATTGTTTGCTATTTACAGATCCACAGAATGTGGAAAGTCTTGCAAGGTGCTGTAACATGCGTAAGTATTTCTACATATAGCCAGAAACTAATAGGTTAATGTATTAGTGAGGGAACATAGATCTATAATAGCTAATTTAATTGCAATAATCTAATTGTCCATTCAGATGAATTTGCCTCTCTAGCTCCATAATTTTGGTCTGATGGCATATTTTCTGCAATGAATCATCAGTTCATTTTGTTACAGTGCCAAACATATTATAATATCTATACGATAAAGAAAAAAATCAGTTGAAAAAGCAAGAAATTGGTTCTGCTGTATAAGATATTATGAAAAATACTAATTTATGCAAAACAACTTCACAAATTGACAGCTCTTCTAAAACATTGCTGCCATAACTTCAGTGGAGATCTGTGGGAAGGGGACTGGAAACAAGGGGCAGCATGGTGGCGCAGTGGTTAGCACTGCTGCCTCACAGCGCCAGGGACCCGGGTTTGATTCCCCGCTTCAGTCACTGTGTGGAGTTTGCACATTCTCCCCTTGTCTGCGTGGGTTTCCTCCGGGGGCTCTGGTTTCTTCCCACAGCCCAAAAGATGTGCAGGTTAGGTGGATTTGCCATGCTAAATTGCCCTTTAGTGTCAGGGGAACGAGCTGGGGTAAATGCACGAGGTTATGGGGACACGCCTGGGTGGGATTGTAGTCAGTGGAAACTCAATGGGCCGAATGGCCTCCTTCTGAACTGTAGGATTCTATCTATTATGGTCACAACCCAGATACACAGGGTTCAAGTCTTTGTTGAATTTTCCTGGATGGCTATTTGTGAGACAAAACCTTCACCAGTCCCAAACTTAGTCCTTGAGGTAGAAGAAATTAGAGGCAGGGGCTCCCTCCATTGGGTGTTCCTGCATTTCGGGCTCTGAGGGGGAACATCAGTGGAGGTATGTAGGATTGGCCCAAATTCCCTCCAAAGAAGGAAGAAATTTTGAAAGAAAAAGTAAAAACTCCCCCCCACCCCGATCAGGGATAGATCAAAATTACAACAAATTATTCTTTCAAATGGAGACCACGCAGCCCCTCTAGGAGGTGCGTCTAGGCACTCATTCTCTTCAACAGGCAGACAACATAGATGTATTTTCCAGTGTTGTGGAGCAAATTGTGGAATCTCCCTCTGGTCCCAGAGATTTCACCGGTATCATTTCCGGAGTTTCCTGGCAGATACAGTTCAGCAGTTTTACTAAGATATATCACAGAATCTTTGGGCCCTTGCATTTTAATGTTGGTCACTCATTGCCTGATTACCTGCAAAGACTCGCATTCCAACCACAATCTTGTAAATTGAGTTTGTGTCTGTATATGCCCTGTTTGTGAACACAAGTCCTCAGTCACCTGATGTAGGAGCGAGACTCCGAAAGCTTGTGCTGCCAAATAAACCTGTTGGACTTTAACCTGGTGTTGTGAGACTTCTTACTGTGCTTACCCCAGTCCAACGCCAGCATCTCCACATCATAATATTTATCACCCAAACAACATCATAAAAAAGATTATCTGGTTATTCTCAGATTGCTGCTTGGAAAAGCTTACTGTGCATATATTGACTGCTGCATTTCTTACTTTACAACAGTGACTACATTTCAAAATACTTCATTAGCTGTAAGGTGCTTTGATATGTGTTGTGATCATGAATAATGCTATATAAATGTAAATCTTTCTTTTACATTAGTATATCTATATTAAATTTTCTTGTCCACTATCTTAGCAAAGGCATTATCTGATTTATTTTAAATACTGAACTTTAACTTTTTATATGAGTGATCCCATTACAACATTGTGCTCATTTCAAAGCCACTGACTCCCTCCTGCTCCCTAACAATTGCCTGAGGCTGAAGTAAACTTCAGAACCTTCATGTCCTATGTGACCACAAGATGAGCTTCTGACCACATATCTGTGCTGTCACTAAAACCCCCTATTTCCAGCTCTGTAACATTGCCTGACTGTGACCCTGCCTCAGCTCATCAGCGTCTGAAACTCTTATCAATGCCTTTGTTACCTCTGGACTTGACTATTCCAACACACTCCTGATTAGCCTCCCACGCTTTATCCTCCATAAACCTGAGGCCATCCAAAACTCTGCTGCCCCTGTCCTAACTCGCACCAAGGCCAGAATCTTCTGCTCTGGAGTCTCAGTTCAGCGGTGGGCACGGAAGTGGGAGTGATTTTCACTGGACGTGCGATCTTGTGCTGTCCCACTCTTTAAATATACACCTGCGGGGATCTTGCCAATTCACATGGCAAGGTCAGGCAGGAAGTCTCCTGCCCCATTGTTACCCCATGCAGGTAGAATGCCTGGCCACCATCTTTGAAAAGCATCTGGACAGCCTGTACTAACCCTTCCACTTTTGTCCGGCCAATGCTCCACCCTTTCCCACTAACCTTTCCTCCCTCCCTTGGTCATCTTTCAGGCAACTTGCACATCCACTCTGAAGCATAGGCTGGCATTTACAGACACTCCTCAAAGAGGAAATCCAGCGGAACTCATCGTTAATCATGGAAGAAGTCTACCTCGTCAGGTGCACGCCACTTATGTGCTGTTGTAAAATTGAACTTTCTCATTTTCGCTGGGGAACTTAATTTGGTGGGGAGTTTAATTCCAGTGAGGTGGCCTCTTAATGAGTATGCATGACTTGCTAATCTATGCAAAAGGACTTTCTGACATTGTTCGTCCCCGTTTAACCCACCTTTAAAGTCCTGAGAACTGAATACCAAAAGTTCCTCCCACCGTCAGGAACCTGGTTTCTGGCCTCATGCCCAGTTAAGCTCCCTCCACCTGCCTAGCTTTCTGCTGCTGTCAGGGCCAGAACATTGCACCCCAAGTCCCATTGGCTTTTCAGTCCTGTGCTCGCTGATCTACATTGGCTCCTGATTAAACAACATCTGGATTTTAAAATTCTCCACCTTCTTTTCCAATTCCTCTATGGTCTTGCCTTCCCCCACCACCCCCATTTCAGTAAGCTCGTCCAGCCTCACAACCCTTTGAGATATCTACACTCCTCTAATTCTAGCCTCTTGGGCATCTTGACTTTCATCACTATTATTGGACACCATGCCTTCAGCTGCTATGGCCTTTATTTCTGAAAGTCCTCTTGGCCTTACCATCCCTCTTTCCTACTTAAGAAGCTCCTTATAAATTCTCCCTCAGTGTACCCAAACAGGAGTCGGAATGTGGCGACTAGGGAATTTTCACAGTAACTTCACTGCAGTGCTAACGTAAGCCTTCTTGTGACATTAATAAATAAACTTTAAAAAAAGGTATTTCTTTGACCAGATTTTCGTGACCTTTCCTAAGGTCTCCTTCTGTAGCTTCGTGCCAAACTTTGATTCACAAAGCTCTCTCGAAATACCTTGGAACATTCTATTTCATTAATGGTATTGTATAAGTACAAGTAGTTGTTGGATGCCTGTCTTGGCATTATGCCATTTAACACTTTTAACAAATGAAGTAGTGGTTTGAAAGAATATTTTGCAGCTTTTTTGTTTTGACAATGTTACTTTCTGTTTCTTTGTTAATGAAAATGTATTCTAAGTTTAAATTGCAAGTTCGATAAAGATCTACCCAGTTAAAACAACTCCCAGTGGGGTGATCATTCATGGGCTTCTATAATTGCTGCATCTTGGTAATTAATTTCACCTTCCACTTAATGATTAAAGGACATCCTAATGTAACTTAATGATAAAGGTTTTTTTACAAAATGCACAAGATTTGATTCATTCCTAATACCTTGTTACTTGCTAAGGGAACTGCCATGATTCCACCAGGGATAATTCATTGTTATGTGCGCAATAGCAGATTCTGATAATGATACAGAACGACTTCAATGTTAAAAGTGTTCAATACGCAAAGTTGTATAAGACATTGGTAAGGCCACACTTGGAATACTGTTCTGGTCACCCTATTATAGAAAGGATATTAGTAAACTAGAAAGAGCGCAGAAAAGATTTACTAGGATGCTACCGGGACTTGATAGTTTGAGTTATAAGGAAAGGCTGGATAGGCTGGGGCATTTTTTCCTGCAGCGTAGGAGGCTTAGGGGTGATCTTATAGAGGTCTGTAAAATATTGAGGGGCATAGATCAGCTAGATAGTCAACATCTTTTCCTAAAGGTAAGGGAGTCTACAACGAGAGGGCATAGGTTTAAGGTGAGGGGGAGAGATACTAACGGGTCCAGAGGAGCAATTTTTCACACAGAGGGTGGTGAGTATCTGGAACAGGCTGCCAGAGGTAGTAGTGGAGGCAGGTACAATTTTGTCTTTTATAGAATCAGAGAATCTTAAAATTTAAAAAAAGCATTTAGACAGTTACATGGATAAGATGGGTATAGAGGGATATGGGCCAAACGCGGACAATTGGGACTAGCTTAGTGGTTAATAAAAAGGGGCGGTATAGACAAGTTGGGCCAAAGAAACTGTTTCCATGCTGTAAACCTCTATGACTCTATCCTGATAATGCTTCACTAGTTGAACAGTTTCATAGACACTGCTAAAATTATTTATACCCAGAAGCACTGAAGGTTTTTCAAGCATAAGATTCCATTGTGGGAGAGGCGGTGGCATAGTGGAATTGTCACTGGGCCAGAGTAATGCTCTGGGGACCCGCCAGAATCCCATCATAGCAGATGGTGAAATTTGAAATCAATGAAAGTCTGGAATTAATGATGACCAGAAAACCATTGTTGATTGTTGTAAAAAGTCCATCGGGTTCACGAATGTCTTTCAGGGAAGGGACTCTGCTTTTTACCTGGCCTGGCCTACATGTGACTCCAGAGCCACAGCAATGTGGTGAATCTTAACTGCCCTTTGAAATAGCCCAGCAAGCCACTCAGGTCAATTAGGGATGCACAATGAATCCCATGAATCCAATGGGCAATAAACCCCATGACTCATAGAGTCATAGAAACCCTACAGTGCCGAAGGAGGCCATTCGGCCCATCGAGTTCCCAGTGTGTCCGCCTCCACCACCTTGCCCGGCAACACATTCCAGGCCCCCAATTCCCTCTGTGTAAAATATGTCCTTCTGATATCTGTGTTAAACCACCCCCCCAAGGTGAAGGGGGGGAGGTTGAACACAGATATCAGAAGGACATATTTTACACAGAGGGTCGTGGGGGCCTGGAATGTGTTGCCGGGCAAGGTGGTAGAGGCGGACACACTGGGAACGTTTAAGACTTATCTCGACAGCTATATGAACGGAGTGGGAATGGAGGGATACAAAAGAGTGGTCTAGTTTGGACCAGGGAGCGGTGCGGGCTAATTGTTCCTTGTTTCTCATTTCAAGGCTTCATTCTATGATCATCTTGCTGGTGCCAGTACAGAGCGAGACTGCGGATAGTTGGGAACCTGTCTCGGGGGCAGGGAATTCATATGGTGTTCGTGGAAGTGGAAATGACTAGGGTTGGGAAGCATTTTCCGATCAGGGCCAGTGTGATCTCCTGGACTCGTTTCGATCGCCTCAGGGGGTCGGAGAGGAATTTCCCAGATTTTTTTTTCCCCATATTGGCCCTGGGGTTTTCACTCTGGGTTTTCGCCTCTCCCTGGAGATCACATGGTCTGGAATGGGGGGGTGGGGGTGAGTTAATAGGTTGTGATGAACAAAGCATCGTAGCTGTGAGGGACAGCTCGGTGGATAGGATATTGGTATGTAGATAGGCTGGAAAATTGGGTGGGGATCCTGGATTCAGGATTCAATCCTGGACCGGGGAGCGGCGCGGGCTTGGAGGGCCGAAGGGCCTGTTCCTGTGCTGTATTGTTCTTTGTTCTTTGTTGTTCTTTGAGTCTGCACCGACCACAATCCCACCAAGGCTCTACCCCCACATATTTACCCGCTAATCCCGCTAACCTATGCATCTCAGGACTCTAAGGGGCAATTTTTAACCTGGCCAGTCAACCTAACCCGCACATCTTTGGACTGTGGGAGGAAACCGGAGCACCCGGAGGAAACCCACGCAGACACGAGGAGAATGTGCAAACTCCACACAGACAGTGACCCGAGCCGGGAATTGAACCCGGGACCCTGGAGCTGTGAAGCAGCAGTGCTAACGTGCCGCCCATAGAGGTTTACAGCATGGAAACTAGCCCTTCGGCCCAACTTGTCCATGCCGCCCTTTTTTTTTTAAACCCCTAAACTAATCCCAATCCCATAGTCATAGAGGTTTACAGCATGGAAACAGGCCCTTTGGCCCAACTTGTCCATGCCGCCCTTTTTTTTTAAACCCCTAAACTAATCCCAATTGCCCGCATTTGGCCCATATCCCTCTATACCCATCGTACCCATGTAACTATCTAAATGCTTTTTAAAAACTAAAATTGTACCCGCCTCTACTACTACCTCTGGCAACTTGTTCCAGCCACTCACCACCCTCTGTGTGAAAAAATTGCCCCTCTGGACACTTTTGTATCTCTCCCCTATCACCTTAAACCTATGCCCTCTAGTTTTAGACTCCCCTACCTTTGGGAAAAGGGGGGTGGGGAGGGGGGCAGCGGAGGGGGATGGGGATGCATGGAGACGGTCATTTTGTCCTCTCCCCATGTCAAGGAAGTGTGCCCATAGCAATTTCCAATCTATCTCAGGGATCTACCCGGTGCAGCTTTGTAGGATATTGAGACAATTAGTGTCAGCTGTTAAACTTTGCAGAGGCCCTAAAAAGCCACTTGTAATTGCTCTGGGAGTTGATGGTGCAAATGCTGCCAACTCTATTCAACCAAGAAGGTTCTCAAGGTGTTTGTAGCACTGTGTTTGTGGATCACTTTGCCTTCCAACAGCAGTCTATGGTAGAGACCTGTAACACGTCTTGACAAGTCTTGGCAGCCCACTTTAACCAAGCAAACAACTCCATCTATCTGTAGCCTTCCATCTGGGAAGCTAAGTTCATTCCACTGATATTAGACCCACCAGAATTTCAACCCTAATGCTACTACTTGTGGCATTACTTACAATTGTTATACTTTTGCAAAGGTCAATGCTGTGTTGGGATTAGGGATGTGGTGCCCAAGCCCACTCAGATAGAGAGGAAATAGGTTTTTGAGAGGTGTGTTCCAAGACAGTAAAGTTTTTTTCTGACTGATTCTTGGAACCTTTACTGGCTAGGGATTTGAACATCTTTTGGGTAGAGTGCAGGGAGAAAAAATATATTAGGAGAATTGCATAATCATAATTTGCCATTCCCTGCCCGGATATGACTTCAGCCACGGTCGTCAGGGCCCTGCACGGCCTCTTCACCCTGTTCGGTTTCCCTACCTACATTCATAGCGACTGGGGATCCTCCTTCATGAGTGATGAGCTGCGTCAGTACCTGCTCGCTAAAGGCATAGCCTTGAGTAGGACTACCAGCTACAATCCCAGGGGAAACGGACAGGTAGAGAGGGAGAATGCGACAGTCTGGAAGGCCGTTTTACTAGCGCTACGGTCTAAAGGTCTTCCAGTCACCCGCTGGCAAGAGGTCCTCCCTGATGCACTACACTCAATTAGGTCACTCCTGTGTACAGCTACCAATGCCACCCCTCATGAGCGGATGTTTGCTTTCCCTAGGAAGTCCTCCTCGGGGATCTCACTACCGTCGTGGCTGACGTACTCAGGCCCCGTTCTGCTCCGGAGGCATGTGTGGCCCCATCATTTGGACCCCCTGGTCGAAAGGGTCCAGCTCCTCCACGCCAACCCCCAATATGCCTATGTGGCGTACCCCGATGGGCAGAAGGACACGGTCTCTATCCGGGACCTGGCGCCTGCGGGTGCCCCGGAGCCCACTATGACCCCAATGTCCCACATCCCTAGACCCCACATCCCTAGACCCTCTGTTGTTCAGGTAGCACCAGGTCCGCTTACTTCTTTGTCCCCTGTATGCAGCTCGCTTGAGCCCCCGGAGTCACCACGCAGTACCCGACCAGAAGGGACGACGGCGGACTCGAGCGGTTTCACCCTGCCACCTGAAACAACACCACAACCGGTACTACGGCGGTTGCAGCGACGGATCAAACCGTCTGACAGGCTGAACCTGTGAGGGGTCGACGTCTTACTTCAGCCATGATTTTTGTATATATTTCGTGCTTCTCTATATATTGTTCCACCCATCTGACCCCCGCCGGACTCTTTTTTTAAACAGGGGGTGAATGTGGTGACCCACTGTAACTGCATGTTGTATGCCTGGACACACCCCTGCTGCGCCTGACCCGAGACTCCTCCCTTTCCACCTGATCGAGGTATAAAGGTGACGGTTCCTCCCCTCTGCCTCAGTCCAGGCCAGGCTGACTACAAGGGTGTGTTCCAGTTCTTTGCGATTAAAAGCCTGTTTTATTTCACACTCGCTATAGTCCTCGTACATTGATGGTGCACCAGGGGTTCAAACCCAGGTCCCCAGAATATTAGCTAAACTTCTGGATTAATAGTTTAGCGATAATACCACTAGGCCATTGCCTCTGGATTCTCAGATTTTTTTAATTGGAGGGAATTGGCTTTGGTTCCCACTTCCGATTTTCGACTGGCCCCTGTCTGAGAACTGGACTTGTGCCGATGTTGTGTGAGGCTACATCTGGGTGAGCTCTGCTTCCGCAGTTGAATAGCTAATTGACAAGTGGGTGAATTTCCAACACTGCCTCTTAGTTTCCTGAGAACTAAGTGAGTGGCATTTGAAAATGGGGAGGGCCCTCAATGATGCCTGTTCCTTCCTTGATACAATTTTCAAATGGCCTTGTGAATGAGCAAGTTGCCTGTCTGTTGATTCTTAAAGGAGCCCTGGACTGGGCCCATTAATAAACCCTGGCCTGTTTGAGGTCCCCACTGACACTCCTCCTTTCCAATCTGACCTGATAGCCAGCTCTTGTGAGAGACGCAGTAAATACTCTGCTCTCCATAACTAGGGGCAGTAGCAGGGCATCTACTTTGCAACCACAGCTTGCTATTGGCCTGCATAACTGGTCCAGCCCGCTCTCCTAATGGCTGGGTTTCCTGCCAGCATGGACATATTGAGTCAAAGTCAAAAATCTCACCCCGAATGTTTAGAATCATACATGAACAATAGTCACCAAAACAGAAACAAAATACTGTGGGGTGCTGAATATCTGAAATAAAAATGGAAAATGCAATTTTGTTTCCACTTGTAAATCAATGTGATCCACCTTCCTTTCTGTTCTCTGGCCTGACTATACTTTATAAATAGGCAGTAAATAACAAACACTTATCCATATGGTTTTCCCCATCATCTATAAATAGGTAAATATATACATTTGTTCCCCATACATACTACAATTATATGAAATCTGTCCTTGCCTCACAGGAGAATGCATCTCTACCTAATCTATCTGCTCCATATTTTTAGGGTCCAGGTTCTTCTACTAAATGTACTAAATATAAAACCCAGAGAGATCAAACTTTATTCTTTGGTGTTAAAAATGTTTACAATAATATCCATTATTACTAAAATATTCTTCAATGAACTTCATGATTTTCACTCAAAACTTGGAGCATTCTAACCAGATTTTGCTGCACAAATTAATTTATTCTTTGCTGATTGCTTAGAGTTCTGTCTCAGGCAAATATAAATTAAATGAATATAACTGTTATTTAGGACATCATGTAATAGAAGGTTAAACAATAGCAAGAGTTTAAGTTTTATTTGTAATGCACCATAATTACTAAACAAATAACCTTCAGAGTAACATGCAGTTTTTCCTCCTCAGTCGAGTCTATGTTGCAGCATCATGAAATTCTCCAGCTGTGTACTTAACAGTACAGTAAGAAGTCTCACAACACCAGGTTAAAGTCCAACAGGTTTATTTGGTAGCACAAGCTTTCGGAGCGCTGCTCCTTCATCAGGTGAGTGAGGAGTTGTGTTCACAAACAGGGCATATATAGACACAAACTCAATTTACAAGATAATGGTTGGAATGCAATTATAGGTAATCAAATCTTAAAAGTACAGACAATATGAGTGGAGAGAGGGTTAAGCACAGGTTAAAGAAGTGTGCATTGTCTCCAGCCAGGACAGTTAGTGAGATTTTGCAAGCTCAGGCAAGTCGTGGGGGTTACAGATAGTGTGACATGAACCCAAGATCCCGGTTGAGGCCATCCTCATGTGTGCGGAATTTGGCTATCAGTTTCTGATAGCCAAGTTCTGCGTTATTGTGTGTCGGGAAGGCCGCCTTGGAGAACGCTTACCAGTAACAGTATTTAACATTTAACAGTATCCATCCCAGTGGGAGCTCACCATAGCAACATATCCCCAATCCAGAAATAAAAGAAGCAGCGTTAGGACAGACTGCAAGGATGGGCAGAAGTCCTGCCGACTGGAACTCTGCGCTGAAGAGAATGGCTACTCTTTCAGTCTTTCTCGTAGTACCTTTTTAGGTTTATAAGAATTGATGATGTGTGCTCCTGGCTCAGAACCACAAGGAGCTTTATGCCTTAAAGTATGTTATGGTGCCCTACTATGATGGACCACAAAGTGAAAGTGCCATCATCTGCAGAAGACTAATAGAACAAGATTGAGTGTGAGTGTGTCTGAATCCATTATTAAAACATTGGAATTGATTGAAAAATGAAATACTTGCTGTCTGATAAATTTTAGTAAGGGTTCATTTGCAGGATGCTGACAGACGTTAATGTAAAGATCATTTAAGCACAGTATTGATGCATCAATCTGTTATCAATACAAAACCCTTTACAGCACATAGAATCATAGAAACTTACAGTACAGAAGGAGGCCATTTAGTCCATTGTGCCCATGCTGACTATTTGAAAGAGCAATCATGCTTAATCCCACTCCCCACTTTTTTTTAAGTAAACCTGTAAGCTCTGCATCATCTAGTAACTGTCCAACTCCCTTTAAAAATTATTTATGGAATCAGTTTCTACCACATTTTCAGATGGAGCAGTTTAGCTGTCAAGAACTCAAAATAATAAGTCAAAATAATTCTCTTCATCTCCCCTCGAGATCTTTTGCCATTGAATTTAAATCTCTGACCTTTGATTATTGACCCACTCACCAGAGGAAATAGTTTTTCTTTATCTGCGCTATCAAAACCTCAAATCATCTTGAAAATCTTTATTAGATTACTCTTTAACATTCTGTGTTCCAAAAGGAAAAGTCCTAACTTTTCTAATCTCTTCTTATAAATGAACTCCCTTGTGTCTCGGACCATTCCCGTAAACTTCCTCTGTAGTCTTTACATTTTTTCTGAAGTGTCAGGTCCAGAATTGTCCACAATATTCCAGAGGAGGCCAACCAGTGATTATAAGATTCTAGAGTAATCATTGTTTTTATAATTTATGCCTCCATTTATAAACCCGAGTAACCATAATGCTTTTGAACCACCTTATCAACTTGCCCTGTCACATTTAAGAGTTTGTGTATATCGACACCAAGGCCTCTCTGCTCATCTATATCTCTCAAAATTGTGCCATTCTGCACCTCTCCAAAGATAGCACCACCTTCCTTCCACTGATTATTTACTTAAATATGGCAGGTGGGGTACCGATTTCAGCGCCCATTCACTCCTGAATTATGGGGGTGAGATTGGCAGTGGGTGGGACGGTGGTGGATTAGACATATGCCTATTTTACGTGGTCACCTGCCAAAAACACATCCTGCAGGGGCACATACAGTGCAACTGCATATCTGCATTATAAGAAGTCTAACAACACCAGGTTAAAGTCCAACAGGTTTATTTGGTCGCAAAAGCCACTAGCTTTCGGAACGCTGTTCCTTCGTCAGGTGGGTGGCACAGCGTTCCGAAAGCTGGTGGCTTTTGAGACCAAATAAACCTGATGGACTTTAACCTGGTGTTGTTAGACTTCTTACTGTGTTTACCCCAGTCCAACGCCAGCATCTCCACATCATATCTGCATTATCCCTTTAATCCTTTCTCTTAACAAGTCCATGTGACACTTTGTCAAACGCCTTCCAATAGTTCATATGCACAATGTCTACTGCACTGCCTTGATCAAGTTTCTGTGTTACCTCATCAAAGAATGCAATCAAGTTAGTCAGATACAAATTTGCCTTTAACAAATCCATGCCGGCTCTTCTTGATTAACCCAAATTGATTTTCAAATGTAAGTTTGACTGTATCTAAATTACCTTGCAGGCTCCTTCACACAACATATTTGCCTTCATGAATCACCAAAGGTACCATTCTATTAATATTCATCTGGTGTGCGATGACTGTACGATCTTATTCCCTACTGCCATCAGACTTTTGAATGGACCTACCTTGCATTAAGTTGATCTTTCTCTACACCCTAGCTATGACTGTAACATTACATTCAGCCCCCTCTCCTTTCCTTCTCTATGAATGGTATGTTTTGTCTGTATGGCGTGCAAGAAACAATACTTTTCACTGTATATCAATCCATGTGACAATAATAAATCAAATCAAATCAAAATATATTCAAGCCAGTGATCAATACTAAGAGGATTGAGGCATACGGGTGTGGTGCAGGGAAGTGGAGTTGAAATAGGAGGTCAGCTATGATCATATTGAATGATAGAGCAGGCTCCAGAGGCCAAAAAGCCTACTCCAACTCCTATTTCTTATGTAACTTATATAACCAATGACCATTGACATATGGTATACCCACGTTCTTGGCAGTTGTCACTTTGCTCCATCCTTGCATTTGTTGTCCAGCTCTCCACAGCAAGTTAAAGGCTTGCTTGAAGATAGAGCTATTCTCTTCACAGCTAATGGCACATTAGCTAATGGCACATTTAGGAACACATATTAGCAGTGAAACTCCATTATCAGCAGTTCTGCGGCTTAACTAATGCCCTCATGAAGCAGACCATTGGAGTCACAAGGCAATTCTCAGATGCTTGGATTGATCTTGTGGCTGTCTACAAACAGCTCAATAAGGCTGTCCTGTATATTTGTTGTGTGTCCCATATTGCACAACCTTGCTCATGGAATCATCATTGGAAACAGTTTCTTCAGCCATATGAGTGAGAGAACACTGGTGATGTGGAGGGTTTTTCTTCTTGAGGTTGGCGGGGGGGGGTGGGGGCGGGAGGGTGACTTGAACTAGGAGAAACTGTTTAAAAATAGGAGTTCTCCTGTTTGGGACAGAAGTGAGCAGAGATTTTTTCCTCTTGGTGGGTCGTTGGCCTGTGAAGTTATGTTGCCCAGTGAAAGGTGGAGGGTGGGCCATTGAGTTTATTCAAAGTTGATTTCGATAGATTTTTGGTAGACGTGGGAGTTGGGGGTTGTTTGGCAGGGGGTTGGAGGGGTGGGGGAGGGTGCAATGGCAGAGAAATGGAGTTGAGTCCACAATCATTTCAGCCATGTTCTTGCCGAGGGATGAGGAGGTGGGGGTGAGAGTTGAATGGCCTACTCCTGCTCCTACATCTTATGTTCCTATGTCGTATGTTCCTAAGTTGTGATTGTTTTCCTTGGAGAAGAGATTTGATAGAGGGATTTGAAATCATGAGGGGTCTGCATTGAGTAGATAGGGAAAAATTATTCCCACTGCCGGGAGGATCGAGAACAAGAGGGTGAAGATTTCAAGTAATTTATGCAGTAAGTGGTTAGGATCTGGAATGCGCTGTTTAAGAATGTAGTGGAGGCAGATTCAATCGAGGCATTCAAGAGGGAATTGGATTATTATCTACAACTGAACAATCACGTTCTTTAGCTTTAAGCCAAGTCCAAGGTCTCTGCCAGTTCTCCCACCCTACAAAACAATAATGGATCAGCTAACATCACCTGTCATTGCAGATTCATTTTCTGCACTATAATTTTAATAGTTTATGGGAAGACCGTTAAACAATTTATTACCCTGGTATTAGCTGCTAAATGCTCTTTTATCTATTTTAGTGCTTCAAAGAGGCTCTTCCTTTATATCTGCACCATGGGATGTCCATAGCCAGTGCTCACTAGGAAGAACTCATACCCAAGGGTCCAGTTGCAAGTTGCAACAACTCAGTTGCTTGTAAATTCTGGGACCATTGGTTGTGAGGTGGAAAGGGCACAGAAAGATGGCATAAATTTCCACTGCCATTCAACGATGGCCCTTGCTATGCGGTTGGAGATCAGCTGCCCTCCAATCTCTCAGAAAGCAAGTGACCACTGATCCTAGTGAAACCTCAATTTCTTTGATCTCCTGACCTGTCCAAAATGGAAAGTATGGTTGAAATGAAAGTCGACATGATTCCAGTTTGAGCATTCCTGAAAGATGATATTACCATAGCTATGGATTCTTAATGGGAGAGTGGAAGGTGGGGTGGGGGTGTACTGGGGGTTGGGGAGTGGGGTTCAGCTGCAACTGCCATCAAGGTAACCACTGATCGAATGGTTAACTGGAGAGTGTCAATGTAATACATGAAAACCCAATCAAAAGGTCATGGCTTACATCATAGTACCCAACATGTTTCAGAGGCTCCCTTGCAGGTAATCAAATGTCTTCAGCCCTTTGTTGGTGTACAGCAATAAGTCTTTAACTAAATGTTGGATCCCCAAAATGCATGTCACTGTCCTTTTCTTCAAGCCTGAGACATTAGCTAGTCCTCCAAATGGTGCTTCCCTTGACCTTCTTTTCCCACTCCTCATGCTCCTGTCCACTTGTTGTCTGTGGATGGCCCAGATCGTTCCTCTCAGATTTATTCTCTATGACACATGGGATGCTCATTTCTGTGCTGGTGCTTGGCATGGTAAGAATGAAAGATGGTGCACTGTCGTTAAGTTATTCATTATCAATCTCTCTTGCACGAGTGTTCCTGTTCTTATGATGAACCTGGAAAGGTGGGATCAGGAAAAGGGTATGCCTACTCATTCAGGGGCATGTAAGCACTTGTTAGATCTGGTTGTCTTGTTCAGCAGGTCAACAATTCCATAACTAAAAAAGTTAAGCAGAAAGAGGAGAGGTAATGAAGATGCTGATGAACTCTCCTGTGATCATTCTTCAACTTCAAAACTGATTGTCGTACATCTTCCAGTTATGACAATAGAAGTAGTAGCATATGTATGGGCGTCTGATCCCTTACTCTTTTGGCTGTCTCCTTTCTTTTGAGTGCAAGCTTCCAGTAAAAGAGTGGAAATAAATAAACACATGTCTTGGCCAAGAGTTTTGAACCCTCACCTCATAGTTTGTATGATGATAGGAAAAAGTAGACAGTGTGGCCAGCAAGAGAAAACTAGTTATGGGGTCAAGGGCTGTTAGTTCTTGAAGAGGTGAATAATAGCAGAAAGGAGGTGCAGTGAAATATTTCCTATTGATATATGGACATCATTGAAAATAGTGAAGAAAGGGATTGATTGGAGGTGGGTCAGTGCAGACTCGATGGGCTGAATGGCCTTCTTCTGTACTGTCGGGATTCTATGATATGAAGGTGTCGTCCTAGGAGGCTGTGCAGAAAGAATGAAAGTCATGGAGGGGTATCTTATCTTTCTGTTCCCATTGAGATCATTGTGTTTATTTCTGTACTGTGACCTGATCCTGGAGAAAAATATGTAGGGCCATGAAGGAAGAGCAGGGGAGTGGGACACATGGACCTGACACAAGGACAATCGGCCAAAAGGCCTCCTTCTGTGCTATATGTTTTTATGATTCTATGATTCGTAAGTTGGGTCACTTCTTATCATGTCCATTCATCAACTGGCTTTTGCACCGGTCAACCATCTGAAGAAAAAAGGACTCTCTCCTTTCACAAATGTGCTTCACAATTGTAGCCAAAAAAATCTGTGACTGCAGGAAACCTTCTTGTCCATTGATATCTTTCTGCAGGTCCACAATGTTACTTCTTTACTTTGATTCCATACAAGCTTCCAACTTAACCTGCTGCAGAGCCAACTGCAGTACCTGATTCCCCACATTCTAACCAGTGAGTGTCCCACAGGGAGCAGGGTCTGCGCTGGCAACTGGCCTATTGCATGCAAATGAGGAATGATCTGGAAGCTTAGGACAAGCCCTCCCTTCCAACGCCTTCAGGGGTCCATTGAACCTCTCCCTCCCACCGGCTTCACAAAGGAAAAGCAAGTCTTTCCTAATGCACTTCAGCAAATGTCTAGCATGCCACCATTTACCTAAATTTTACTCTAATATTCCATTCCAGATTTTTGTCAGGGTTTGCTCCTGTATCTTTTAACATTCCTGTGGTATCTACAAGGCAGTGGAGCTATTTGCCTGTTGCTGGAGCTTGGATCATAAATGCCAGAGTGTGTCCCCATGCCTTATGGTCTTATTAGTTTATTGATTGGTAAAGGAATCAAAGGTTTCAGGGAAAAGGCAGGAGAATGGGGTTGAGGAACATATCAGCCATGGTCAAATGGTGGAGCAGGAGAAAAGGCTGAATGGTTTCCAACTTCATTGACTCAGTGTAGTCTCAGCACCTCTTGGCAAGACAAAGATCAACAACACAGAGGTTCTGGAGCATGCTAATTCCATTAGAATACACTCATTGTTAAACTACCAATGTCCGCGCTGGATCAGTCGCATTCATTGGATGAATGAGAGAGTCTATACAGTGGGGCAATTGGGTTATAAATTCTTGTGCACCCATATCACTGCTACAAGGATAACTTGCAAACAAGGTATGAAGATGGCAGTCATTGGCGTTGACAACTGGGAGATGGTTGCTAATGACATCTGGAGGTTTGACTGTTTAGAAGAGCATTGAAAGAGGTGGGCAGAAATGAAAATCTTTGTCAGCCAGGAAGAGGACCCAGAGAAAAGACAGGCCAGTGAATCATGCACTCCTCTGCAGCAAATACGGCAGAGACTTCCCCTGCGAGAGTGGGACTCCTGAGCCACACCAAAGGTTGCTTAGTACAGAGCTGGCCACCACTGCACAAGCCATTATCTTATGAGATGGAAGGCTGCCACAAGAGTTACAGAAATCCAAGTCATAAACCCAGGAAGGTCATTAAGCACAGCAAACTATTAATAATTTTTTATTGAAACTTTAATAGTCTAACCTTACTGGCCCGCTTTTTGCTTGTAAATGGAATTTCTGTATATGAGAAACAATTTAGATTGAAAACACAATAAATATGCAGGAGTGACAGCATGAATTGGATAGCTGGAGGCGATGTATCAGATCAATATACAATTCCTAATGTTGAACCAAATCAGCACAAAGTAGAACATAGAGAAGTAAATCATCCCATTAAAGCTGTAAAAAGTAAAACCGAGGCTTGCTTTCACTGTTCTTACAGTAGAATTTACTTCGAATGTTCAATAATGGATTTGAGCAATGTTACATCTATTACCAGATCAAATTTCTACTGGTGTTCATCAAACTGTAATTAGTTAATAATGATTTAGGAAATGCAGAGACCAAGCAAAATGTCCAGTTTGCAATGATAATTGCTTAAATGGAATCGAAGGTAGATCTGAATGATTTATGTTACACTTTCAGATGCAGGCTATGCATTGGGCTAACTTTTGACTTTGTGAAATGAGATAAAACGAACGATAGTGAATCTTAAGCCCATTTTATATCTCTCCCAATTTATTGAGATGTAAAATGATCTGCTGATTTTTCTCTCACACATCAATAAAATCTAACCCATTCTTTTCAGCCCAAAGTCATTCACTGTGATGAGAACAGAGAACTGCTGCAGCCAAAATTCTCATAATGGGGAAAAAGGACTAAACCAAGCACTACCAGGAGAGGAAGCTGGATATTTTTGAAATTTTACTGCAGTGAATTTATTGAGTGTAATTTTATTAGCAATAACAAAAAAAGGAGCAGTCAATTATTGCAATAATGCTCCTTTAACATTTCTCAACCAACTAATGAGTCATTTAATTGGTATAAATCACAGAAATCTATGAACTGCACACTATAGCAAGAAATTACTAAACAACAGTTGAGAAAAATCTCATAAGGTACTCTGGGGAGAACTAATGTGTGGGCTCATGCAGCTGACATGGCCTAGTAAATGGTTAGATAATCTGTTTCAGTGATGTTAGTTAATTGGCAAATGTAGTTCGGGTCACAGGGAGCATTTCTCAACGTTTCTTCCAAAAGTGTCACACAGTCTTTAACATTCACCTGAGAGTTAAGTTTAACATAAAGTCTAAAAGACAGTCCCTTATCCAATGTAGTTCACCCTCAGGACTACACTGTGTAAAACCTCAATGGAACTTACATTCAGGATCACCTTAATGTGTAGGTTGGAGGGAATGAGTGGCATAAATACGTGAAGCTGTGGGGATAAGGCTGGGGTTGGGCCTGGATGGGATGCTCTGTCAGAGAGTCGGTGCAGACTCGATGGGCCGAATGGCGCTGTAGGGATTCTATTCTATGATTCTACGATCTGACTCAAGCTGACACCTTGATGCTGGCTTTGTTCCAATTGTCGAGAATTTTTAAATAATTTATGTGAAAGGGATTTAGAAGTTCTCTGCAATCCTGAAACAGTCAATACTTTAACTGATTTTTCTAGTTCAAAAGTGATAGACAATACAAATTCACAGCAATCAGAAATAGCTAAGGAGCCTGCTCCTGAGGAGGAATTGAAAAATTGGTTAAACAGGTAAAAGAATATTAGAATGGCACCGTGACAATCTTGCAAATTTTTTAAACATCAATTGATTAAAAATTATGGGCTGCAGACCTGTGGGTCTGCTATAACTCAGTTGATAGTAACCTTGTAAATTCTGCTCCTCGATCAAAGAATGAGAGCTGTAACTCTGTAATTGCAAGGTGCAGAATAATATCCAGGCGATAGTTTCTATGTCATTGTAATAGATTGGAACTGAATAAATATCTGCCACATTTCTTTCCTCCCTCTGAAGGTAATCAAGCAAAACTCCAGGACATTCATCATATCTTAGAACATATACTATTTAACTCTGTCCAGTTGCTCTGCAGAGATGACTTATCGCTAGTCCCAGCAGCTCAGAAACCTATCGCATTTCAGAGAAAATGTAATAATCTACGTCTACACCTATCCTCATAACTTTCAATCCTGTTTTTAAGGCAAATATGATTTCCAAGCAGCCATGCCTTGAGCTGATTTCTAGAGTGTACAATCATTCAGCTGTTTCCTCAAAAAGGAGATATCTCTGGACGAATGTAAAACAGGGGAAATTTAGGAACACACATCTCCAACACGTTACGCAATGCAGGATTAAGTGCTGCTGTTGGAGGTCACCTCATCCACCCACTGCTTCGCTGGAATAATTCTTCTGATCTTTAATCTCATTGGAGGTTTTTGTTATTTTGCACTCAAATTTCCTTTCGAGAATCGAAATGCATTTGGTCTCCCTTAAACAGTTAAGGGGTCCTCTCAATATTGCAACTGAAGCAACTAAATAGCACGCTATACGGAATGGACAGTGAAAGAATGGCCCTACCCTTTGTCCTATGCACCACCTCAGCTCAGTAAGCCTGCTGCCATTCCTGACCTATGCCACTTCAGCTCCATGCCCCTCACCCCCAATGCTGGAAAATCTTCTCAGCATGGTAAGGGTACCCAATAGTCCCCTTTGTGAGATTTTAATAATATTGCTAATTTTAGGGTTTAATGGTGGTCTGAAGTAATATCAATGGATTTTATCTTTAACCACCGTTTAAACTTTCCAGTTTGAATTTCTGCCCATTACCCCAGTCGAATAATTAACAGCTGAGGCAGCTGGGGAACAGGAAGGCAGTTACTTGTAAGAAACTATACTTAATGGATTTTATTACTTTAAAGGAACCAAAGAAGCTGTGTTTAAGGAATTGTATTTTGTTTTAATTACACTGCAATTGAGGGATACAAACTTTAAAGGAATAACCAAAGTCTTTGAGCTCAGCAACTTGAACTTAGTGTGACACCTTTATCTTTAAACAAGAGCTACTTGCTTAATTAGGTTTTGGTTTATCAAATGCCTTAATTAATTAACCAATCTGTAAGGCAGAACATCTGTACTGGAGGAAAACCTTCCTTTCCTGACATTATGATAGGAAATATTCTTAACATTTGTTCTTCATGATTGTAGTTTCCATGGAAATGGGTTAAAACAAGTTGATATGAATGTTTATGATTAATTGTATTACTGAGAAGAACATGTAACATTGGCTGTACATCTATAATTGTTCTGTACCTATATCTGCTCTGTATAAATAAGGATGGTAAGAAGTCTCACAACACCAGGTTAAAGTCCAACAGGTTTATTTGGTAGCAAATACCATAAGCTTTCGGAGCACTGCCCCTTCGTCAGATGCAGTGGAAATCTGTTCTCCAACAGTGTCATTTGTTCACAATGGAATGGTCTCTGGATCCCAGGAAATAAGGGATGGACATTGGTCTTCAGTCTTCATGCCTCTAGTCAGAGATGGGGTGACAGCAAATTACCCTCACCCTAAGCCAATGAAAGAGGTTAATTTGGAATATTTCCAAATAAGGGGTGAACGGTGAGATTCAGATAAAAGTTGGAAAAGCACTCACTGGCACAGTTTCTTTAAAGATTCATTGATGGGATTTGGCATTGCTGATTAGACCAGCATTTATTACCCATCCCTGATTGACTTTACAAGGTGATGATGTCCTGCTTTCTTGAATCATTGCCGTCCCTGAGGTGTAGGTATATCCACAAAGCTGTTAGGAACCGAGTTTCAGGATTTTGACCCAGTGACAGTGAAAGAGCAGCGATACATTTCCAAATCAGGATGGCGAGTAAGTTGAAGAGGAACTTCCAGGTGGTGGTGTGCCACTGGAAGAATCCTAGGGCCTTAAGGGATAAGAACCTTCCATGTTATCACCACTGCTTTTGTTGAATAACATCTTTCTTAATAAATTCTACCTGATTCATAAATACTAGTTATTTGTACCTTGATAGGCCAGGCACAACTGAGGAACCCCCTGATAGAAATTAAAAATTCAGAACCTAGATATTTTAAAAGGATTTTATCCCTCAAAGCCCATTAAACTTGGCTGATTCTGGCTCCAATAATGATCTTATTCCTTCACACCGTTCCTCCAAGGATTTTGCTGATGTTGAAATGAACTCCCACTTTTCTGCGAAACATTGTTTTGGATGAGCGGTTTCTGGAGTGTAAAGACCAGTGGCCTGATAATGCTGACTGGAAGCCTGGGTGATTTGGAGGGGCTGGGCTCCATTAACAAAGTGCCTGTGTATAGCAACCTGCTGCATTCTGAGCAGATTACCGGCTCTGATGCACTGCGACACTGATCAGTCCATTCAGCCTATTTGTTTGGGAACAGCAAAGTCAGAAGTGGAGGCACGGAGGAGTCTGTACTCAGAGATGCATCGTGGGATTCGGGGGTGCTGAGGGGCAGCAATGCAACTATAGGCTAACATTCTTACTCCGCCTATCCTCACAGATATTCAAAGTACTTACCTTTAGGCTCCTATTTGAGTGCTCCATGAGCTGGCAGAGTGTGATGTTCCAGCCAGCTGAGTCCTGGAAGGACGGTTAGCACTGCTGCCTCACAGTGCCAGGGACCCAGGTCCAATTCCGGCCTCGAGTCACTGTCTGTGTGAAGCTTGCACTCTCTCTCCCCGTGTCTGTGTGGGTTTCCTCCAGGTACTCCGGTCTCCTCCCACAGTCCAAAGATATGCAGGATAGGTTGATTGGCCATGCTAAATTGACTCTAGTGTCAGGGGGATTAGTAGGGTAAATGTGTGGGGAACAGGGCCTGGGTGGAATTGTGGTCAGTACAGATTCAATGGGCCGAATGGCCTTCTTCTGCACTGTAGGGATTCTATGAATGAACTGAGTTTCTATTATGGCTCTTGGGGCTAAAGGGGCTAAAGCGACCTTCTTCCGTCGGGATCAAGGGATATGGGGGGAAGGCAAGATCAGGATATTGATTTTAATGATCAAAATAAATGGCGGAGCAGGCTTGGAGGACCGAATGGCCTACACCTGCTTCTATTTTCTACGTTTCTATGTTTCTAATGGAAAGTAGAGTCATCTTGACATCATAGAACTGAATTTCAAATTCATAATATGGTAATCTTCCATTCCCCCTGTTCCAAGGATGCTGGAAAATGTCGATGACAGAAATGTCGTAGTAGTAAGAATGGAGTAGTAAGTTCTTGCACAAACAGGTGGAGGTGTAGTAGGAAGAGAGACAGAAGTAGTGTTACACTTGCCAAAGGTTAATCAGTCTTTGTTATAAAGTTGTGATGTGCATAGCAGCAAGTGATTAGGAGCAAGAACTCAGGTCCATGTTTCCCCTCCCTTTCCCGATGGAGCTCAGGATAATTGTATCAACTCCTACCACCACTGGACTGACACGAACTAATAGTCATGATGTGGAGATGCCAGCGTTGGACTGGGGTAAAGACAGTAAGAAATCTCACAACACCAGATTAAAGTCCAACAGGTTTATTTGTAGCAAACGCCACATGAACTAATGAACTAATAGCACAGAGTGGTGATCGAACCTTTGACATTCCTGGTCTGGTTAATTTAGTTTGTATGCATGCTTACTCACAGCTTGATGTGGAGATGCAGGCGTTGGACTGGGGTAAACACAGTGAGAAGTCTCACAACACCAGGTTAAAGTCCAATAGGTTTATTTGGTAGCAAAAGCCACTAGCTTTTGGAGCGCTTGCTGCCCCTTCGTCAGGTGAGTGGGAGTTCTATTCACAAGCAGGGCATATAAAGACACAAATTACAAAATAATGATTGGAATGCGAGTCTTTACAGGTAATCAAGTCTTAAAGGTACAGACAATGTGAGTGGAGAGAGCGTTAAGCACAGGTTAAAGAGATGTGTATTGTCTCCAGTCAGGACAGTTAGTCATACACATCTCTGATCCACATCTCTTTAACCTGTGCTTAACGCTCTCTCCACTCACATTGTCTGTACCTTTAAGACTTGATTACCTGTAAAGACTCGCATTCCAATCATTATTTTGTAAATTGAGTTTGTGTCTTTATATGTCCTGTTTGTAAATAGAACTCCCACTCACCTGACGAAGAGGCAGCGCTCCGAAAGCTAGTGGCTTTTGCTACCAAATAAACCTGTTGGACTTTAACTTGGTGTTGTGAGACTTCTCACTGTACTCACAGCTTCCCATAGAGATTCTTTATCTTCAATACTGCATTCCTGGAGATAGTCACGTGACCAAATGTTACCGAGTTTGATGTCACATGACCAAATATAATAGAATCGATGGCCATATTGGTCACGATCTAATGTCATGTGATCAAATAGGAAAACATCCAACCAGAACTGACAATCCCAATGGCACCCATGTGTTGGAGAGATGAAAATTGGCCTTGGTTCCTTTTTTGAGGATTTCAGTGATTCCTACTGGAATTACTTATATGTGGAGATTCGATGAGACTGTGATGCCAACTGCATCCACACACTGAGATATTTTCAACCTCTTTCAAAAGCAAACATTTGCTTTAATGTAACAGTAAATTATATATGAAAAGATTGGTGGGAGCAGTTGGGAATAGTTTGATGTATTTTCCTTCAAGGTTAAAAAGCTTTTAAGCCACTGCCAAGCATTGATTATAAGGCTGAGAAATAAGACCTTCACTGTTAAGCCTGACTATTATTGATGTCTAATTGTCCCTTGTGTCTGGATGATTAGTTTTAGGGTCTTACCTAATCAGTGCATACGTTGGTTTGGTGGCAGCAATAAACAAAACACTTAATCTTGTCTACTAACTCTGTTTCAACATAGGAGTCTTTGATAACAAGTCATGAACTTAAAATTGCTTTTTTTATCATTGACTGTAACCTTTCATTTCTGATTAGTAACGGAACTGTCCTCTTGGAAACTCAATTGGCTTGGATATTTTGAGCAAAAATTAATATTAATGTGAAAATGGTAAACGTGGAAAGATCATCAATAAGGGCCCATGGTTGTTTGATTTAAAAAATCTATTAACAATCAATATTTAAAAAAATAAAATGGGGTAAAAAGACAAAGTGAAGGACCATACATTGCATGTAGATAAACCAGTCAGAAAATGATATAGGTGTGGATAATTTGAAGATGCGCCTAACACCTCAAAGACCATTCAAAGCAGGAGTTTTGCCTCAAGATAATTTAAAACAATGGGTGAGGCTGGAATTCATCTTGTCCCAAGCTGAAGTGCCCAGTTTTATGAAAATATTGAGAAGAAGTGACAAGAGGCAACATTAGCCCTTTCCTCAAAAAATTCCTCTCTCCTTACAAACTAATGCCTCATCTTCAACCTTCCCCTCCAAAACCTTTGAGTGAGTTGTCACCATTCAAATTCTTGCCCATCTTTTCCACAACCCCAGTTTGAATCCCACAAATCAAATTGAATCCTGTCAGAGTACTGAATTAACCTTACCAAAGTCACAAATGAGATCTGATGTTTCTGTGTCCACGGTAAATTACTCCTCCGTGTCCTTCACAGCCTATCTCCAGCCTTTGACACTGTTGACCACACAATCCTTGTTCAACATGTCTTCTCCATTATCCAGCGGGTGGGACTGCCCTCATTTTGTTTCATTATTTTTTATTCAGTATTAGCCAGAATCATCTGCCATGTCTTTTCTTCCTGCTCCCATGCTGTTACCTCTGGAGACCCCAAGGATTAATTATTGACCACTTTTTATTTGTCATTGGCGCCACTGGTGCGGCAACAATAATCTCTCCCTCAGTGCCAACAAAATGAATGAGATTGTCATCGACTTCAGAAAGTGTAAAGGAGAACATGCCCCTGTCTACATCAATGGGGACGAAGTAGAAAGGGTTGAGAGGTTCAAGTTTTTAGGTGTCCAGATCACCAACAACCTGTCCTGGTTCCCCCATGCTGACACTATAGTCAAGAAAGCCCACCAGCGCCTCTACTTTCTCAGAAGACTAAGGAAATTTGGCATGTCAGCTATGACTCTCACCAACTTTGCAGATGCAGCATAGAAAGCATTCTTTCCGGTTCTATCACAGCTTGGTATGGCTCCTGCTCTGCCCAAGACCGCAAGGAACTACAAAAGGTCGTGAATGTAGCCCAATCCATCACGCAAACCAGCCTCCCATCCATTGACTCTGTCTACACTTCCCGCTGCCTCGGCAAAGCAGCCAGCACAATTAAGGACCCCACACGCCCTGGACATTCTCTCTTCCACCTTCTTCCATCGGGAAAAAGATACAAAAGTCTGAGGTCATGTACCAACCGACTCAAGAACAGCTTCTTCCTTGCTGCTGTCAGACTTTGAATGGACTTACCTTGCATTAAGTTGATCTTTCTCTACACCCTAGCTATGACTGTAACACTACATTCTGCACTCTCTCGTTTCCTTCTCTATGAACGGTATGCTTTGTCTGCATAGCGTGCAAGAAACAACACTTTTCACTGTATGTTAATACATGTGACAATAATAAATCAAACCAAATCAAACCAAACCAAATTTGTATGCTGTCCCTCAACACATCATCCAGAAAACAATGTAAGATTCCATATGAATGCTGATGACACCCAGTTCTATAGCAACACCATTTTTCTTGGTTCCTCCACTGTCTCCAATTTATGCTTCACCAACATCTAGTGCTGGATGAGCAGATACTTCGCAACAACTAACATTTATTTATTACACATTTTAGAGTAAAGTGTCCCAAGGAGCTTTACAGGAAAAGTATCAAACCAAATGTGGCACAGAGCCAATTAAGGGGACTTTAGTCAAAACTAAGTTTTGAACAGCACCTTAAAGAGCTTCCAGCTAAATTGTGGGAAGAATGAAGCTATTGTAATTCTGTTCCCTAACCATGAGTCCTTCTATCTCCCTGGTAATTGTCTGTGGCTGGATCGTTTTTGCAACCATGGTGTTGTTCTTGACTCTGAGATGAGCTTCGAGTTACAAATTCACTCCATTACGAGGATGTTTACTCCCACCTCCATAACATCACTCACCTCTGCCTCTGCTCAACTCATCTGCTGATGAAACCTCCATCGATGCCTTTCTTGGCTCTAGGTTTGACTATTCCAATACTCCCCTATGGCCTCCCACTTTCCATCCTTCATAAACTTGAGCTCACTCCAACTCTACTGACCTTATTCTAAGTGGCAACAAGTCCTGTACACCCATTACCCCGCTACTCATTCACCTACTTTAACTTCCATTCCGGCAATACAGCAATTCTAACATTTTCATCCTCATCTTCAAAATTTTCCATGGCCTCGCCCTTTCATACTCTGCAATCTATTCCAGACCTACGACCTTTTGAAGTCTCTACATTCCTCAAAGTTCTGGCCTCTTGCCTATTCCAGTTTTAAACATTTGATGACTGGTGGCTGTGCATTCAGCTGTCTAGATACCATACAACCACAGAAAGGTTACGGTGCAGAAAGAGGCCATTCAGCCCATTGTGTCTGCGCCGGCCAAAAAAAGATAAATCCACAGGCCCGGATGAGATGTATCCCAGGCTGTTGAGCGGAAGAGATAACAGTGCAGTAATCTTCAAATCTTCTCTGGCCTCAGGTCATGTACCAAAGGACTGGGGGACTGCTAACATTGTCCAATTATTTAAAAAGGGATGTAGGAATAGACCAGGAAATTATAGGACAGTCAGTCTAACCTCAGTGGTGGGGAAATGACTACAAAGAATTCTGATGGACAGAATATATCTGCACTTGGAAAGATATGGATTAAAAGTTTATTTATTAGTCACAAATAAGGCTTACATTAACACTGCAATGAAGTTACTGTGAAATTCCTCTAGTCGCCACACTACGGCTCCTGTTCGGGTCAATGCACCTAACCAGCACGTCTTTCAGACTGTGGGAGGAAACGGAGCACCCGGAGGAAACCCACGCAGACACGGGGAGAATGTGCAGATTCCACACAGACAGTGACCCAAGCCGAGAATCGACCCCGGGTCCTTGACGCTGTGAGGCAACAGTACTAACCACTGTGCCACCGTGCCGCCCTAATCAGGGATAGTCGGCATGGATTTGTTAACAGAAGGTCGTGTTTGATAAACTTAATCAACCAGGAGCGTTGATGAGAGTAATGCATTTGATATGGTTAGATGGACTTTAGCAAAGCTTTTGTTCAGGTCCCTCATGTCAGACTGGTCAAGAAAGTAAGGGATCCAAGGCAAAGTGGCTTATTGGATCCAAAATTGGCTGAGAGGCAGGAAGCAGAGAGTGATAGTAGAGGGACTTTTCTTGCATATGGAAGTCTGTTTCCAGTGGGCTTCCACAGGGCTCAGTGTTGGGGCCCTTGCTATTTGTGGTGCACATTAATGATTTGGACTTAAATGTAGGGGGGGTGTAACCAAGAAGTTTGCGGATGAGATGAAAATTGGTAGGGTGGTACATAGTGAGGAGGATAGCTGTAGACTGCAGGAGGATATCAATGGACTGGTCAGGTGGGCAGAGTAGTGGCAAATGGAATTCAACACGGAAAATTGTGAGGTAACGCATTTGGGGAGGGATAACAAGGGAAAGGATTACACTATGAATGGTAGGACCCTGGAAGGTACTGAAGATCAGAGGGAGGTTGGAGGGCCTATCCACAAATCCCTGAAGGCGGATAAGGTGATTAAGAAGATATATGGGATTTTTGCCTTTATTGGCAAAGGCATAGACTACAAGAGCGGGAGGTCATGCTGGAATTGTATGAAGTGTTGGTTAGCCCACAACTGGAGTATTGCTTGCAGTGCTGGTCACGACATTATCGGAAGGTTGTGATTGCACTGGAGAGGATGCGGGATGTCCCAGATGGCCTTTTCTGTACTGTTTGTGCCTATGAATCTATGACATTGACATTCATGTTAATCCCATTTCCCAGTACCTGGTCCATAGCCTTGCAGGTTACACCACTTCAGATACAGATCCAGGTACCTTTTAAATGAGTTAAGCATTTCAGCCTCAACTACCAACTTACGCAGTGAATTCCAGCTGCCCACCACCCTCTGAATGAAAAAGATTTTCCTCATAGAAACATAGAAAATAGGTGCAGGAATAGGCCATTCAGCCCTTCGAGCCTCCACCACCATTCAAAGAACAAAGAACAGTACAGCACCGGAAACAGGCCCTTCGACCCTCCAAGCCTGTGCCGCTCCTTGGTCCAACTAGACCATTCGTTTGTATCCCTCCATTCCCAGACTGCTCATGTGACTATCCAGGTAAGTCTTAAACGATGCCAGCGTGTCTGCCTCCACCACCCTACTTGGCAGCGCATTCCAGGCCCCCACCACTCTCTGTGTAAAAAACGTCCCTCTGATATCTGAGTTATACCTCGCCCCTCTCACCTTGAGCCCGTGACCCCTCGTGATCGTCACCTCACCCTGTACATTCAACATGATCATGTTTGATCATGTATTTTCAGTATCCCATTCCCACTTTCTCTCCATGCCCCGTGATCCCTTTAGCCACAAGGGCCACGTCCACCTTCCTCTTGAACATATCTAATGAACTGACCTCAACAGTTTTCTGTGGTAGAGAATTCCACAAGTTCATTACTCTCTGAGTGAAGAGGTTCATCCTCATCTCAGTCCTGAATGGCTTACCCCTTATTCTTAGACTGTGACCCCTAGTTCTGCACTTCCCCAGCATCGGGAACATTCTGCCTTCATCTAGTCTGTCCAGTCCCATCAGAATTTTATATGTTTCTATTATGTCTCTCATTCTTCTAAATTCCAGTGAGGACAAGCCCAGCCGATCCAGTCTCTCTTCATATGTCAGTCCTGCCATTCCAGGAATCAGGCTGGTGAATATTCACATGCCCCTTCTAATCCTTCTAGCAATCACTTTAAATTTTTACTCCCTGGTAATCAACCCCTCAGCTAGGTTGGCAAGATGTAACTAGTGGGGTGCCATAGGGTTCGATCCTAGGCTCCAACTATTTACAATCTATCTCAATGACTTGGATGCAGGGATAGTAGGTACAATAGGCAAATTTGCAGGTGACACTATAATAGGTGTGATAATAAGTTGCAATAATGAAATCAGAAATTTACAAATGGATATGGATAGGTTAAGTGATTGGGGCAAAATTTGGCAGATGAGTTCAACGTGGATAAGTGTGAGGCTATCCATTTTGGTAGGAAAAATGTAAAGACAAATTATTATCTAAATGGAGAGAAACTGTGTAGTGCTTCGGTGCAGAGGGTGTTCTTGTGCATGAATCAAAGAAAATTAGTATGGAGGTACAGCAGATAATAAGGGAGGCAAATTGAATCTTGGTATTTATTGTTAAAGGAATTGAATATAAAAGTAGTGAAGCCTGACTGCTACTGTACAAAATATTAGTGAGACTACTTACTGCGGACAGTTTTCGTCCCCTTACTTGAGGAGGGATGTAGTTGCACTGGAGGTGGTTCAGAGGAGGTTCACTGGAATGATTCCAGAGATGAGGGGTTTGTCTTATAAAGAAAGATTGGGCATTTCAGGCTTACACTCCCCGGGGTTTAAATTAATGAGAGATCTAATTGATATGTACAAGATGATAAGGGGGATCGACAAAATAAATGTGGAGAGGATGTTTCCTCTTGTTGAGCAATCGAGAACAAGAGGTCATAGTTTCAGGATAAGGGGCAGCAGATTTAAAACAGAGAAGAGGAGAAATTACTTCTCTCAAAGGGTGGTGAATCTGTGGGATTCACTACCCCAGAGTGCGGTGGATGCCAGGACTTTGAGTAAATTTAAGGAAGAGGTAGACAGATTTTTAATTTTAAGGGTTTGAAGGGCCATGGTGAATAGGCAGGAAAGTGGAGTTGAGGCCAAGATGAGGTGAGCCATGATCGTATTAAATAGCGGAGCAGGCTTGAGGGGCTAAATTGCCTCCTCCTGCTCCTTGTTCTTATGTTCTTTTCCTTTCCAGAGCTGTCCAGATTGCATTACAAATGTCGAAGGTGAAAGAAGTTGAGCTTCCTTACTTGATAGCTGTAAGTCATCCATGCCCAAGAGAGATTAGATATGGCTCTTGGGGCTAAAGGGATCAAGGGATATGGGGGGGAAGGTGGGATCAGGATATTGAATTTGATGATCAGCCATGATCAAAATGAATGGTGGAGCAGAACTGAAGGGCCGAATGGCCTACCCTTGCTTCTATTTTCTACGTTTCTATCTTTCACAGCTATACAATGAGGTACTGTGAAAACAGACCTCATAAAGCTTCATCCTAATTCCAAGAGTCAGTTTGATGTTATTCCCTGCACATTTCATGAGCTGGCTAAAGGCGGTAAATACTTTTCCAATGTGTATATCGAAGAGACAGTCTATCTCCATGGACCAAAGGCATGCAGAATTTGCTAGCCACTTCCAGCGGGAAGTTATTTAGTTTGATCAAGGGCAAAGATGTGACACACTGTCCCATAACTACAATTTTATTGATGCTTATAGCAAGGGAGAACAAGCTACAGGCACGGGAGAATCACCTATGAGTCCCTGTAGCTGAGTTTCTGCTTGAGTGACTAGCATGTCATTATCAATATTGGGGCAGAACAGTGGCACAGTGGTTAGCACTGCTGCCTCACAGCACAGTAAGAAGTCTCACAATGCCAGGTTAAAGTCCAACAGGTTTATTTGGTAGCACAAGCCACAAGCTTTCAGAGCGCTGCTCCTTCATCAGGTGAGTGGGAGTTCTGTTCACAAACAGGGCACATAAAGACACAAACTCAATTTACAGAATAATGGTTAGAATGCGAGTCTTTACCATCAACACCGCAAACTGCCGGTTCCAAGTGGAGAGGATCTCCAAGAAGATCGCGCATACTTACCCTAGTCCAACGCTGGCATGTCCACATCATTGCCACCATCGACACCGCAAACTGCCGGCTCCAAGTGGAGAGGATCTCCAAGAAGATCGCGCATATCGACACAGACATCAAGTTTCTACAAAGATTCAAGAAAGGAGACAAGATACCGAAAGGATTACAGATGTAAAGATTCGCATTCCAACCATTATTCTGTAAATTGAGTTTGTGTCTTTATATGCCCTGTTTGTGAACAGAACTCCCACTCACCTGATGAAGGGGCAGCGCTCTGAAAGCTTGTGGCTTGTGCTACTGTTGGACTTTAACCTGGTGTTGTGAGACTTCTTACTGTGCTTACCCCAGTGCAACGCCGGCATCTCCACATCATGGTCTCACAGCGCCAGGAACCTGGGTTCGATACCCAGCTTGGGTCATTGTCTGTGCGGAGTCTGCACATTCGCCCTGTGTCTGTGTGGGTTTCCTCCAGGTTTCCTCCCACAGTCTGAAAGATGTGCTGGTGCATTGGCCATGCTAAATTCTCCCTCAGTGTACCCAAACAGGCGCTGGGGTGTGGCAACTGGAGGGTTTTCACAGTAACTTTATTGCAGTCTTAATGTAAGCCTACTT
Organism: Mustelus asterias; assembly: GCF_964213995.1. Lineage (NCBI taxonomy): Eukaryota > Metazoa > Chordata > Chondrichthyes > Carcharhiniformes > Triakidae > Mustelus > Mustelus asterias. Next base: position 56,648,145 of record NC_135806.1, on the reverse strand, counting down.
GTGACACTAATAAGTAAACTTTAAAGGAGTTCACTGGTCAACACGTGATGTATTTTTGTCTTTGCTTTCAGTCTGGATTGTAGAGCTTGCTGTCTGACCGAGTCTGTAAGTAAATTCCTTCCATACATGCAAGGAAGACAAAGGTCAGGGATATGGAGAAGGAAATACCAAACAAAGTGAGGGCTAGAGCAAAGTTCTGTTTCACTCCATTCATCACCCTGAAACTGGCAGAAGTTGTCTTTCAATTATGTCACTCAAAGTATTGTCAGTTTTCAAAACTGGAACTATCTATGCACAAAATGGCAACATCTGCAGCTGAAAGCTATTCCAGGGTTTGATGTTTGGTTAGCCAAAAGAGTCAACAATGAAGAATGGGGGGAAAAAACTGAAGACTTTAGGAACCTTTAGAGTCTAAAGGCAAGACTGTCAGATGAGTGCAACCAAGAAGAAACATAGAAACATAGAAACCCTACAGTGCAGAAGGAGGCCATTCGGCCCATCGAGTCTGCACCGACCACAATCCCACCCAGGCCCTACCCCCACATATTTTACCCGCTAATCCCTCTAACCTACGCATCCCAGGACTCTAAGGGACAATTTTTAACCTGGTCAATCAACCTAACCCGCACATCTTTGGACTAATCAAAGGAAACAGGACCAGACCCATCATCTGACTTCACAGTATCTCTTAAGGATAACGTTTATGCATCCACATTATTACTTCTGACTATTACTTCATGTCGAATCATTTGCATTTCAGTAACACATAGCACAAAACTTCAAAGCATACATAAGTAGACTCGATTCATCGTCATTCATTAACAGTTGAAAGAAATGTCTTTGAACTATAGAATAGTAGAACCATAGCAGTTTACAATACAGGAGAGATAACTTGGCCCATTACAATGGGCCATTGCCCTCTGTCTCTCCAAAGTCTTGTACATTCATTTGCTTAAATTATTTATCCAATTTCCCCTTAAAAGATTAAATGGTTCCTGCCTCAACCATTCCCTGCGGTGAAGCATTCTGTGTTTCAACAACCCTCTAACTAAGTAAATTCCTGCTAATCTCTCTCCTCACTCTCTTACAACGTTAATTTGATGAACCTTTGTCCCTGACTTCCCATCAGAGGAAATAGACTTTGATGTTCACTTTGTTTCTGCAGTTTTATTGTCATGCAGCCATTTGAGTCCTGTATAATCACACACAAGTTGAATCAAACCTCATCCTTAATTGGGTATATTTTATTACGGCCACAGTTTCCACATGAATGATTTAACATCCTTGTGCTAAACTGCTCTCTGTCTCTAGATTTCCATATGAGACTGATTAAGATCTTTGCCTGCTATTACATGACTACTTTCCATTGATGTGGAATGTTTTGTGATACATATTAACACAGAATAGGAAGTGAAACTTGGAAATTAAGTCTGTGATGAGCCTTTCAATATCCGAAAGTAGGCAACCTCACGCATTTTGGTTTCTTACTGGATGCAGTATTAATCTAGCCTGGTGCAAAAGCACATTTTAAAATGTCCAGTTGAACCATTATGAATCATCAGAACTTTAAATATTTTTAACTCCTTCATTGTTACTTGCGATGAGTGTTTCTGATTACCAAGGAGACTCTGGTGCCCTGTTCTGCAAATGCATCATAGGAAGTTTCAGCTGTGTCACTTTGAAGTAGAATTGTGGAATCTCAAATCTGGCATTTTTATCCTGCTATCTTCTGATCTTAAATATTCCAGTGTAAGTTGGCATAGTAGCCTAGCTGAGGTCTGCCAACTGTACACTGCAGTTTACAGATCGCGTGTGAGGCTGCTATTTGAGTAGAATAGCGGCAGGTTTGCAGCAAGAAGACACCATTATGATCTTGATGGAGGTGGAGGGATCTGCAGAGGATCTGATGTAGCAGAGGAAGGGTAGCAAACAGGCTTAGAGTGAAATCCAAGTATTGAACAGATGTTTTATACTGAGAGGATAAAGTTTGATGCATCAATCAGAATGCACTATTGCTGTTCATTCATTTCCTCCCCCCTTACCATCGTACACCACATTTTATGGAGAACATAACTCAATAAGATACATGTTCTCAAGTCGAATTTTCAGGAGTATGCGTTGGAGAATTAATAATAAAACAATAGCAACAGTCAAAGTTAGTCAACTGCCAACTGATGATTCAAGAACAGCTTCTTCCCTACTGCCATCAGACTTTTGAATGGACCCACTTCATATTAAATTGATCTTTCTCTAACTATGTAGAATGTAATGTAGAATGTAGTGTCACACTCTAGCTATGACACAACATTCTACACTCTCTCCTTTCCTTCTCTAGGGTGGCACAGTGGCATAGTGGTTAGCACTGCTGCCTCACAGTGCTAGGGACCTGGGTTAGATTCCTGGCTTGGGTCACTGTTTGTGCTGAGTCTCCATGTTCTCCATTTGATTTGATTTATTATTGTCACATGTATTAACATACAGTGAAAAGTATTGTTTCTTGCGTGCTATACAGCCAAAGCATACTGTTCATAGAGGAGGAAATGAGAGAGTGCATAATGTAGTGTCACTGTTATAGCTAGGGTGTAGAGAAAGATCAACTTAATGCAGAGTAAGTCCATTCAAAAGTCTGACAGCAGCAGGGAAAAAGCTGTTCTTGAGTCGATTGGTATGTGACCTCAGACTTTTGTATCTTTTTCCCGACGGAAGAAGGTGGAAGAGAGAATGCCCGGGGTGCGTGGAGTCCTTGATTATGCTGGCTGCTTTGCTGAGGCAGCAGGAAGTGTAGAAAAGTCAATGGATGGGAGGCTGGTTTGCGTGATGGACTGGGCTACATTCACGACCTTTTGTAGTTCCTTGCAGTCTTGGGCAGAGCAGGAGCCATACCAAGCTGTGATACAGCCAGAAAGAATGCTTTCTATGGTGCATCTGTAAAAGTTGGTGAGAGTTGTAGCTGACATTTCAAATTTCCTGTGTCTGCGTAGGTTTCCTCCCGGTGCTCCGGTTTCCTCCCACAGTCCAAAGATGTGCTGGTTAGGTGAATTGGCGTGGCTAAATTGCCCCTCAGTGTACCCGAACAGGCGCCAGAGTGTGGCGGTTAGGGGATTTTCACAGGAACTTCATTACAGTGTGAATGTAAGCCTACTTGTAGCTAATAAATAAACTTTACTTTTTCATGTATGGTTTGCTTTGTCTGTATAGTGCACAAGAAGCAATACTTTTCACTGTAATGCTAATACATGTGACAATAATAAATCAAATCAAAATCAAGATCTGCAGCCCACTTCAATGAAGTGAACATCTTTATTTGTACCAATTATCAACACTGCATGAATTTCTTTGTAGCTTGACGTCCGTGGTAGGGAAGTTGTTGGAGAGGATTCTTAGAGACAGGATGTATGTGCATTTAGAACGGAACAATCTCATTAGTGACAGACAGCATGGTTTTGTAAGAGGGAGGTCGTGCCTTACAAATTTGGTGGAGTTTTTTGAGGAAGTGACAAAAACGGTTGATGAAGGAAGGGCCGTGGATGTCGTCTATATGGATTTCAGTAAGGCATTTGACAAAGTCCCACATGGCAGGTTGGTTAAGAAGGTTAAGGCTCATGGGATACAAGGAGAAGTGGCTAGATGGGTGGAGAACTGGCTTGGCATAGGAGACAGAGGGTAGTGGTCGAAGGGTCTTTTTCCGGCTGGAGGTCTGTGACCAGTGGTGTTCCGCAGGGCTCTGTACTGGGACCTCTGCTATTTGTGATATATATAAATGATTTGGAAGAAGGTGTAACTGGTGTTATCAGCAAGTTTGCGGATGACACGAAGATGGCTGGAATTGCGGATAGCGAAGAGCATTGTCGGGCAATACAGCAGGATATAGATAGGCTGGAAAATTGGGCGGAGAGGTGGCAGATGGAATTTAATCCGGATAAATGCGAAGTGATGCATTTTGGAAGAAATAATGTAGGGAGGAGTTATACAATAAATGGCAGAGTCATCAGGAGTATAGAAACACAGAGGGACCTAGGTGTGCAAGTCCACAAATCCTTGAAGGTGGCAACACAGGTGGAGAAGGTGGTGAAGGAGGCATATGGTATGCTTGCCTTTATAGGACGGGGTATAGAGTATAAAAGCTGGAGTCTGATGATGCAGCTGTATAGAACACTGGTTAGGCCACATTTGGAGTACTGCGTCCAGTTCTGGTCGCCGCACTACCAGAAGGACGTGGAGGCATTGGAGAGAGTGCAGAGAAGGTTTACCAGGATGTTGCCTGGTATGGAGGGTCTTAGCTATGAGGAGAGATTGGGTAGACTGGGGTTGTTCTCCTTGGAAAGACGGAGAATGAGGGGAGATCTAATAGAGGTATACAAGATTATGAAGGGTATAGATAGGGTGAACAGTGGGAAGCTTTTTCCCAGGTCGGAGGTGACGATCACGAGGGGTCACGGGCTCAAGCTGAGAGGGGCGAAGTATAACTCAGACATCAGAGGGACGTTTTTTACACAGAGGGTGGTGGGGGCCTGGAATGCGCTGCCAAGTAGGGTGGTGGAGGCAGGCACGCTGACATCGTTTAAGACTTACCTGGATAGTCACATGAGCAGCCTGGGAATGGAGGGATACAAACGATTGGTCTAGTTGGACCAAGGAGCGGCACAGGCTTGGAGGGCCGAAGGGCCTGTTTCCTGTGCTGTACTGTTCTTTGTTCTTTGTTCTTTGCAGCTGAATCCTTCCAGGAAGAATTAATCAGCAACTATTCAGTGTTGCTCACTGCTGTTCCAGTCAGGAAGATTACACAATTCATACCATCCCTGATGGAAACATACAAATAAAGGGGCAGTAAATAAAAACAATTGATGGCGCACATGTGACACTCCAAGCCTGATATGAGAATTCCCTCAATGTTATGATTTGGAAAAGTTTTCAACCCATTGTTGAAGAAAGCCAGGGAGGAAATAGGGGTTGCTCTGAGGATCATTTCCCAATCCTCATTGAATACAGGTGAGGGCTCAAAGGATTGGAGGTTGACCATTATTTAACAAGGGTGTGAGAGATAGACCTGAAAACTATAGGCCGCTCAGTTTGACTTCAGTAGTCAGCAAATTATTGGAAACAATTCCGAGAGACAGGATCAACTGTCACTTAGAAAGGCACTGATTGATCGGGGATAGTCAGTGTGCTTTTGTTAGGGGAAGATCGTGTTTAACTAACTTAATAGAATTGTTTGCAGAAGTAAAAAGGAGAATTGATGAGGGTAGTGCAGTAGATAATGTCTCCATGGATTTCAGTAAGGCATTTGACAAGTTCCTATAAGGTAGGCTGGTCAGAAAAGTGGGATTCAGTGGAATATAGGGAAAGGTGGCAGGTTGGATCCAAAATTGGCTCAGTGACAGGAAACAAAGGGTAATGGTTGATGGATGTTTTTGCAAATGGGAAACAGTTTCCAGTGGTGTTCCACAGGGCTCAGTTTTGGGGTACTTGCTGTTTGTTGTATATATTAATGATTTAGACTTAAATGTGGGGCTACAGACCAGGTGCTGGAAAATGGGATTAAAATGAACGGCTAGATTTTTTCTTCGACCGACGCAAACACTTAACATGCACCGTAATTTTTCTTTGGTTCTGTGATAATTCCCCATGGCCTGTGATGCCAATCACCCTAACATGCATGTCAATACCAGATATCCTGGAAATTGCCATGTCATTTACCTCGTCATACCAAGCACAAAGGAAGGCGGCTGTGGGTGTTGAAGGTCAATCATCTCAGTCTCAAAACATTGCTGCAGGAGTTCCTCGGTGTAATGTCCTAGTCCTAACCATCTTCAGCTGCTTCACAAATTACCTTCACTCCATCATAAGGTTAGAGTTTACTGATTTACCGCAAAATAGGATAAGGTGGGGATATTCACTGTTGATTGCACAATATTCAGCATCATTCGCGACACCTCAGCTACTGAAGCAGTCTGTGTCTATATGCAGGAAGACCTGGGGAACGTTCAGGCTTGAGCTGATAAGTGACAAGTAACATTCCTGCCACACAAGTACCAAGTAATAACCATCTCCACCAAGAGAGAACCGAACATTCTTCATCTCCCCTTGACAGTCATTGGCACTAATATTGCTGAATCCCCAATTATCAACATCCTGGGGACTATCATTGATCAAAAGCTGATCTAGTCCAGTCATATAAATACTGTGGCTAGAGAGCAAATCAGGAACTTGGGATCCTGCACTGAGTATTCGCCTCCTGACTCCCTAAAGCCTATGCACCATCTGTAAGGCATGTGATGAGGGCAGTTCCGCCCTCAAGGAGCTCAACAGCACTCAAGGACAAAACAGCCCATTTGATCAGCACCCCATCCGCTGCCACCTTAAACATTCACTCCCTCACCACTGACACCTTGTGGCAGCAGTGTGTATCATCCACAGGATGCACTACAGCAACTCAATGAGGCTCCTTCAAATTCTGCATCTTCCAAATCCACAATCCTAGAAGGACAAGGGCAGCAGCTGCATGGGCACACCACCACGTGCACATTCCCCTCCAAGAAACACACCATCTTGACTTGCAACTCTATCACCATTCCTTCACTACTGCTCGGTCAAAATACTGGAACTCCTCTTCTAACAGGTGGGTATACCTGCATCACATGATAACTGCAGCCGTTCACAAAGGCTGCTTACCACCATCTTCTCAATGGTAATTAGAGGTGGGTAAAATATGCTGACCAACCTGGCAACATCCTGTAAAAGAATATTTTAAAAATTCTCATGTGATAATCCACCAGGCCAGTCTTCATGACTCAGAACCATGTATCTAGATGGTGGATTGGTCAACTGGGTCAGATCCTAGTTCATTGTTCCTCTGAAAGCACCAATGGAAAAACAATGGCAATCAATCCAGAAGCCACCAATGTTCTTTGAGGTACTGCAGCAACTTTCCAAACTGCAACTGTCTGCAGGTTCTGAGCATTATGAGATACTTTCAACATCTCAGCCTATATGTGGAAACTACCTCTTGGCATCTCGGCACTAAGAGAACAAACGTGGAGCTCAGGAGGTGAATGAAAGCTCTCTTACTGGTGGAGAATATGTGCTGGCATCTGTCTATTGCCTTTGATACAAATATTGGGCCAGCCCTGTGAGACTAGCTCATCTGTCCATTATTGCCTTGATTTCTGGGAGCAACACCTCCCCAAATTCAACTGGAAACATTGATGGCCTTAGTTGTTGCCATGCCAGTGTCAGCTGTTCCCTCAACTTTCTAATGGTTTCTGATGTGCAACTTTTTCTTCAAAATTAGGGTAGGCAATGGCCTGGTGGTATTATTACTAGAATATTAATCCAGAAACTCAGCTAATGTTCTGAGATGGTGGAATTTGAATCCAAAAAAAATCTGGAATTAAGTATCTACAAATGACCATGAACCCATTGTCGATTGTCGGAAAAACACATCTGGTTCACTGATGTCCTTCAGGGAAGGAAATCTGCCGTCCTTATCTGGTCTGGCCTACATGTGACTCCAGAGCCACAGCAATGTGGTTGACCCTCGGGCAAACTAGGGATGGCAATAAATGCTAGCCAACCAGCGACACCCATATCCCACAAATAAATTTTAAAAATTCTTTCCTTCACTCCCAGTGGCAGTAAGCTGGGAGAAAATAGCACAGGTTGGCAGTTAATCGACATTAGTAGGCTTTGGGATCACTATACCACAAACTGCCCAGAGCGAGATCCAAGCTGTGTTTTGTTTCATATTGACTTCCCTGAGCTTTGCAACTCACTGTCCACTCTTATTTTATCTGAATCTATAAATTTTTCTTTCATAAATATGGTAATTCTCTGCCTGTGGCTGAGTATAAATGCAAGTCAAGTCTGAGACTTATTTCACTCCACTTCCATTCTTGAGTTTGTTTTCAGTCCTGGCTAATTACATTTCTATTGTCTTTGTTTCTGTTTATGCTGGAAGAATTATTGGCTTTGTGATGGTGCGTTGATATCCTCAATCTATCTCAATTGGTTCTTCACTGAGAATTGAGGATGTGTGTGACTGAGCTACTTAATTACTGCATAATTAAGTACGTTTTCAGGCTGTGCCACTTTGTTACCCCGACTACCAGGACAGAGGATACATTACAAAGACATGATTTATATCCCACAAGAGGTTTGACCTCACAACTCACAAGCAAAAACACAGTTCGCAAGTCTTCATTATGTATTCCGTTTGTACCGTATGTCAGAAATTAATTAGGTAAAGTAGCAAGAAGAAGCTGGTTTTAATGGCGCATTATAATCCTTTGTGGATTTATTCCGATGCAGCTCCAGGCACCGTGAGGGCTAATTAGACTTTTTCTTGTTATGATACGAGTCTAGCTTTTTGCTCTTGCTATCTTCATCCAAGATGAAAAAAAACAATTTCAGAACTCTGAAATAAAAAACTGGAAATGCTCAGGAGGTCAGACAGCGACTAAGGAGTTAAAACACAGCTGAGGCGTTTTCAACCATCTTTAGTCAAAGTAGCCAAGCGGATGATCCGCCTCAGCCTCCTCCTGATGCAATCTTCAACTAATTTGATTCACTCCATGTGATATCAAGAAATTACTCAAGGTACTGGATACTGCAAAGGCTATGGGCCGTGTCTCCTCTGTGCAGATAGAAATGTGGTTAACTTTTCAGCACAAGACCAATCGTCAGAATTGAAATATCAAAGTTAACTGATGAACAATGACATTTATTATAAAGGTGCTACTGTCACATATAATCTAGATTCAGCATTAACGTAATAGAAATTGTGGCCATAAAACTTTGAAAGCCCCTATTATGCCACATGTGTGAGAGGGCGGGATTTCCACTCATCTAATGGCCCCAACACTGACCTTCCCAAAAAGCATGGGGTCAACTCATTTGCATATTGTTGGTTGCGACAAGAGTATCCATCTTAACCTGTCTGTAGCATTTGTCATGACTGGCCATACTTTCTTCCTTCAACACCTGCCCCCACATTGTCTAGCTGTTTGTAACTAATATTTCACAGAGTGGAGATCCTGCTGCCTCCCTCCAATTAGGTCCAGGGCAAGAAGGCTCAATGACAGCCTTCCCACCCAGAGACCAATTTAGGTCCTTTAGGTGGCTATTTAAAGGGCTCATTGCACCACCACTGGTATTTAACCAATGGTAAGTGGAGCACATGCCATGCACCCGCTGCCAGGATTACCCTTGGGGTTAGGCCTGGAGCCTGATGGAGGGGAGGCTCTTACTTGCCAAGCCTCTTTGTCCAATAGAGGCACCTACCATCACGAGCAGAGAAACCCAGAGCAAAGACCTCCTCTCACCCTTTCAAATCACCCTGCAGCAACACACATCACTGGGGATTCCCTGCCTGGCCCAGGTGAACCTGCCCCATTCACTTTATTCCTGGGGCGCCATCGACAGTCCTCTGCCTTGGCCTCACTGCAGTACCAGCAGTGGCCATCTCTCCCAGTGGCACTGCCAGTGGTCTAGATCTGCCAGCCTCAGTGGTGGGACATTTTCCCTGCACCAGGATGTCTGGTAAATGCCCCTCACAGGACCCCTAAACCCCAATAACAGGATGATAAGTACCCGATTGGGACTTAATCCCATTAAATCTGCCAAAAATGGCTATGCTGAGATTGCCACCAGTCTTTCAGCTGGTGGGCAGCCCCTCCTGCTTCTGCTTGATGGGAGGAATTTTCAGTTCCTGGCGAAACAATGCGACCATTAGTGGATTGGGAACCTGGGAAAATTTCTAAAAGGTGTTACCGCAATTGTTTAACTGAATCATAGTATGAGCATCTGCTTCCGAATTCCCCAACCTGAGAAAGGGGGTGCGGAGGTGAATCAGAAAATAGATCTGTCAAAGGAAGGATTTCTAATTAAAGGCACCTTGGCACAGATCAAAAAGGCTCAGCAGGTCATGGGTTTTTGAGGCTGCAGCAAACATAGGAATGGACTTGGGGAGGGTGCTCCCTCAGTGTCTCAGCCTGAGCTGGAGGTCCTGTTGTGGGATCTGAGGAGCTACAATGACCAAAGTTGGCAGTGGTGTTGGCAGGGAAGGGGGGGGAGGGTGGGCTGATGATGAAGGAGGGCAACCTCTCCAATCAAAGAGACTTGAATGGAAGTGACCAAGAGAATCAGCAGAAATGTGGTTCTTACAACCTGAAAACAGTGCACCAAGAGATTCAACAGGGTAGTTAAGGCAAGTGGCATAACACTCTGGCTTTGCTAGCATTCTCCTTTTTGGCAGCTCCGTTCATTCCTCTCTCTCTAGGTATTTCATCCCCATTTGAAGACTTGCCCTCACGCTATTTGCCTCTTGTACCCATGTTTCGCAGGCAACCCCGACAAATATTACTCTTCTCAACTATCTATACAAACTATTTACACTGAATTCTTATTTTTCTCCTCGCAGAAGAAGAGCGCATACAACTTAGCAGAGAGGCAGACCTGAAGGGGAGATGGGGGAAGATGCCTGTCGAAGTGCCTGAGTGACAGTCCCTGTGGACAAGGTGTGCCCACCTGGTCCATGGGGAAAGGCAATGATTGATCAGGGATAGTCAGCATGGATTTGTTGGTGGATGATCCTGTCTCAGCATGGATTTGTTGGTGGGTGATCCTGTCTACTTAATTTAATTGAGTTTTTTGACAAGGTAACTAAATATATTGATGAGGATGGCGCAGTTGAAATGTGGATTTCAGTAAAGCTTTTGACAAGGTCCCACATGGAAGGCTGATCCAAAAGGTTAGAGCCCATCGGCTCCAAGGCAGTTGGCAAATTGGATCCAAAATTGGCTTGTTGTTAAGAGGCTGCATGGGTTTCCTCTGGGTGTTCTGGTTTCCCTCCATAGTCCAAAAATGTGCAGGTTAGGTGGATTGGCCATGCTAAATTGCCCCTTAGTGTCAGGGGATTAGCTGGGTTAATACGTGGGGTTATGGGGATAGGACCTGGGTGGGATTGTAGTTGCTGCAGGCTCGATGGACCGAGTGTCCTCCATCTGCACTTTAGGATTCTATTCTATTCTATTCCATTCAAAAGGTTGTGGTGGAGGGCTGCTTTTGTGATTGGAAACCTATGATCAACAGTGTACCACAGGTACTGGAACCCTATTGTCTGTTTTATATATTAACAACTTGGATATGAATGTTAAAGGTATAATTAGTAAGTTTGCAGATTGCACAAAATTTGGTGGTGTTGTTGATAGTGAGGAGGATAGTCATAGAAATCATAGAAACCCTACAGTGCAGAAGGAGGCCATTCGGCCCATCGAATCCCACCCAGGCCCCACCCCCACATATTTACCCACTAATCCACGCATCACAGTACTCTAAGGGGCAATTTTTAACCTGGCCAATCAACCTAATCCGCACATCTTTGGACTGTGGGAGGAAACCGGAGCACCCGGAGGAAACCCACGCAGACACGAGGAGAATGTGCAAACTCCACACAGACAGTGACCCGAGCCGGGAATCGAACCCAGGACCCTGGAGCTGTGAAGCAGCAGTGCTAACCACTGTGCTACCGTGCCGCCCTAACGTCAGAGCAATGATAGATTAAATTTAATCCCGATAAGTGTGAAATGATGCATTTTGGGATATCTAATAAGGGTAGGATATACACAATGAATGGTAGGTCCCTGAGGAGTATCAAGGAACAAAGGGACTTTGGTGTACAACTCCATAGATCCCTGAAGGTGGCAGCACAGGTAGATAGTGTGAAGAAGAAGACATATGCAACGCTTTCCTTTATTAGCCGGTGCATAGAACCTAGGAGCAGGGAGGTTATGTTACAACTTAATAAGATATTGGTTAGACCACAGATGGAATATTGTGTGTAGTTTTGGTCTCCACACTATCGGAAGGACATGATTGCACTGGAGAGGGTGCAGAGAAGATTCACCAGGATGTTGCCTGGGATGGAAGGTTTCAGCTATGAGAAGACTGGATAGCTTTGTTTTCCATGCAGCAGAGGAGGCTGAGGGGGCATCTGATAGAGGTATACAAAATTATGACAGGCATAGATAGGGTAGATTGTAACAATCTTTCCCCCATGGCAGAAGTGTCTAAGATGTGGAGATGCCGGCGTTGGACTGGGGTAAGACAGTAAATAACCAGCGGGCATAGGTTTAAAGTGTGTAGTGGGGATCTGGAAAGATATAACTAGTGGAGTACCGCAAGGATCAGTTCTTGGACTGCAATTATTCACTATTTACATTAATGACCTGGGGGAAAGAAGAGGCATTGGAGAAAGAAACACAATGTTAGGTTTCCAAATTTGCCAATGATACAAAGATAGGTAGAAGGGCATGTTGTGATAAGGATATTGTGACTCTGCAACGGGATATAGATAGATTGGGTGACTAGGTGAAAACCTGGCAAATGGAGTTTAATATGGGGAAGTGTAAGATCATGCACTTCTGCAGGAGGAATCAAAAGACAGATTATTATCTAAATGGAGAGAGACTGCAGGTGAGTGAAGTATAGAAGGATCCAGGTGTTCTAGCGCATGAATCACAAAAATCTAGCAGGCAGGTCCAACGAGTAATTAAGAAAGCAAATGGCAATTTGGCCTTTATTGCAAAGAGGTTGAAGTTTAGAAATAGAGAGATTTTGTTGCAATTGTACAGGGTGTTGGTGAGGTCTCACCTGGAATACTGTGCACAGTTTTGGTCCCCTTACATAAAAAAGGATATTATAACATTGGAGGCAGTCCAAAGGAGATTCAATTCCTGGGATGAGAGGTTTGTCCCATCAAGAGAGACTAAATAGCCTAGGTCTGTGTTCCTTGGAGTTTAGAGGAGTGAGGGGTTATCTTATTCACGATATAAGATCCTGAGGAGGCTTGAAAGGGTAGACGGTGAGATGTTTTCACTAGTGGGAGAGCCTCGAATAGGGGAACCTAGCTACAAGATAAAGGGCTGGTCATTTAACACTGAGGTGCATAGAGATTTCTTCTCGCAGGGAGTGGTAAATCTTTGGAATTCTCTGCCCCAAAGGGTGCTGGAGGCTGGATCATGAGAAGTATTCAAAGTGGAGATGGATAAATATCTGATAGATCGAGGAATAGAGAGCTATGGGGAAATGGCACAGTAAAGGAGTTGAGGCTGGCATAGATCAGCTATGGTTGTATTGAATGGCGGGCAGTCTTGAAGGGCCTGGTGGCCCACTCCTGCTTCTATTTCTTGTGTTCTTGTGTTCAGAAGGTGGTGGAAATATTCAACACGCTGCCTGAGAGGCTGGTGGAGGCAGGTACTCTCGCATATTTAAGAAGCATCAGGACATGCACTTAAATCGCAAAGGCATAGTAGGCTATGGACCAACTACGAGTAAATTAGAGTAGTATGGATTGGCATTTGATGGTTGGCATAGACATGGTGGGCCGAAGGGCCTGTTTCTGTGCTGTATGACTTAATACCTCATCCTTCAGCATTTTGGGAGGTCCCGGAAAGTGTAAATATTTGCAAGGGGTTGACCATAAGAGAGAAATTTGAAAATGACTGCCTCACTCCCGGTATCAGCCGTTATTTCTTACTCTGCCAACATCTCAGAGGTTTTCAAAGTGGGGTATTATTGGTCTATCACTCCCAGCTCAGCTGCCCTCACATCAAAAATTCACTGAATTAATTTTGTTTCCCTTAAGCCTTAACATTAAAAATTCCAAATTAAGGTTAAGAGCAGGTTCCATCCCGGCTGATACTGGGAGTGAGACAGTCTTATTTGGTTGTGAGACTCTGCATTTGTTAGTAATGGTAATAGGAACATTTGCCCTCGATTTCAATCAAGATGACAATTTCCAGAGCCAGATTGAGTTATTGACAAATTTCAACTTGCTCCTTTATACATTGCTGTATACAGACTAGTGAGCAATTTATCAATTAATCCCCACATATTGCTCTCTGGAGAATATTCCAGATGTTCATCATCTCATCACCTCCAAGAGCAGAAGATAGCGCATTGCAAGACCAATGTGTAAAAGCGAAAGCTACTGAGTTACATTTGTTTGTAGTTGAAATAGGGCATTGAAGCAGGCTCGGCCCCTGGAGGATGAGAGTGTGGGAGGATTCCCATTGGAAGTTGGTTATGTGTAGGTATCCCTTGGGGGAATTGATCTGGGTCTGTACAATAGTTACCCAGAAGTTAGAAGGCATTTTAATTCTTCTAACTTTTTTTGAGTAACCATTGGTGTAACATAGAAACATAGAAAAACTACAGCACAAACAGGCCCTTCGGCCCACAAGTTGTGCCGAACACATCCCTACCTTCTAGACCTACCTATAACCCTCCATCCTATTAAGCTCCATGTACTCATCCAGGAGTCTCTTCAAAGACCCTAATGAGTTCGCCTCCACCACCACTGACAGCAGCCGATTCCACTCGCCCACCACCCTCTGTGTGAAAAACTTACCCATAACATCTCCCCTGTACCTACCCCCCAGCACCTTAAACCTGTGTCCTCTCGTAGCAGACATTTCCACCCTGGGAAAAAGCCTCTGAGAGTCCACCCGATCTATGCCTCTCAACATCTTATACACCTCTATTAGGTCTCCTCTCATCCTTCGTCTCTCCAAGGAGAAAAGACCGAGCTCCCTCAGCCTATCCTCATAAGGCATGCCACTCAATCCAGGCAACATCCTTGTAAATCTCCTCTGCACCCTTTCAATCTTTTCCACATCCTTCCTTTTGTGAGGCGACCAGAACTGAGCACAGTACTCCAAGTGGGGTCTGACGAGGGTCTTACATAGCTGCATCATTATCCCCGGACTCCTAAACTCAATCCCTCGATTGATAAAGGCCAGCACACCATACGCCTTCTTAACCACCTCCTCCACCTGCGGTGTTTGTTTGTTTGTTTGTATGTTGTACTTGTATGTTTATTTATCTTTGTGATAACTTGTATGTTTATTTATCTTGTTTGTATGTTGTACTTGTATGTTTATTTATCTTTGTGATAACTTGTATGTTTATTTATCTTTGTGAAGAAAATGAATAGCTGCTGATAATCCCCCAAAATGTTGTGCCGATAAATGTAGCCAGAAATTTGAAGATGCCACCCTAATTTTGTCAATTGTGCTATTTGCCCCTGAACAGCTTTATTCCATATCCCAACCAGACACAGGTTTTAGTGCTCCAGTGGTATTTGTTAATTTCCTCCAGTGTCGTCTCACAGTCCAAAGCTGTGAAGGTTAGGTGGATTAGCTATGCTAAATGCATGGGCTTACGGGGATGGTGGGGGGTGCTGGGTAAAATCCTTTTTCAAAGAGTCATTGTAGGCTCGATGGACCAACTGGCCTCCTTCTGCACTGTAGGGATTCTATGGTTCTAACTTTATTGTAACATCTGAAATTTCCTACTTAAATTGCAGTTTCAGATGCACCCAGCACGGGACAATTGCCCAGGGGAGGTTTGGTTCCCACCTCTGGGCAATTGCTTTGCAAACCCTGACCTGTGATGTTCCAAGAGGGATTCCCCAGTGCATCTTTGGGGTACTCCTCCCAATCCTGTGCTGAGGAGCTCGGAAGCTATGGACCACAGTATGATATTACACGAGCATTATTCAAACATATGATCTGTTTAAAGGTTTATTTAAAACCAGTTATCTCCGATATTTGGAAAGTTGCTGATGGCCAAAACGTGTTGTGTACTTAACATCATCTGAAAATACAACGCTTCAGGTGAAGGCTTAGCATATGAAATATAGGAACAGAAATAGTCCATTCAGCCCTTTTGAGCCTGTTCCACCATTCAATTAGACCATGACCAATATTATCCTTAGTCATTTGAAGAACCTATAATTTGATAAACTTGGAATTGAAAACTTCTTGGGACTTTGCATTTGGGCCAACATCCTCAGTAGCAATCAATACTCAAAGAAATTGCTTTAGAATCATGTTGTGCAGATATAATTAAAATTTATCTACATTAATTAACATATTATAAGTCTGGTCAATAGTAAACCCTTACTGCATGTTACCTGCTAGAACATTTGCCTTGTCACACAAGACTGGAAGTAAAATGAGGAGAAGGCCATTTAGCTCCCCAAGCCCATTTTGTCATTCAATAAGATCAAGACTGATCTTCTACCTCAGCTACAACTTCCCATGCTCTCCCCATATTTCTGATTCCCTTAATATCTATAAAATTATAAATCTCTCTCTTGAATATACTCAATGACTGAGTCTTCGCATCTCTCTGAGTTAATGTATTTCAAAGACTCGCAACCCTTTTGTGAAGAAACTTCTCCTCATCTCAGTCCTAAATGGCTGATCCTTTACTGGTTCTAGACTGCCCTGCCAAGGGAAACACGCTCCTAGCACGTACCCTGTCAATTCTCTTTTAAAATTCCACATGTTTCAATCAGATCACTTCTCCTCTTAAATTCTAAGAAATATAAGCCTAGTTTACGCCATCGCTACTCATGGGATAATTCCCTTATGCCAGGAATCAGTGTAATGAGAGCATTTCTGTACAGGTGCTACTGGACCTACTGGATTTTCCCAGCATTTTCTGTTTTATTTCAGATTTCCAGTATCCGCAGTATTTTACTTTTATATATAGGTTTCAGGTGAGGGGGGGAGATACAAAAGGGTCCTCAGGGGCAATTTCTTCACACAAAGGGTGGTGTGCCTGAAACAAGTTGTAGTAGTAGAGGTGGGCACAATTTTGCCTTTTAAAAAGCATTTAGGAAGTTACATGGATAAGATGGGTATAGAGAGATATGGGCCAAACGTGGGCAGTTGGGACTAGTTTAGTGGCAGAAAAAGAGGCATGGACAAGTTGGGCCGAAGGGCCTGTTTCCATGCTGTAAACCTCTATGACTCTTTCAGTGTAATGAACCTTGGTTGCATTCCCTCTAAGGAAAGTATATCCTTCCTTAGATTAGGGGACTAAAAGTGTACAGATACAATCTGCCAACCTGAAAATAACTCATTTCTTCCTTCTTTCTGTTGCCTGTCCATGAATCAATCCTCAACCCATGCTACTACCAATCCCAAGCGCCATTATTTTGAGTAATAATCTCATTTGTGTCACCCCCTGTAACAAGTGTTTATTTAAAAATTCTAAATACACATTCATTGGATTTTCCTTATCCATCTTACTAGTTACAACTCCCACGCTTCTTAAACCCAATGTCCCTTTCATAAATGCATGTTGAATCTGCCCAGTCATTGTTTGATTTTGTAAGTGCCTTGTGATCACATTGCTGATAATGCATCCCAGCATTTTCCCTACTACTGACACTAGGATAATTAGCCAATAGTTCCCTTTGTGCATTCTGCTTGCTTGAATAACAAGGGCAATATTCTGCTACTTTCCAATCCATAGAGACTGTTCTGGAATGTTGAACGCTCCTTAAGATCCAAACCAATGCATCAACCATCTCTGTGTCACCTTTTTATTAAGAAGTGTAAGCAGTTAGGTTCAATTTGCTGGCTTTTAGTCTCATTTTATGGAGGACAACCATAAGGTTGTAAAACAGGGCATCCGCCAACACACTGAGTAACGCCAGAGATATGTAGGTATAAAATATGTGAGTTCCATGTGACAAAAGGCTCCACTAAAGTGGCCATTAAAAACATGGCGAATGGGCTCATAATCATGACCTCATTATCAAGTCACTGCCCAAAGGATGGGAGTAACATCCTCCATTGTGGTTCCTTTATTCTGAGCAATTTTATAATTGGATACAATGAACTTAGAGAAAGAAAAGCAAATCCCTCATTTACTACTAACTCACGTACATTGGTGTCAACTAGATTTTTTAATGCTCAAGGGACAAGTATTTTTCATTGTTGAAAGTAAGCATATACACAATAGAAACCAAACATCAACATGTTTTGAATGTTATGCAGATCTGTGGAATTTTTAAGCATATATCCACATATAAATTGTTCGGTAACCAGTATTCTTCAGCCATTGACTAAGTGTATATTCTTATCAGTACCCTCAATTAAAAGAAATTCTAACAGATATTTAAACTGGTTTACTGTTGAGCTAAGGAAGTAAAATTATTCAATGTGTTAGGTAATGAGTCATACTTGAGTCTATTTGTGGATTTATTATTTAACATCAAGATAAAAATGATCCATTAAAAACACTTGGGAATTTAGATATGTTTATTCACAAGTTCAGTAAAAATGGACAAGCAATATTTTGGTCAATATTATGGGCAAGATCTTTGCAAAAGGAAATGCTTTACATAATGTCAAAGGTCAAGTTGAAATACTCTGATGAAAGCATTCTACTGCTATTTTCAACAATAAAATCCATTGGAATAGTCGCATTTAAAGGTAGCAGGGGCGCTGAAAAGGGGTCAATCAGGTGATGTTAAGGAGGTTGAATTGTGGGATGGTTATGTTGTTAGAAGCTCATCCGACATCAAGTTTGCAAATGGTTGGTTCAGCATCAGACATATGCCAATGAAGGGGATGGAAATGGTGGTCATGAAGGGTGCGGCATGTACCAAAAGCAATAGCTTTGATCTTCCCAGTACATAGTTTGAGGAAATTTCTATTCATCCAATACATGGTGTCATGCAAGCACTGACAAATCAGAGACAGTGGCAGGGGAGGTGTGCTTGTACAGAGATGAGAGTGGTTTGTGCACATGTGGAATCTAATGTCTTTTCTGATGATTTTGCGGAGGGGCAGAATAGAGTCATAGAGGTTTACAGCATGGAAATAGGCCCTTCGGCCCAACTTGTCCATGCCGCCCTTTTTTTTAAAAACCCCTAAACTAGTCCCAATTGCCCGCATTTGGCCCATTTCCTCTATACCCATCGTACCCATGTAACTATCTAAATGCTTTTTAAAAGATAAAATTGTACTCACCTCTACTACTACCTCTGGCAGCTTGTTCCAGACACTCACCACCCTCTGTGTGAAAAAATTGCCCCTCTGGACACTTTTGTATTTCTCCACTCTCACCTTAAACCTATGCCCTCTAGTTTTAGACTCCCCTACCTTTGCGAAAAGGTATTGACTATCTACCTTGTCTATGCCCCTCATTATTTTATAGACCTCTATAAGGTCACCCCTCAGCCTCCTACGCTGCAGAGAAAAAAGTCCCAGTCTATTCAGCCTCTCCTTATAACTCAATCCATCAAGTCCCTGTAGCATCCTAGTAATTTTTTTCTGCACTCTTTCTAGTTTAATAATATCCTTTCTATAATAGGGTGACCAGAATTGCACACAGTATTCCAAGTGTGGCCTTACCAATGTCTTGTACAACTTCAACAAGACGTCCCAACTCCTGTATTCAATGTTCTGACCGATGAAACCAAGCATGCCGAATGCCTTCTTCACCACTCTGTCCACCTGTGACTCCACTTTCAAGGAGCTATGAACATGTACCCCTAGATCTCTTTGTTCTGTAATTCTCCCCAACGCCCTATCATTAACTGAGTAAGTCCTGCCCTGGTTCAATCTACCAAAATGCATCACCTCGCATTTGTCTAAATTAAACTCCATCTGCCATTCGCCAGCCCACTGGCCCAATTGATCAAGAATGTAATGAGAAATACAAGGGGGCCAAGAATAGATCCTTGGGGGACACCAGAGGTAATTGTGTAGGATTGGGAAGAAAAGCTACTGTAGGCGATTCTACAGCTATGACTAGATCGATAAGAATGGAAGCAGGTGGGAGTAGTCCCACCCAGCTGGACGATGGTGGAGGGGCATTGGGAGGAGGATGGTGTGGTCAACTATATTAGAGACTGCAGATAGATCGAGAAAGATGTGGACAGATAGTTTAACATGGTCACAGCCACATGGGGCATTTTTCATGAATTTAAGGACTGTTTTAGTGCAGTTGTGGGTGTGACAATCTAATTGGAGGGATTCAAATGTGGAATTGCGGGAAAGGTAGTCACAGATTTGGGAAGTAACAATAGCTCCAAGGACTTTAGACATGAAAGGAAGGTTGGAGATGGGGCCATGGTTTGCATGGACAGAGTGGGTTTTTTGAGGAAAGGATGGTGATGGTAGATTTGGAGTTGAGAGGGCAGTACCCAAAGAGAAGGAACCATCAAAATATCAACTAACGAGCGAACCAGGAAGGCAAGTTGGATGGTCAACAGTTTGGTCATAACAGAGTCAAAGGTGCAACAGAAAGGTCCCATGAATGAAATGAACTGAGGGAAAGCACAGTAGAAGATGGGATGGAATCTGGACAAAGATATGAATTTGGGGCTAGGGCAACAGGGAACATGGGGAGAAGGGAGGGAGGTGGCAGAGGCAACCGAACGGATGGTCTTGATTATTATGACAAAAGAAATCCATGAATTCCTCAGACTTCATATTGGAATTAATTGTGGAGGAGATACTGGAGGGTGGCTTAAGAAGACGCCTTGTGGTGAAGAGAAGCCAAAGCCAAAGAGAAGCCAGGATGCTTTCAAAATAAAACTAAGTGCCCAATGGGTGGGAAAATGGGAGAATTTCCCATCCGTTTTGTGGGTGTACTTTCCAGAACGAATCTCTGACACTCAGCAACAGAGTGCCTCAGCGCGATTCACACTGGAAAGTGGGGGGTGAGGCCTTTCCCGCCCGAGAGGCCGGCAGCTTAGCGCTCAGCGGGCCACTGCACATGCGCCGATGTGTCAATGGGAAGATCGGCATATACGCACTGGCTCCCCCATTGCCAGCCTTCCGATCACTGCCTTTCCCCGGAACCCCCTGATCGCTTGCCTTTCCAACCTCCCCCCATCACCCCCCACCCCACCCCCCACTTCCCAATCGCTTGTCTGCCGATTCCATTTGCAGAGTGGCAGCAGGCTCCCCCCCCCCCCAAAATAGACCCTGCCCCCAGTATGCCCTGCCTCCCTCCGGCCCCACCCCCTTGGCACTGCTCAGTGGGCATTGCCAAAGTGCCCGGTGGGTGGTGACAGTGTGCCACTTGGGCACTGCAAGGCTGGCACTGCCCAAGGATAACCTTGCCCGGGACTTCCCGGGGAGGGCCTCAATGGCCTCTGTCCCCACCAGCAGGGTGAGGATGCCTGATCCCTGATAGTGGGGAGCAGTTCTAAGCCCTGTTGGTGGGAACCACTCCTGGCAGAGGGTGGGGGGGGGGGGGGGGGGGGAGGGGGGAGACGCTAGCTGGCCCAGAGAACACTGTACCGGTCTCACTAATCATATGGAATTTCAAATTTCTGTATGATAATCAGCCCAGCGCAATTGATTGTGGTAAAAATAAGGGCCTGGGAGACTCGTGACCGGCATCTGCAAAATGCCCCCTGCTGTTGTGTCCTGGTCCACTGTGCCACTCAAGCAACACAGCGGGCTAGGCCATTGTCTCTCCATTCCAGAATGATTTTTGAATAGTGAGTAGTTGGCTGTCCATTGCAGAAGTTCAAATCAGCATCCCTTGGGCTTAAGGGAGCAGAGATGAGGAGTGAGAGGGGGGTTGGGTGAAAGAGTGCAAGATTTTTTACATAGAAAAGGGTGTCCAAGGTGGAGGGCTGTGATTTAGCAGATCGGTAGCTGCAGAAATGCCATGATCAACAGAGGGCCCAAGGCTGGATCATTGGGAATTTGAAAGCTAAGTGAGAAGTGAATTGAAGGGAAGTATTTTCCAGGGGAGAGCACAGAAGGAAGGGGGTTTGGGACAAGGAAGCAGGATGAGGGTAGAGAGCAATATGCGGGAGTGATCAGAGATGGCTTTATCTGTACGTGTCATGATGAGAACACAAGAGACCGAGGGGATTGTTATGAACATGGATAAGAGAGTTTACATGGAGAGAGAGTTTTAGGGCGAAAAGGTAGGAGTGAACTTGGGGAAAGCAGAGCAAGAATTAAGATGGAGATTGAAATCACCGAGGGTGAGAAACCATTCGGGGCAGATGCTGAGGGAGGAAAACAGGAAAGGTATCAGAGAGATATCTAGTGTGATTCTCGCACGGGAGATATCAAACAAGCATTTTAAATAAGAGCAGGAACAACATGAGATGCTCAAAAGAGATGTTACAGGATGTGTCGAGAGATGAGGGGAAAATGATCACATTCTTACATTGGGAGTGGGGATGGCGATGGGGGCTCATTAACATGCAGGACAATCTGGAATTCTGGGTTTTCCTGGTTTTAATTCTATTGTATGTGTTCTTTGGCATTGGCAGATTTCCTGTCTTGACATCAATATGATGTGGAGATGCCGGCATTGTATTGGGGTAGGCACACTAACAAGTCTCACAACACCAGGTTAAAGTCCAACAGGTTTACTTGGAATCATGAGTTTTCGGAGCACTGCTCCTTCCTCAAGTGAGTGCTTTAGAGAAGGGGCAGCACTCTGAAAACTTGGATTCCAAATAAACCTGTTGGACTTTAACCGAGTGTTGATGTCATTATGACAGACTTAGTTTTCAGTTGGATGGTAAGCAGTCCAGAGGATACCGCAGAGGATCGGTCAGGTCTGGTCTCTGGGGAAGGGGCTTGATCTATGTCCTGGAATGTGGTGGAATTTGGGAAGACGACAATGTATGATCCCAGGGCGAGGGAATCCTATTTGTGGCCTGGTCTGGCAGGGGAGTGGAGGCGGTGTAATCCCAAGTACGGGGCGAGGTGTGGGAGGGTTGGTGTCTGATAACTGACAATGGGTTGGGGGGCCCCAATCCTTGATGGGCATGATTCCATGTGTGAGGGAGAATGATCTCTGACTGTTCAATCCCAAGCAGGATTCAATCCCTGACTCTAGGTAGAGATGGAAGAGATGGGTTGGGACTGAACGGGATGTATGGGAAAGGTCTGATGGTGGGAGATCTTGGGGGTGGGTGCAGGAGCATGAATTCCTGCTATTCCTACCCTATAAGGAGTGTTGCCATCTTTGCCTTCTCCCCCCACCCCTCCAGGCTGTCCTTGCCTATTGCAGCCGAGTTCTCAGAAATAAGTCTGACCATAGTTAAATCTCCAACGCCAGTTAAATCCATGGCTTCCAACTTCATTGAACGATTTCAAATGTAAAGTAATCTCATGGAATACACCTCATCTCACCCGAGCAAATATTGTAATATAAGAAGCAGCCTCCCAATCTGCTTTTTTCTGTACATTTAACTTTTCACCTGCATCCAATCCCACCCTATCACCTATATTAATGCCACCCCTCATTCCCACCCCAGTCTACACCACCACTGTGGCAGTTTGAGAATGGCAAGTGGTGGAACATATAGCCAGGTGGGAAAGTGTACACCGTGAGACATATCTGTTGCAGCCGTGATGATGACAATAACAAGAGCCTTGTTCATAAGGGACCATACTACATTCTGACAGGTCCAATGAGTCACCGCAGGGAGTGGGGCGCGAAGGTTGGCAGGATTAGCTCCCAGCAGGCATTTTGGGTAAAAAAATCAAGAGGGTAGAATGGGCAATTAGGATTGCTGCCTATTAGAAGGAACCAAAATGTACCTTGATCCATCCCATGCAGGAAATTGAGAGACACATTTCAAGAGAGTTGAGCCTGGGATGGCAGGAGGAGGGTAGGAAGGATGACAAATGCTGAAGGATTGGGTATTTGAGTACCTGAAAGCAGAGAAATGAAACAAAGCACAATGGTGTGACAAAGTAAAGAGAGAGAGAGAGAGAGAAGGGGGAATTAGAGGCAATGGACTCAGGTGTGGAAGAGCAGTCTAAAAGCGCATCCAAACCTACCTGAAAAAACTAAACTTCATGTGATTACAAGCAAGATCAAGATAGCTATGTTCTGAAATACATGTGGGTGAGGGGAGAGGGGGAAGCATACACATGAGCGACAAACTGATGTCCATGTGAAAAGACAGGTGAGTGAGACCAGAGGCTATTCAGAGGACAGAGAAGTGATGCAAGTATTTCCATGAATTTAATTATATGGACACATTGAAACAGCTGTTGCTTAGACTTCCACATGAAGAAATAATTAGTCGCCAGACAGTCACTGGTGCCTGTGGATGGATCTCTGCTAATCACTGCTGATTAATTCAAAAGGTGCAACAATACGTGCACAGCTCTGTCTGTCAAACTGAGAATCACAAATTATTTCAGTGGAATTGATTTGATAATTTCCTATTAATTTTTAAAGATGATCAAGTTCTATTATTTAAAATTAATTTGCCAGGTTGATCACTGCCAGTTGAGCAAAAATTGCAGTGGTAACCCATCGTTCCAGCGTCTGCCCCAACTACCAGGAAGATGAGGCTAACGATGTGATTGGTAGTCTGAGTTTGTTGAACATGTCCCTCACCAAACATCTCTACGGTGTAGCTTTCCACAAGAAGACTGGTATTAGTTCATTGACTGGAGCTGGGGGTGGGGATGTTGGAGCAATGCCATTACTGATTTATTTAGTCATTGTACAAATTAAAGTGGATGAGAGCTGTTGACGGCAGCATCTCAAGGCTGGGCCTGTCAAGTGTGTTGCATCAGCAAGCAAACCCATTCCCAATGCTACAAGATCCTAAAGCACTCCTCCAGCCAATACTCCAATCCTCTCGTGTTCTGCCAAGGATGGTAGCACAGTGGTTAGCACTGCTGCCTCACAGTGCCAGGGATCCGGGTTTGATTCCCGGCTTGGGTCACTGTCCGTGCAGAGTCTGCACATTCTCCCCGTATCTGCATGGGTTTCCTCCGGGTGCTCCGGTTTGCTCCCACAGTCCGAAAGATGTGCTTGGCCATGCTAAATTGTCCCTCAGTGTACCTGAACAGACACTGAAGTGTGACAACGAGGGGATTTTCACAGTAAATTCATCGCAATGTGAACGTAAGCCTACTTGTGACATTAATAAACTTTAAAAAGGACACCCCAGGACCTTTTGAAAGCCAATCTTCCCACCAAATGTTTTTGATATATACACTATACAGAGTTTCAATTTTTTCATTCATTTTGGAAGCTATGATCAAATGATGCATAAGAGAAGGAAAAGATTTGCACAAATTCAAGTTTTGGGTTTCTACCAGGGCTAAAAAATGCAGATAATGAAATAGAAAAACTATAATGCATTAGTAAGAAGACTGGACACCATATCTAACACGGCTGTTTTCAAAACAAATAGTAAGTCTTATAATTTGTTGAAGTGCCATCTTAAAATAGGTTAAAACACAATATTTTTCATTTGTCTACAAGGTGTTTCCTATACAGCATTAATTAACATTTTTTCTTCAAATAATTACAGTGAAATGCTCTTCTGAGTTCTGGTGAAGGGACATCCTGGATGAAGGCTTCAAAGTGAATCACTCAGCTGCTATGCACTCATGGTGAATTATAATTATTAACAGAACCAGATAATACCTGCAGCACGGTAATGATTTTCAAAGTCATCTCATTACTAAATAAGACATTTTGATCTGACAGCTGTGAGCAGACTGTCAATTTATAAAGGACTGATTAAAACATGAAGAACATTTGGGCTGCCCTGGCCACCTGTTTTAAATAATAATCCTCCCCACAAAGTACCTGATGTGTCTAATCATGTCTCCTTCCATTAATGTTTCCTGTGTCTGTCAAATAACCTGCAATCTTCATGTAAAAGAAAGTGAAGTGTGATTTAAAATACACAGCAAATTATGGCCACTTAGTTATTTAGTCTCCAGACTAACCTCCTGGTACATACCAATCATAAAGTACCTTTCAAGGGGCTAAGGTTCTCTTAAGTTTTAGACTTTATTTATTAGTGTCCCAAGTAGGCTTACATTAACACTGCAATGAAGTTCCCTGTGAAAATCCCCTGGTCGCCACACTCCGGCATCTGTTCGGTTACACTGAGGGAGAATTTAGCATGACCAATGTACCTAACCAGCACATCTTTCAGACTGTGGGAGGAAACCAGAGCACCCAGAGGAAACCCACACAGACACAGGGAGAACGTGCAAACTCCACACAGACAGTGTCCCAAGCTGGGAATCGAACCCAGGTCCCTGACACTGAGGCAGCAGTGCTAACCACTAAGGTAGTAAAAGTTATTTTCTTTTGAATAGTGTGTTATATTGATGTGCAACTGTATCAACACAGAGGTTGCTTTCACATTCTTGGCAACATTCTACAAATACATAAAGGGCAAAAGAGTAACAAGGGAGAGAGTAAGGGCCTCTGAAGGATCAACAAAGTCATCTATGTGCGGATCCACAAGAGATGGGTAAGATCCTAAATGAATATTTCTCATCAGTATTTACTGTTGAGAAAAGCATGGATGTTAGGGAACTTGGGGAAATAAATAGTGATGTCTTGAGGAGTGTACATATTACAGAGAAGGAGGTGCTGGAAGTCTTAAAGCGCATCAAGGTAGATAAATCCCCGGGACCTGATGAAGTGTATCCCAGGACGTTGTGGGGGGCTATGGAGGAAATTGCAGGTCCCCTAGCCGATATTTGAATCATCGATAGTCACGGGTGAGGTGCCTGAAGATTGGAAAGTGGCAAATGCTGTGCCTTTGTTTAAAATGGGCTGAAGAAGGTTATCTCCAGTTGCAACGGGATCTTGATCAATTGGGCCAGTGGACTGACGAATGGCAGATGGAGTTTAATTTAGACAAATGCATTTTGGTAGATTGAACCAGGGCAGGACTTACTCAGTTAATGGTAGGGCATTGGGGAGAGTTACAGAACAAAGAGATCGAGGGGTACATGTTCATAGCTCCTTGAAAGTGGAGTCACAGGTGGACAGAATGGTGAAGAAGGCATTTGGTCAGAACATTGAATACAGGAGTTGGGACGTCTTGTTGAAGTTGTACAAGACATTGGTAAGGCCACACTTGGAATATTGTGTGCAATTCTGGTCACCCTATTATAGAAAGGATATTATTAAACTAGAAAGAGTGCAGAAAAGATTTACTAGGATGCTACCGGGACTTGATGGATTGAGTTATAAGGAGAGGCTGAATAGACTGGGACTTTTTTCTCTGCAGCGTAGGAGGCTGAGGGGTGATCGTATAGAGGCCTATAAAATAATGACAAGGTAGATAGTCAATATCTTTTCCCAAAGGTAGGGGAGTCTAAAACTAGAGGGCATAGATTTAAGGTGAGAGGGGAGAGATACAAAAGTGTCCAGAGGGGCAATTTTTTCACACAGAGGGTGGTGAGTGTCTGGAACAAGCTGCCAGAGGTAGTAGTCGAGGCGGGTACAATTTTATCTTTTAAAAATCATTTAGATAGTTACATGGGTACGATGGGTATAGAGGGATATGGGCCAAATGCGGGCAATTGGGATTAGCTTAGGGGTTTTAAAAAGAAAAGGGCGGCATGGACAAGTTGGGCCGAAGGGCCTATTTCCATGCTGTAAACCTCTATGACTATAACATTAAAAAATACAGAATACAGAATAAAACTCTAATTAACTCATTATTATACAATGCATGGAAATGGCTATTGTTTGAATACAATGAAACGTCATTAGTGCTAATCTACACGAATTACACATATACCTAGCCAACACAAGTGCAACTACAAAATCAAAACAGCTAACATTTTGTCATAAGGGTCACTTCTATCTCTTACTTTTCATGCAGGAAACTAAAACTTTGGAGTCTGTGGAAAGAAAAACATGATAAACACCAAAATGACATTCCAATTCCCTGCATTGCCTGCTCTCAGCTCTTCCACCCAATTGTTCTTTAATATCAGGTGTGGTTCATTCACTGATCCAGACTTACATCTGTCAAAGTTATTACTGTTATTTACAACAGTTACTATAAATTACATCCACATTTTATCTTTCTGAGGTGCTTCAACTTTGTTGTAGTGCGCTGTTGCTCGGAAGAACCTGGAATTACACTGGGCCTTTCACATGCTCATGACATTTCAGATTGCTTTATAACTTATGGTTCGCATATTACTTGAAGGAGCAAAAGTGAAAGCCAATTTACAAACAGCAAGATTCAACAAAGCAGCGGGTTAAATGAACAGTTAATTAATGTTGGCCATGATGGTTGAGTCATAAGTGCGGGCCAGGACAACGGGACAACTCCCTTGCTCTTCTGCAAATGATGTACTGGGATGGTGCAAGCCCAACTCAGTCAGCAGATGAGGGGCTCAATTTAACAACTCAGGAACAGCTCCTCTAGTAATGCAGCAGCTCTTCAGTTCTACATTGAAGTGTCAAGCCAGATTACGCACCCAATCATGTAGTGGGATGCTACCCAAGACGAGGTGACACATTGCTGTATAAACATTATAAAGATAATTTTACAGAGGCACTAATTAGAAGGTACAGACAATGCCCTCAAATTGGTTGGAATAGATGAACACTATCAGAAATACTCAAATTGCAAGATAAAATAAAATTTATTCTTTCCATTAATGGTCTATACTGTAGGACAAATGGCCTGCAATTGAAACATTGACCTGTATTTCATCTGATTGGATTCTTATGGCCCTCTGGAATGTTTCAAGCCTTTTTCCTAATTTAATTCCAGATTCTAACAATTGTAGTTTTCCTTTTATAAATTGTAAAGTGGACCAGATACTGCCTCAAAGTTTAAAAGAAAGCAGAGCCTTTCAAGAGCCTTTTGATCCAACAAACCAAAATATAAAGTAGTTACAGTGGGGTTGGAGTCTTGTTCCAGGTCCTTTGACATCAATGCTCCTGCAAGTATAGTCCTAAAGATAACAGTAACTTTCAACGTTGGAACTGGGAAGTTCAATACAGAAGAGAAAAGCAGTGGAGTAAAATTTTGCCGTTACCACCTGGGTAGTATAACCTGAGCAACATGGCGATGAAAATCCAGCAACGATGATTGTATGCCAGTAAAAGAAATTACCTGACCTTTCTTCCATTTAAACTAAACACCAGATTTTTCTTCCTGTGCTCTCTTCAGATGTTGCTCAATACATAGGCAGCAAGGATGAAAATTTAACTCCGTGTCTTTATGACATATGCAAAGCAAAACTTGGGAAAAGTCAATCTGCATAGGGAGTAACAAATGATGTTCACAATCTAAATCACTGCTGTTGGCAACTGGAACCTCTTTTGTTCTTTCAGTTTTCTTCTCTGTAACCTTTTTTTTGAAAGATTAGTCTTACAAGGTAATTTTGCACAAAGGCAACTAATGCATCTTTAGAATTGATGTTATTTGCTTAGTGAAAGCTTTTTGAGAGGTGCACTGAGGGAACTTGTAGAAGCCTATAACGATCTTAGTTCATATCTTATAACTGGGCATAAATCATAGAAACCCTTCAGTACAGAAAGAGGTCATTCGGCCCATCGAGTCTGCACTGACCACAATCCCACCTCGGCCCTACCCCCACATCCCTACATATTTACCCACTAATCCCTCTAACCTACGCATCCCAGGTTACTAAGGGCAATTTTAGCATGGCCAATCAACCTAACCCGCACATCTTTGGACTGTGGGAGGAAACCGGAGCACCCGGAGGAAACCCACGCAGACACGAGGAGAATGTGCAAACTCCACACAGACAGTAACCCAAGCCGGGAATCAAACCCAGGTCCCTGGAGCTGTGAAGCAGCAGTGCTAACCACTGTGCTACCGTGCCGCCCAACTAGGGATCAAGCCTGGGACGTTCTTAGTCTGTAAGAAAATAGTTCCAATATTGAGCAATGTTTTAAACAATTATGTCACTGAAAGGAACTACAATTTTAATCGCTGAATATTTGAAGCCTCTATACTCAAATATTTGGAATCATGATTATGCCTTAGCTTGATCATGGGTCAGTATTATAACGTTGATAATATTGCTTTCACACTACACAATTCACCAGTTAACTGATAAAGCAGATTGTTGCAGATACTCAAGTCATAGAAAAAGTCTGAAATTAATTCCTTAAGGTTTTCAACAACTACCAGTAAAGAAATCAATGGTGTTCATGTGTGGCAATGTCAGCACCACCAAAGCTGGACCCAAAGTCCACACTGAGCTCTTTCCCTGCCTACTGTAATTGTGGTGCACAATAGATTGATTGTAAGAAACTGCTTACAATTAGTGCCATAGAGTCATTGGCTGGAATTCTCTGGTCCCTCGCAACCGCTGCCAATGAGATTGGAGAATTTGGCGCTCAGCTAAATCCCTTTCCCAGCACCAGAACCGGATAATCGCAGACATGGGCGAGGTCAGAGAATTGCGGCCATAGAGTTTTACAGTACAATAAGAGGTCCTTTGGCCCATCGTGTATGTCATGATGTGGAGATGCCGGTGTTGGACTGGGGTAAACACAGTAAGGAGTCTAACAACACCAGGTTAAAGTCCAACAGGTTTATTTGGTAGCAAACGCCACTAGCTTTCGGAGCGCTGCCTCTTCGTCAGGTGAGTGGGTGAGCAGATCTCCCACTCAGCTGACGAAGGAGCAGCGCTCCGAAAGCTAGTGGCGTTTGCTACCAAATAAACCTGTTGGACTTTAACCTGGTGTTGTTAGACTCCTTACATCGTGTATGTGCCAGCCATCAAACATGTATCTATTCTAAACCCATTTTCCAACACTTGGTCTGTAGCCTTGAATACGATGGCATTTCAAGACCTCATCTAAAGGCTTCTTAAATGCTATGAGGGTGCCCGCCTCTGCCACCCTTTCAGTCTGTGAGTTCGATTCCCACCATCCTCTTCCTCAAATCTCCACTAAATCTCCTTTCCCTAACCTTAAATCTATGCCCCCAGTTATTGACTCTTCTACTCGGGGAAAAAGTTTATTCCTATCTAGCTACATACCTCATAATTTTTACACCTCAATCAGGTACCCCCTCAGCTGCTCTGCTCCAAGGAAAACAACCCCAGCCTAACCAGCCTCTCTTCATAGCCGAAATACCCCAGCCCAGGCAACATCCTGGTGAATCTTCTCTGCATCCTCTAGTGCAATCACATCCTAGTGTGGTGACCAGGACTGCACACTGTACTCTAGCTGTGACCTAACAAATGTTTTATACAGCTCCGTCATAAACCCCCGCTCTTACATTCTATGCCTTGGCTAATAAAGACAAGTATCCTATATGCCTTCTTAAACAGCTTATCTACCTGTTCTGCTGCGTTCAGGGAACTTTGGACATGCAACCCAAGCTCCCCTGGTGCTTTGTACTTCGAAGTGCCCTGCTGTTCATTGCGTTGTATAAAACATAGCAGTAGCTCAATAAAAAATATGCACCATGAAGTTTTAGCAAGCCTGATTGGTTTTAGCTCAGTTACGTACGAGATGAATAAAAAGTGCAATTTTCAATTGTTCTCTGTCATTTCTGAAAATTAAAAGGAGAGAAAGCTGTACATTGAAGCAGCAATCAAAAATACAATACCTCATTCTTGGAAACAGTTTAAAAACAGGGTGCTGATGGTAGAAAACTCTTCTGAAATCTAAAAACATGACATTCTACAGTTTTCATCTAAATATATTACAATTAGGCGGCAGAGTGGCTAGCACTGCTACCTCACAACACCAGGGACCCGGGTTCGATTTCCGGTTTGGGTCACTGGCTGTGCGGAGTTTGCATGTTGGCCCCGTGGGTTTCCTCTGGTTGCTCCAGTTTTCTCTCACAGTCTGCAAGACAAGCTGGTTAGGTGCACTGGCCATGCTAAATTCTCCCTCAGTACCTGAACAGGCGCTGGAGTGTGGCGATGGGAGGATTTTCACATTAACTTCATTGCAGTGTTAATGTAAGCCTACTTGTGACACTAATGAATAAACTTTAAAAACTTAAAACAGCGAATGAAAAAGGACAAAAGTTAGCCCTTTCATGGAATGTAACCCAGAATTCAATGGCATTCATTAATGGAGGCGTGATAGCAAATACTGTCCAAGGATCCGGATTGGGCCTGGATTTCCTTGTTGAATTATTGACTATAAAATTACTGACAGTAGAAGAGTCTTGGGGATTCAGTGCACTGAAGCATCAGTCTTACACAAAACAATCTTAGTCCACCTTGACCACTTCAGCTTCCACACAGCACTGGATTTTCCTCCCTCGGAAGTAGGATGTCTAGAGATGGCAATAAAAGCACCTGGAGCCCACCACAAATACGATGAAGGTGCAATGAGGAAAATTGGGCGAGTTCTTCGGGGTATAACGTCAATGAAATAAAAAATGTGTTTAATACATAGCAGCAAATCCTGCTATATCTAGAGATGGCTCAAGCTATGCAGCAATTATTAACAACTACCTGTTTCCTAATTGCAATGTTCTATTAATGAGGCAAATCATTGCAGCTCAGAAGTGTAATTGTCAAAACCAATTCAAACGAGTCCAGTGACATTTGCAAACTAGACAAAAACAAGCCAATCATATTTAGAAAGTGAAATAATGTTATGCAGATACTTTATTATAAATAGGAGTGTTCTCAGATGATTTGTTCTAAGCGGCAAACTGAAGGGGCATTTAAGGACACAAAGCTAAAGGAATGAAGGAACATGCCTACTTGCAGCATGTTTCCATTGAAGAAACCAGGAGTCATCTAAACTCACTGTACACAGTATACAGAATACATACATTTTCAGACATTTAGAGCTTGGTCACCAGTACCTGTAATCTCGTGAGAATTTATTCCCACATAAAAGTTTTTTTTTAAAAGCAAACATACAATCATACATTTGTTCACATAGTTTTTAAAAAATACTGCAGATGGTGAAAGTCAACAATTTTAAAGTCTGAACATAAATTAAAAAGTCTAGAATAGTTCTTTCCCACTTGAAGCTTAAAGCACTTTTGTGGCATGATTTCCATCGCATCAGTTTTGAGTTCAGATTCTGACACGTGAAGCACTTTTACAAAGCCTGTAGGAGGAATAGGATTGACACTGCTCTCAAGTGTTCTGAATTTCCCCAGTTTTAGGCAAAAAAGATCAAAATAACCCACTTTCAAAGCACTTTCCAGAGGATGTGAAAATATTCGTCAACTTAATTCATCTTTTCTTAATGCTTTGAAAATCTTCTTTGGAAGAGGCGACTGGGAAACATAAGCATAACAATGTAAAAATCTGAGGTAAAACCCTTTGAGAGAGTGAGAGAAAGAGCTTGAACGTCAGGATATAGTTCTGTTGTATCCACCATTTAGATGTTTTTCAAGCCAGAGTTCAGCCAACTGCATTGTTGATCCAAATGTACTTGCTTTGGACCCTAAGCACATTTTATATTGCTTAGGATCTATATTAGGATCACAGTGAACAGGGTGGTAAATATGGACAACCCCAATTTCCTGGCTTCTAAAGGCGTTCAAGCCAGCAGAGATCACTTTAGTAAAAAGGTCCACATCTTCTAATCCCCAACCCTGAATGGAGGTATCAAACCCACCAACATGCAATAAATCGCTTTTGTATATGCAAACGATTCCGAAGCCATAATCCCGCCAGAAACCGGTCTTCTTTGTGAAAACAAAGTTATTATCATTTACTGGGTTACCACCATAAACTATTTTTGGATCATACTGACTAAAGATTACAGGAAAATAAACCTGTTCTCCCTGAATTGTATTGTCTCTACAACGTTGCACAAAGTCTGGAGTGAAAATTAAGTCGATATCGCAGAAGAGCAGCAAACTGTCATTGTGGAATGAAGAGGAGCCCATTTCGAGGGCTAGGCCCCTTGAGAACTCCCCTTTCATAGGGAGAATGGTCATGTCTGCCTTAGGATATTTAAGGTTAAGTTCTCTCATTAACTCCATGTGCTTGCCTTTGTCTGGGATTGAATCAGAGTTGAACAACAATATGAGTAGTTTTACATTCTGCTTTGGAATAAGGCAAGTCTTCTCAAAGTTCTCCATGAACCGGACAAATGTATCATACCTTCCAGTGAGAGGGACTAGGATGTGAACTTTCTGGTCATTGCGTTGCTTAAGCTCTTTGGTGGTCTCTGTGAATTGGAATGGCGAGAAGATCTTCAGTGAATTTGAAAGGAATGAGAAGGACTGAGAGTCGCTGTTTATGCTCTCTGCCAGCTCTCTGGCATTAAGCTCTTCAGCTTCCTTCATGAATGCTTTGCTGAATGATTGTTGAATGTAGGCATGGCGTCTTACGGGAACAGTCACCTTTCTCCCCTTGTGTTTTTTGTAAAGTAGCAACAGATCCATGATGTACTCTGCTCCATGCATGGGGTTGACTCTGCGGTAGCCATACTGAATCTCTTTAAAGTCAATCACACGCCCCCTCGTCTTCGAGTTCCAATTGATCATTTCCATAACCTGCATTATAGTGTCGTCCAGCGCTGCACGCAGCACGCTGTTGATACCCTGACGAGGGATTTGTGTTTCCGCCATGCTATACAGGTGTTTCCCAGTCAGATATTCCCATTCAAGGACCTCATCCCTGTTACGAGGCTGGAAGCGCATAAAGGATGGCATCATTCCAAGTTGCTGGTCCTCCTTGCGCACTTCAGTGTTGCTCAGCTTGCTCATAGCGACACTCTCTCGATGCAGCTGAATGGTCCGATGGCGTAGTTCTGAAACCTTACGCGTCAGTAAGTAGTTATGTAATCTATATTGATAATCAGGTCTTTTGTTCGGATGGAGTGTTATCGCATTATGAATCTTGCTGCTGCGCAAATCCTGAATGTATCCCTTCTTGTTGTGCTCATAGTTCTCATAGAACAGCTGCTGCATCTGAGGATTTGAAAGAAAAAAACAAATGTTACTTTATTACTAAAGTTAAGTGCAGAACCAGCACAAGAAAATATTGGGAAAATATTACACACTGCTGCTTATGTCATACTGTGAATAGAAATGAAACAAATAAATTCCATGGAGTGATTATTTCCTAGGCAGAATTCCTAGGTAGTCAGGAATAACCTGCTGGAAAGAATTTACTAAAAGCCCATTGTGATAGCCACTTGCTGTGTGAATTTCTGCAATTGTTGCTGTACGCTGCAGAATTAACCACCTCCTAATCAGCATTCAGCACCAGCCTGGATGATGATTTTAAGAACTTGGTGCAGCTATTTGCTAATAGCGCTCACTCTTGATGTCAGTGCTGATTCTCTGCAGAAAAGGGAAACCCAATGTGGGAAAATATATTTAAACCAAAATCTTTCCTACACATTACTTGTTCTTCCTCCATAATTTTACCTTCAAAGGATTCTGCCTACACTTCTCCCATTTAAAAGTATGAAGTCTCTTAGTTTTAATGATAATCAACATTTGCTCTAATGATGCAATTGCGACTTTTGTTTTCAAATTTATTCAATTATTTGCAGCCTTGTTTCTGTAAATTAAATAAAAACTCTTCTCTTTAGGTTTTGAAAGTTGAAAAGAAAAAAATAACAATTTGAATGAATATGAACCCACTTCAGATAAGAAAGCTCAAAGGTCATGTGGCACCATGCTTGCCAAAGTGCAAATTAACACAAAAGTGTGCGATCCAGGGTGGTGTTAATGAATCAGTAATTAGTCAAGACCAAGAACATAATAGGAGCAGGACTAGACCATACAACCCCCTGAACCTGCTCCATCATTCAATATGATCATGGCTGATCTTTGCCTCAACTCTTTTCCAGTTTGCACACATTTTCTTTGATTCCAAGATTAAAAATCTGTTCATCTCAGCTTTAAATGTATTCAGTGATGGAACATCTGAAAACCCCCGTCACAAAAGATTCTCCTCAGCTCAGTCCTAAACGATCAGCCACTTATCTGCCCCAGTTTGTATGTTCTTCAGGCAGGGGAAATTACCTCATTGTCTATGCTGTCGAACTTCTTCAGATTTCCTGTGTTTCAAGATATTCTTCTAAACTCCTGAGAACATAGACAGAATTTGCATTCTAGGACAAACCTCTCATCCCAGGAACCAATCTAATGAACATTAACTGTACTGCCTCCAATGCAGATATATCCTGCCTTAAATATGGAGACCAAAACTGCTCACAGGTTTGATCTCACCAAAAGCCCTGCACAACTGTAGCAATACTTCCTTCATTCTTGTACTGCAAGCCCCTTGCAATAAAGGCCATCATGCTCTTTGCTTGCTAATTGCTTTTCGTACCTGTATGCTAGCTATGTGCTTCTTGTACAAGTACACTTACGCTCCTCCGAACATCAATGTTTACAATGTTTGAAAAATATTCTGCTTCTCTATTCTTACTTCTAAAGTGAATAACCTCTCACTTCCCCACATTATACCACTTCTGCCACCTGGTTTCCCACTCACTTAAGCTGCAGCCTCTGTGTTCTGCTCACTACTTGCATTGCCCTTGCTTTGTATCTTCAGCAAACTTAAAATATGTTACTACCTACCTCTTCACCTAATTCATTAATATAAATTGTAAATAGCTGAGATCCCAGCATTGATCTTTGCAGCACTCCACTTGCTACAGACTGCCAACTTGAAAATGCCCCACTGATCCCTACTCTTCGCTTCCTGCCCATTAACCAATCCTCTATCCATATAACTACCAACTCAATGAACCCTTCTCTTGCCTATTAACCTTTTGTCTGGCATCTTAATAGATACTTTTTGGAAAGCCAAGTATACCAGTTACATTTTCAAAAAACTCTAATAAATTTGACAGACATGATTTTCCTTTCATAAAACCATGATGACATTGATCAGAGTATGATTTTTCAAGCCTTCCTTAATTATAGATTCCAGCATTTTTCTGATGGGTATGAAAGAGTAACTGGTCTGTTGTTCCTTGTTTTCTCCTTTTCATGAATTGTTAATTTCCAATCCGCTGGGACTATTTTATATTCTCTGGGAGTTTGGAAAATTATAACCATTGGTTCTGCATTTCTCTCCTTTAGAACACTAGCTTGTAGGCCATCAGCCCTGGGGGGTTTTGTTGGATTTTAGTCTCTCAGATTTCTCCAACGTTGATGAAAATAATTAGATTAATTTCCTCACTCTTATTAGCCCTTGATTATCCTGGGTTTCTAGTTCGTAATTTGTGTCTTCTGTGGCAAAGACACAATGTATTTGTTCAATGACTCTGCGATTCCCTCATTCCACATGACAGTTTCTCTTGCCTCTACTCTCAGGGACCAACATATACTTTTGCGACTCTCCATTGTATCTACCTGTAATGCATCTTACAGCATATTCCTGCCTAGTTTACTCCCATTCCATTTTTCCCCAATATCAACATTGTGGTGGCCTGTTGTATGTTTCTAAGACATTACCAATCCTCAGGCTTACTACGATACTTGGCCACATTGTTAAGCCACCTTGGGTGTCTACCTACACAAATTCAGAAATGGGACCAACACCTGGATAGACTGGGAACAGGTTGCCACATTCTGAAGTGAACTGCTTTGCTCCATGCTTTACATTAAAAAAAAACAAACGCAGCTCATACATATATCTACCTTCAAGTGTCCTTCAGTTCATTCCTCAAGAGCCTTTTTCTCATGTACAATCGTGTATTCATCATCTTTTTACCTTAGGGGAATTGTATAGACACCAATGCATACTGCTACATGGAAAGTGACCATGGAATTTAAAGGGGGTCACTGTATGGTGTCGAAGTTTAGCAATGGCTTCCGATTATGAACGAGGAACACAAGGAAAATATCAGAAAAGTGGCTGAAAAAATGGTGTTAAAAATTCTCCATATGTTTGTGCATTAACATTTCTGCTCCATTAAAACACCTTTGACATAGCTAGCACAATTATAGTGGTTAAGGTAATTCCGAGGAATGTATCTATTATCTGGTTTGGTTCATTTACGATGGTGCATTTGATTTGCTGTCGTCCTGCAGGGAAGGGAGGTGAGTGAAAGAAATATCAGACTGGTTCTCCCAATGGAAACAACTGCTTTAAGTTTAATTTATATTTTGCATTTGTACGTTAAGAAAGCCGAAACCTGGATCCAGTTTTAATGGGTCTTTTGCGAATTGGGTGCTGGCAAGTCTGGGGCCTTGTTTGCATGCATACATTTTAAATGAGGTTGTACAATTTTGAAGTGAAGTGAATGTGGTTTACCATACAAAAACAAAGGGGAAAGAAACTTCAGTCGCCTAGCAACAGGAAAGCAGCGAAGGGCTGTTCAGTCAGTTACGGCGGGGGGGGGGGTGTAACCGGAGAATGCAGGCAGAAAATCTGAACCTCAATCTTGGGAGAAATAAGATATCCCACAGGCTGCCGGGAAACTGAGTTTAGGGAACTCACAGGCTCACTTTGAAGTTAAAGTAATTGTGAGTCCAGAGTACAACTTTTGGGTAACCTGGGGGAAGATACCAATTGGGGAAGAGGATCTAATGAATATTTTTTTTTATTCATTCGTGGGACATGGGCATCGCTGGCTGGCCAGTATTTATTGCCCATCCCTCGTTGCCTTGGAGGGCTGTTGAGAGTCAACCACATTGCTGTGGCTTTGGAGTCACATGTCGGCCAGGCCGGTTAAGGATGGACTAAAGGACATTAGTGAACCAGATAGGTTTTTCCGACAATGGTTTCATGGTCATCAGTAGATTCTTAATTCCAGATTTTTAAAATTGGAATTCAAATTCCACCATCTGCAGTGGCAGAATTCGAACCCGGGTCCCCAGAACACTGAGTTTCTGGATTAATAGTCTAGTGATAATACCACTCGGTCATCGCCGTCCCTCAGAGGTCTGCTGGAAGGAAACTGTTTGAATCTGAGCCACTTCAAGTCTTGGTGTTGAGATAGTGGTAAATCTTCACTGGGGTTTGTTTTTGAGTCTATAAGGGTATTGCTGGGATAAAAGGAGCAGTGTGGGATGGAATCATTTTCTGGTATTTGTATTGAAATCTTTCTGACCTTTTGTCCAGTATAATATCGTTCATTTTTAAAGTTTAATAATTGTTTATTATTTATGTTAAAAGCACACTGGCAGATTTAATGCGAGTGTGTCCAGTAACTGACCCCACCGGCTTTCGAAAGAAAAACAAAGTTAGGATTGCCCAAGCCTGGTTTCACTCTCGATTCTGATTTGCCCAGTATTATCAGCTGGGATCCTAACACTGGATAACCGTCGCAGAAAAAAATGTTGGATCTTATCCTGACTGCAGTACTTTGGTACAGCATGAGAAAAAGATAAAGTGACCAATTATTCTACTGCAATGGTGCCTCTGTCTGTTTATAAATGAGCATCGTTACATTATTGTTTACAGAATCATAGAATCCTTACAGTGCAGAAGGAGGCCATTCAGCCCATTGAGCCTGCACGGTCAGCAATCCCACCCTGGCCCTATCCCTGTAACTCCACAGATGTACCATAGCTAGCCCCCCTGACACTAAGGGGCAATCCACCTAACCCGCACATCTTTGGGGTGTGGAAGGAAACCAGAGCACCCGGAGGAAACCCACGCAGATACGGGGAGAATGTGCAAACTCCACACAGACAGTCACCCGAGGCTAGAATTGAACCAGGTCCTTGGCACTGTTAGGCTGCAGTGCTAACTACTGTGCCATTGTGCCGCCCTTTATATATATATAAAGAATAAACTTCAAACAATACAAGGGTTTTGAAAAAGATATTTTTTCCCATAAATATAATTTAATGAGCCTTAAAATAAAAATGTTCCGCAATTAGCAATATTGCTGTACGCAACTGATAACACTAACAGATTAGAAAGCAAATCCTGGATTGCAATTTGCTTAATAGTTTCAGGCAGACTTTGAAAATCACACAGCATCTGACCTAAAAACGGTGTTGCCCGAGTTTGAGAGGCACACTGCTAACTTGGAAGCTCTGCGACTGAGTAAAGTGTAACGTACCTAAACACCTTTGTAATTGACAATGACGGAAATGTGATGAATGACGTCTGATCAACGGGCGAACATTCTAACTTGGCTGCTCAATTTCACCACGTAAATTGTGCACATCAACAATCATCTGAAGGAAACTTTAGTCCTTGGAAGCCTCATTGCAGTTAATCAAGATGCAAAGTTAAGTATCTGGAACTGCTTATTGAAAGTCCTCCATGAATAAAGGAACACAACAATCTTGAATTGTGTTACATTGATAAAATCTGTGATTCTTTTAAGGACTAATTTGGTTTATGATAAAGCTAACTAGTTTTATAAAGCCCCAGATTTTCCAGTCTCCAGATCATTGGAGACTGGACATACAACCTAGGATGTGTGTCAGGACCCAAATGAAGTCTTGACGAGCTGATTCCATGAGAAATGCCAGAAAGTTTCAACTTCAGATGGGCAGTTGTCCTGCTCCCTGGGACTCTCCAAAAAAGTCTCTGAATCTGAGCTAGAGTTGGAAACCTTCAATAGTTCTACGGGACTTACAGAATAGCTACTCGGGAAACATCAGACCGAAAAATCCTAGTTTAACTCCTGGGTAACCATACAACTGACCGACGCTGACCTCCCGACTCCCCACCTTGACAACTCTTCCCTGACCTGACAACCTCTTTCATCTACCTGCCACCAAACCACCTCACATCCGACCCACTTACCTCAGCCATCCTACCCATTCACTCATTCATCCATCACCCATTCACTAACATTCACACTGGACATTTGGCAGCGAGTGCCGTAAGGAGGAACTCTGGCTTCTGAGCTGACTTTGCTTTGTGGTTCTCTACAAGGATTCCTGCACTGAGGAAGTCCTTCTCCAGCATGGATCAGAAGTTTGGCCTTTTTAAACATATCCAGGTAAGCGAGTAGTTTTTGGTCTCATCAGATCAGACACAGTGATTCCAACACTGATCAGAAGATCTGGGCTTTAGTTCCAGCAGTAACTACACTTTGAAAAAGTACTTCATTGACTGTAAAAGCTGTGTGACTTGGTGGTCGTGAAAGACTATATAAATGCATGTGGTTTTAAAAAATTTTTTGGAGTGCTTTGGACCTTGGATATTTCACAATGTTAAATGCAAGTTGTTACTATTCAGCATCACCAGTTATTTTTCTGGGAAATGTGACTTTCCAAGTGTGGGTTTGTCTCAGCCCTGATGTTTGGTAGTGATAATTACAAACTGCTGCAAACAGTGAATGTCATGGGGTTAAATTTTCAATGGCTTGTGGGGGCGATACTGGGTGTGGACCAGCCTGGAAAACTGTGCACTTGGAAGGCATTAATGGTTTCCAATGCCTCAGCGACCTAATTAGATTCTCAAAGGGTGGCTTGGAGCGGTGGGGAGCTAGCAAGCCACAGGCCTTCACTTCCCTCTCGAGCTCATTATGGCAATGGGGATCAAAAATTAGCAATGCTCAAATGGCCAGCACAGGAACATGTGGGGCATGTTTGAACCTAGCTGTCAGGAACATGGTGGGAAGCCACTCTTGCACGTGACCACGGTGTAAAAAAGTGTATTAAAAGGGAGGCTGGAAGTCAGATGCTCATGCATCGGCACAGAGTTGCCATCACCAGAGCTGAGAAGAAGCGTTAGGACTTCTGAGTGGAAGACAATGCAAGGCTGCCGACACCCAAGGCCACCTCTAGCCACCTGCTTGGTCTGGCTCGCAGGAACTCTTCCTCTAGATGGAGGGAAGCGTGCAGCTCTCATGTCAACCAGCGCTGTGGTCAGGGCCTCAGGGGAAGCATCATAAAAACGTGGGGCCATGTGCGGACAAGTGGCCAAACCATCGCAGGCACCTCTGTTCTCCCTAGATATCCATCGCCAAAAGCATGGCTGCCATTTGTACTGTCAATCATCCCTTCTGCCCACGCACGATGCCCTTAATTGGGTGCCAACCCATCTCCAGACCAGTTAACCGCTTAGCAGATGACACTTCGAAGATGTCATTGTGTCAGTGATGCTGATGGGGTGCGAGGTCAGGACCTGGAAACATTGCAGGCATTGGCTTCCCCATCCCAAAATAAAAATTCGGTCCTCAGGTGTGTCACACCAATGTCAGGATCCTCCTAAACCCTCCCAATAGAAACTTGCTATATCACAGGAGTACAAACAGAAAATACCATGGCCACAAAAATGTCTGGTCTTCCATAGAATTGCCAGGCCTCTCAAATGAATTGTCTTGACAACTGTACTGCAAGACAAGCAGGCCCAAGACAGCAGCTAATGCCCAGATTTGAAATTTCACAGAACCATTGTGACTCATCACTGTCCCTTTTAAAAATAAACCATCTAATTTGATAGGAACATCCTGACATCTGCATCAGAAACCAAATGATAACATGCAAATGGGAATTCTCATCCCCTGTTGGAGAAGCAGTGTGCTGTCATCTCCAAGATCAAAGCCCTTCAAATTAAATACTTCATTCATTTTTGTATTAACTCTGTGCCCTGTAAACCTCTAATGTCTGTGACCTTCTACAGTCATTGCCATAATGGCAGTCTTGTTTAAAAATCAGAAATAATAAAACTGTGTACTTTCTAGAGACTTCAGAAATATTGGGATAAAAAGCAAGCTTTTGATATAGTGTTGATGAAATGCAGATTCACTGCTAGAGAAACTAATTCTGTTAAACCAGAACAGCTTTGAAGGAATGAGGAATTATTATAGTGGTAATGAGGGTACACTTGAAGTGGGAAAGAAATGGAGTTTTCTTTATTCCGCAGCAACCTGCCAATTACTGTAATGTTTATCATTCTCCGTCAGTCACCCCCCCTATAATGCCTTTTTTACCAGAAATTACTCGAATTCTCATAGGAACGCATATACACACACAAGACTTGGAAACTTGTCAGGTTTATACACAAAAATCCCAACTGATTAAATGCTGAAAAAAAGGACAAAGA
Source organism: Mustelus asterias (assembly GCF_964213995.1). NCBI lineage: Eukaryota > Metazoa > Chordata > Chondrichthyes > Carcharhiniformes > Triakidae > Mustelus > Mustelus asterias. Next base: position 56,605,654 of record NC_135806.1, on the reverse strand, counting down.
TGTCCTTTGTCTACTCAGGTTTCCCTGTAGTTTAGGTCCAAAAACAAAATGGCTGCCGGTAAATGAGATAATTTAATTTCATCTGTGGAACACCAAACTGTACTCAGTTTAGCTAGCTTTCCATCTTAATTTCCTTCAGTAATTTTTCAATCGAGTGTGAAAATAAATTACAGCAGAAAACCGTCAGCATAACAGAGCAGGGTTTCTTTGGGGGTGATTCTCCTTCTGGCACAGAATCTTAATGAATCGAAGTGCAGATTGGGGAATTGGACATGAAGGCAAGGGAGTGCCCCCTCCCCCCCTTCCCCCACTACACACATTTTAAAATTAAATGATTAAATGCATTGGGGCAAGATGGGTGGACCTGCAAAATGGGCGATGACGGTAAGTGGCCTGTTTTACACTATCCAGTTTCCTGTTCCACAGTAAATACCATGGCCTGTTTTACACTATCCAGTTTCCTGTTCCACAGTAAGAAAAATCAGGCATGAAACATAGAATCCCTATGGTACAGAAGGAAGCCATTTGGCCCATCGAGTCTGCACTGACCCTCCAACTGAGCATCCTACCCAGGCTCACCCACCACCCAGTCCCCGTAAGCCCACGTATTTACCCCGCTAAGCCCCCTAACTACACTTCTTGGGACACTAAGCGGCAATTTAGCATGGCCAATCCACCTAACCTGCACATCTTTGGACTGTGGGAGGAAACCAGAGCACCCAGAGGAAACTGTGCCGCACATAATGGGCTGCTGACACACCATTACTGCTCACGGCAAACCTCACCATTCACTCCACGCATAGTTCTCCAGATTGGCAGCAGAATCTTCAGAAGCGTCGTCTTGAGAGCAAACGTACCGTCATAGATCTTACTTGCCGTTTTCCTATGATTGTACTTCCCATTGTTTATGAGAAGTCCAATAGCATAGGTTCAGAATGACAAACACGGGATAATTACCACAAGTCTCTATAATCATTTTACTTTCCTGACACTTTTACAGTCACTGCTCCTTTAAATTGCCTCATTTGTCCTTTTTAAATTGCAAATGTTAACATGTTTTCTCCACTTTGCTACATCCTCAATGTGTTGAAATTGAGAAACATTGCGCAGTGCGCTATTCTAATTCATGCACGCATGTCAAGAACAAATCCTTTGCCATTAAGCTCAAGGCAGCCCACATTCATCAGTATAACTGAAATCTATTGGATAGGCAACAAATTCTAGATACTGATCCGAGACTGCAAAGTGATGTGAAAATACTGAGGCTATAGGGTAATTATTTTAATTTTAATGCTCTTTAATTTTCCCTTGCTTATTTAGTGGTCTTCCTATGTATATTGTTGTTTGATGATATGCTTGCATAATAAGTAAGCCTCTAATTCAACAGAAAGCTCGGAAATACAAAAGGAAATTAGCATACTGAATGGAACCTCAAATGTAATTGCTCAGGGTGGTTACTTATCTACCCCTCTTATGTAAGTAATTGGTTGATGGCATTTGGTAGCAATGATAATAGAAGGGTCAGCTGGGTGAAATAAACTGAAAAAGGTCACAAATATAATTTTTAGGATATGAGAATTGCAACAAATGATCTCTTAAAATTCACTGAATATTTAGCTTCACACTGCCGAAATAAGTGAACTCAGTGAACCTCTTATCAACGCAAGGTCAGAGAGCTATTATCAGTTAACACACTGCTTCACTGATTTGGGAGATTCCTTTTTTAAAGTTTGTGTCACAAGTAGACTTTCATTAACACTGCAGTGAAGTTACTGTGAAAATCCCCTAGTCATCACACTCCGGCGCCTATTCTAGTACACTGATGGGAGAATTTATCATGGCCAATGCACCTAACCAGCGCGCCTTTCGGACTGTGGGAGGAAACCGGTGCACCCGGAGGAGACCCACGCAGACACTGGGAGAACGTGCAAACTCCACACAGTCACCCAAGCCGGGAATTGAACCCGGGTCCCTGGCATTGTGAGCCATCAGTGCTAAGCACTGTGCCACTATGCCGCCATTCTTTGCGCAATCAAGTCAGCTTGGCACTCAGATGATGCCACAGAAAAATATCAAGAGGTAAAGTTCTGAGCAAAGCCTCCAAAGTTGATAAGGATGTGCATTGAGAGCAGTACCTCAGTTTATCTTGGTCACCTCTGCAGGGTTACTGAACCATTTGCAACTTCTTTGGGCAGGATTTTCCACACCCCCCGGCATGTTTGCAGCAGCGGAGGTGGCCTGCCATTGGCCAGCGGTGAGATCTTCCAGACCCACTGCTGTCAATGGGGGTTTCCTGTTGTTTGCATCTTCTGCTAGTGGGGAACCTCCGACGGGGGGGGGGGGGGGGGGGGGTTGCGATCAGCTGGACTGGAAGATACCGCCAACGGAAAGGGCTGGAAAAACACGCCCAACATGTGAGAGGTCTTGGGGCTGGTCTGCCTCTACAGGGCCTGAAGTGTTCATTCATAGATCTTCTTCCCCTGGCCTCCCTGCCACAATTGGTCCTTACTTCAGCCAGAAAACCATCCACTGCTACACCTGAGAATATAGCTGTTCTCGTTTAAACCGCTGATCATTCCAAGGTGGATCTTGTTAATAATATGTTCCCTTAGATGTAACATTCCCCTTCCTTTCAGCAGCTATATAAGGACATTGAGTGTATTATCACTGCTCAGAAGCTTCTCTGGATTTATCATTAGAGCCCCTGGAGGAATAAACAGCTAGTTAGCAATGGGGTTGTGTCCCTAGGTGGGGGTCCTGCCTCACTGCTGCCAGGCCAGTTGGACAAAGGTGAAGAGCTCCGTTGGTCCCAGTCTAATATAAAAATGTTACTTTAACCACTGCATTTTTTCAACATTGCTGACACATACCTATCTCATTAGCACAATTTCTTGGGTTCATTTTGAAAGCAACTAATCTTGCAGTTTCAGAAAATAATGCTGACCTTGTATGCTGCATATTGTATGAAGCACAATGTACAAATACGTGGATAAAAGCAAAATACTGTGAATGCTGGAATCTGAAACAAAAACAGAAAATGCCGGAAAATCTCAGCAGGTCTGACAGCATCTGTGGGGAAAGAATAGAGTCAACGATGAGTCTAGATGACCCTTCGTCATACGTCTTTGACGAAGGCCATTCTACCCAACTGGTTTATGGTCCATATGGACCTCCTCCCACTTTTCTCCGTCAACCCCCATCAGCATTTCCTTTCTCCTTCATGTATTTATTAAGCTTCCCCTTAAACATTTATGGTAATCGACTTAACAACTTCTCAGCAGCAATTTCCACAACGCTATCTCTATTTGGGCCAAGATGGCTCGTTTGAATTCCCTGTTGGATTTATTAGTGGCGATCTTGTGATTATGGCCTGTAGTTTCCCTCACAAACAGAAATATCTTCACCTTTACCTGATCAGGTACTTTCATAATTTTAAAGACCTTCAGTCCCTCAAACTTTTCATTTTCTTGAGAAGAGAGCCGCAAGCCAGTCTTTTTTGATAAATATACTCCGGTCTTATCTTGCAAATCCTTTTGTTTTGGCACTTTTCTCTGGTGTTCTATGTGCTTTTTATAATGTCTGCGATTCCTTCCACTAATTACTGGTGTGCCATTGTGTAAAGCTTCTGAGCAGACAGCTATTTGCCAAACATTTCCAGTAAGGAAGGAAAATTCGGAGGGGTAGTTGTTCGACTTGGGGGAGAACAGCTACAATCTCCATCTCGCTCGGACCCAAAATAACAGAGATCAATTTATATTGGATAATGCATATTGCCTTGGTGCAAAGCTTAGCACCAAATGGAATAATATAGCTGGAAGTATTTGAATACACTCTCATTGGGACACATGTGGAGCCTGTCCAAGTGAATCACGTGACAGAACAGAGCTAAACCAGAGACTGCTAATCCATATCGTGCTTAAACTGTAAATTAATGCAGAGCATTACAGCATTCCAGTGTCTTCCAATTTAAAAACAGTTGGAGATATTTAATACTACTGCTAATTCTGAGCAAACACAGGTTTCCACAAAAAAGGTGGATTTGACTCGACTCGAAAACTAGAAACTGTAATTAAATTTATTTTGTCTGGAACGAAAATTTTCAGATAAATTCCTTAACGTATCTCTCCTGATGCTGAGTGTCGCCAGCACATTTAGTTCTCGTTTCAGATTTCCAGCAGCTTGCTTTCTTTTGTGCAGTTTTATAGGTTTACTCGCAAGAATAAAGCTTTGATTGGAACAATGGAAATTCTTTCAAATGTGTTGTTGCTCGTCAGCAACAACACTGAGCAACAACACTGAGCTGCTGCAAACCAAAGTAGCTTCTCAAAACAAGATTCACAAGTTGGTTCTCCTAGAGTGGGAAGTAATCTGAGCGATGGTGTGCAATTTTAAACTGAATGCCGTCACACAGTTGAGGGAACTGCACCGTAAGCGTGGAGTAAAGAAAAACAACATTAGCCGAGCATTTTCTTTAAAAAAACTAAATTATATAGGTAAGTTTTATATCATAGCAACAAGACTGCTTTCCCTTTCACGACCGGCTGCAGTCAAAAGGGCAGGTGTACGGCCTACTCCTGTGGCTCATTGCCAGCAAAAGCCAGGCTCTGCTTAGATGTGATTCACCTCTCTAATATGTCGCAGCCTCTCCTCAGTACCTCCCTGCTGAATAGGGCTCACATTTATAAAATAAGTGCAGCGGGACTCAAGTTGACATCTGTCCCCACTGAATGGAGTGCACTAATGCTCAACAGAATGGTGCCGCCCCCACTAAAGACAGTTAATGAAGCTGATTCACCTCAAAAGATAACGAGGTGGAATTCATTAGAGATGATTTCAAAAAAAGCCCCGAGGTACTGTTGTATAAATATATGAAAATGCTTAATTTTATAGTACTGCCTTTTAGAAATCATTATATTTAATGCAGTTATTAGCATAACTTTCAGCAATCTGACAGAGCTTAAACGTGGCAGTGCAAATGGCAGCAAATTAAAAGCTTTAATGGAAAGTGGGAGGAATCTGTTCAAGAGTTTGCTGGAAGAACAGCCTAAGCTTCAGGTAATCTGATCTGCAAGCAAGTAGCTTCCAGTACATTTCCTGCGCAACATTTTTAATAAGTTCAAGTTCTATCAACTTGATGATTCATGTCACTGTTAAACATTGTTTTAAACTTTATAGCTTATATAATGGTTAAATATAGCATTTACTTGATAAATCTATGCTAGTTACACAGCTAATGGGCTACAAAGTCGCATAACCAAATAAAAGGAGCTGAGTTTTCCTCTGGGCGTTGGGGAATCCGACATTGGGACCATACACGAGTCCTGAGCCTGCGCTTGTTGTCAAGCTGCCTGCTGGTACAACTTTACTTCAGACAGGCTCCAAATTTGCTGGCTCCATGTTCACAGTTCCATTAAGGATGGAGGACGTGTTTGCGAGCAGTAGGCCTCATTAGAGGGCCTGACGCACTGGTCAATCTGCAGCTCCACAGAGCCAGGTGGGTGCTGCTGACTGGTAAAGGCGAGCATAGGGCGTCTCAAAAGGAAGGCCTATTGAGAATTTGAATAGAGGCCACAGTTGTTAAGGTCATCAGTTTGGAGGGGAAACCTCTTCAGAGGCACGGTTTTGATTGCGGCTGGGGGTCTTTTCATACTTGCAGCTCATTCACCGTGCCAGTGAGAGGCCCTTCTGCCTGTAGCCAGGAGGCTGCCTCCAAGTTGCTGACAGTCTCTGAATTCAACGGGGGGGGGGGGGGGGGGGGCATGGGGTGTGTGGAACAATGCAAGGAATATGCTGTTAGCATCTTAAAAATACCCTCTAGGTGAGGCCTTAATTGGTCTAATTGGCTGCCTGCCTCTGGGTAACTCATCCGGATGCAGGACATTGTTGAGGAGCCTGGGTGCTCAATTCCCAGCCTCCAAGGCAGCCTCCATATGGCAGGAAACATTTCAGCTAATGTGTTTCTTCCTAACATTGCTATTGACTGCCTGAAGCTGGCAGTACTGGTACACAAGTGTTAACTAATCCATTCCCCCTCAGATCATAGTTCAGTTGTATATTTGCTCAGATTACACTGTAAATTTTACAAGGGTCTTCCTTTGAGGAGGAAAGCCAATTGTTTAATGTTTTTGGCACCTGGTAGTCCATCCTAAGTGGAAATAATTAACAAAATTTAATGCTGAATCTTGTCTGAAGCAAGGTTTCTGAAGATATCACTTGTCTGGAGAAGCAGGAGATTAACGTTAGTTACTGTGTCGTGTGTGTTTGTGTGTGTGTGTGTGTGTGGGGGGTAAGGAAGGGAGATGGCCCTCAGTGGAATCATCTGCTGATTTCATTGCTGAAGTTCCCTTTTTTTTGAGGAATTATATCTAGTGTGATTTAACATTTTTACAAAAATAATGAAGAACATTGGATGTAGGGGGGAAAGGTGGAAAAATGAAAATCAATGTAACCAATACAATTGGTGTTAATATATTAATAAATATTTAAAACCTTTTAAATTGCTAATTAGTAAATGTAGATATAACTTCCTTAGGTTTCTGCTGCTGATAAATAGTACCAGCAGACCTGGAACTTAGTGGACTGACACCAAACATTAAAGCCAGAATCTGTTACTTCTTTTAATTATATACATCCAACTACATGCACAGAACCAGAAAGAGGAGGAAGTTACATTCACATTTATTTACTTCTGTTGCTATCCATCTACAAGTACAGCAGCATTACACAGATGACCGTTTTGAACTATAATCACCTGTGGTTAAATGGATTAAAGAATCTCATCAAGTCTATTTGGACAAATTGATTTTGAATCAAATCATATAGTTATGAGTTTCCAAAAGTTTCGAACCTTCATGTTTGTGTGTGTGCTGAATACAGACTTATAATAATAGGATTTGTTACAGTATTTACATACTGAAGTCCTGATAACTAACTGGATGCAATGTCAGCACCAATTCTCCACTTCTCAAATAAAGTGGTTGATAAAAATCACTGAACTGAAAATGTTGAAAATGATACAATTATTCCATTTTGATTGTGTTCTTCTTGTCTGCGGGAAGCAAACTGTGCCCTGGCCTGTCAACTGAAAGGGGCGCATCTCTGTGGCATTGGAAAGGTAAGAATTTTAACAGCACCAGGTTGAAGTGTCTTTAACCTGGTGTTTTTAAATCTCTTACTGTGTTTACCCCAGTCCAACGCCGGCATCTCCGCATTGGAAAAGGGCATGCCATCACTAAGTTGATAAGACAGTGGTGTCCGAGAGAGGTAAGATTCTATCTACCAAAAAAGAGGTTGACTTTTAAAAATTCTTACTTATGTAAATCAAAATGAGCACAATACTCATGGCAGCCGATATGGTGCTACCAAAACAAAGTTCCATTGTCGACCAAACCACAATGAGTTCCCTTTTAAAACTAGAAGCCTCGCACTGCCTCTGCAACGGTCTCAACTATTTAAAAACAAAGAGCAAAATAAATGAATTCAGTTAGATCACCAGTACCAAGCCTTGTTTCCATACACACCCCATCCCCACACAGTCTGCTTCAGGCAAAGTCCTGTTATTGTTGCAATCTGGGCAGCAGTATATATCACAGTTATTGCCAGTGATATCGCCTGCCAACAGGAGTGATTTTAGTTACACTTTGTAAACTGACACGGACCCTATTCACAACGGCTTTGTAAATCTAGCAAGAAGTCTTCTTTCCCTTTCAATCCTATATTCCCCACAAACTGCTGCAGATGGCCATTGGGAACAGAATTCAATTTTGCCAAGTGCTATCTTGCTTGTGAATTTAATTATTTTTACTGTCTCTCTCGCCAGAGATTAGCTTTTGTGGAACCCACTTTATCCCTGGATAATTAACTAATTGGAGGAACTTTCAGTTCCAGTTTATGACTTGAAAACAACCTGGCATGGATGTGACCCGATGCATTGTAGACACGAGGTATTACAGAATGGTCCAGAAAAGTACCACAAATTCAATTCATAGGCCAGGTAACCATTCATTAGCAACAACTTGTGTTTATTATCTAATAGCAGCAACACCTAAGCATTTGTGAGCCTCCCCTGGGCTCTTTTGCGCTCTCAGGGACAAACAATCTTGACCACAATGAGTTGCCTTTGGTTGCATTCAATTGTGTCACCTTATGAGATAAGTAATCAGTCAACATATTTGGAACTTTACACCTTCAGCCTCTTAGTAATTGCACAATTGTAGCTCCCATTCCACCTAATAGAATTAGAAAGATTCCTTTCCATGAAAATGAAAGTGTTTGAATTAGCATCCGCGGAGTTATTCCAATCACTGGCAAACAATACAGGATTTTCTCCTAGGCAGCAGAACGGCAACCAAAGCCCACATGATCAGAAGAACCACTTCAGACCTTCTCACCTTTCTGGAGAAGGTACATTGGACCTTAGTATTTATGGAACTGCAATGATCATGGAACCATAGAATCCCTACAGTGCAGGAAGCGGCCATTCAGTTCATCGAGCCTGCACTGACAACAATCCCACCCAGGCCCTATCTCCGTGACCCCACATACTTACCCTACTAGTCCTCTTGACACTAAGGGACAATTTATCATGGCCAATGAAACTATCTTTGGACTATGGGAGGAAACCGGAGCACCCGGTGGAAACCTACAGGAGGAAGCTGGAGCACTCGGTGGCAATCCACACAGACATGGGGAGAACATGCAGACTCCACACAGCTACCCAAGGCTGGAATTGAACCCGAGTTGCAGGTGCTGTGAGGCAGCAGTGCTAACCACTGTGCCACCACTGTTTTATGTAATCAGTAGGATTGTACATCAATAGAAAAGAATGTGTGGCTTTAAAGACCCATAGATGTGTCAAGCAGTTGCTGTCACAATGTCATACAATATGATTTATTCACAACTGCTGCAATTACTACACAATGAAACAGCACAGTTCGTAGACATTTTTAAACAAAGACATTTTTAAACAAAGGCGAAAAATCTTTCACCAACAGACTCCCTTTTTTTATTAAAAGTCAGCTCTAAATGAATTGGTCCATGTCTTATTGGCATGTTATTTTCTTCCCTACTGAGGGTGCCCTCTCCTCTACACTTGCCCTCCGGCCTGATTTTCTAAGGTTGTTTCGACAATTTAGTATCAGTAATGTGATAAGCGCGCCACAGCAATCATAATCTGGTGTTTTATTTTCTTCTGTATATTGGTTGCTGGCCAAATTTTCACAAATGGATTTATTGCTCGTCCCTTCTTACTGAGCACTTCATTTGAAGGACATCAGTTCATTCCTCACTTTCTTCAATAGCCAAGGCACAATATTATTTCAAAGTACAACAACAATATCAAATTGTTTTAAGTGATGCCGAAGGCCCATATCTTCTCTGCTTACTGATATCATCAGTTAACTTAGATACTGCTCTTGCTATTCTTTTATTTTGGCTTGAATATATCCATGGTGACCAATTTGCCTACCACAGGACATAAAGTTTCTTACAATTGCTGCACCTAAGGTTTAGATTTCTCAGGCCAACTCACCCCAAGCCTGACAGAACACATGTTTCTGTTACCTCTGGTGAACTGATCTTGGATTGGTTGCTATTGGTGCACTGCTGCACATCATGAATAATATTGTGAGGGGACGAAGACCGCTCCCTGTATATTTTTTTAAAATGAACTAGATCCAGATATCCTCATGGCTATTTCCAAAATTTTAAAAAGACTGGGCAAAGACCTTTTAAAAATAGCTGCAGCTATGTCTGTCTGTGACCCATGAACAAAAAGAGCTACCATGGCAGTATCGCAGAAACCACTGGCCAACTGAAGTATATTTGTCTGCTAGGACAAAGGACCACACAACCTACCTTTCAAGTCTTCATGGCTGGAATATTCAACCATCTCAGGAATCCAGACAAGGGAGACATATCCCTTGACAAAAGCATTGTAGAGAGGTGGGAGTCATGTGACGGGAACCTCTAGTTGATGGGTCCAGTTATATTGCCTCACTGTACTACAAACTCAGTCTACCTTCTACAAGCAGCCTCACAGACTACAGCCTCACAGACACTAATATACCTCTGCCTGCCCATCTCATTGTGTGAAGTCAACTCCGCCAGTTAAGGGAATTATATAGCATTGGTTTTCAACGTGCAATCCTCCATGAAGGAATGCTTTATTGGACTTTGATTCTGGACTCTGGAACCTACGTGGAGCAACTATTTTCTCTGTGGTCTTTGCCCTGTAAAGAAAACCGCCTCAATGGGCAGGTTAAACCAGGTGAGGGTAGCCGATAGGCCGAAGCCCTCGGTCAAACAGGGCTTGTCTATCTGAGCGTGTGAAGTCTGTTTCTGGCAGACTGCACAGAGGAAACCACTAACTGGTTCAACAGGCTGAAAGCCAGAATCAGCAATGTGTTATGGAGCATGAAGAGCAGCAGAAGAGAGTGAAGATGTCCTGGTCATCCACTGCGCCCTGTTCCATCTCCAGCCATCTGCACTCTGTCCTGGTCATCCACTGCGCCCTGTTCCATCTCCAGCCATCTGCACTCTGTCCTGGTCATCCACTGCGCCCTGTTCTACCTCCAGCCGTCTGGACTTTGCTTTGTCACTGGATGCAGGTAGATATGGGAGTAGAGAGTGAGGCTGACAGTACGCAAACTCTCCCTCATTTCAATCTAATTCATGCGCAAGTCATCTTCATACATCTAGCTCCTCAAAATCAAGTGGCAAGACAAAGTCCCAGACATAAGAGGTCGTCGAGAGAGCCGGCATGGTCAGCATCTTCACAATGTTACCACAATAGCTGCTCCAATGGACTGGACATGTCACCAGAATGCCTGGACAACTGACTCCCTAAGCGGAATGTTCTACAGCGGAATGCAGAATGGAGCATGTTCCCGTGGCAGCCAGAAGAAATGCTTCAAGGACTTTAAAATTGACACTGCATCATGGGATACCCTTGCCCAGGATCACTCAGCCTGGAGGAGTACAAAACTGCCAAAGGCCCACCAGCATATGAGAAGCAACGGATAGTGCCAGCCCAAAACATGCACTAGGCACGTAAAAACCACGAGAGCAGGGCCCCTAACTACCCGCCAGTCTTATTTACTTGTCTTCATTGCACTAGGATCTTTTTGCCAAGATAGAACTCATCATCCACCTTCGTACCCACACAGCCCAACACCTGGATGATAAATGAAGATGGTCTTCTTCAATACTGAAGGACAAATGATGATTCATCTCAAAAGTAAAATGTTCTTCCTGGCACAATCACACTCACAATGTGGGACTGGGTGAATCTGTGACACCCTTAATATTGAAAATACCTATCACAACACTAGTTATAGACATAAATGTTACTCTGAGTATTCCCTTCAGAGAAAGCTCCACGCAAACGTTTTGGATGCAACATGTTCCACAGAGAAAATCAATAATAAATATATAATTGTTTAACCGAATCGCAATGTGCAAAAGGATTTGTATTTATATAGCTCCTTTCACAATCACTGGGAGTGATTTACAGTGAATGAAGTGAATGTAATTGTTGTTGCAATGTAGGAAACATGGCATCTCATTGTGCACAGCAAGCTCTAACAAACAGTAACGAGATAATGACCAGCTTTCTTTTCTCATGTGATACTGATTGATGGCTAACTCCCCTGCTCTCTTTTTCAAAGTTGTACCATGGAATTATTTTATGTTCACCCGAGAGGGCAGGATATGGAAGGTTGCCTGGTTTTCAGTTGATTTTGACAGCTGAATGCTGATGGTACTGCTGGGAGAGCTCGATGAGGTTAGAGATGTTGAAGTGCAAATCCAGGGAGATGCCCTTTCACTCCCCCCACCCCCCCTTCCCCCCACATCCCTTTCAGATGACACAAGGTTAATTGCACCAAGTGTGAGGTCAACCGGAACAAAACTGGTACAAAAATCAGAGTCTCTTAAGACAGGATTGCAATGTATTAACACATTGCACCTTTGAGCCTTGTAGCAATTTACAGCGTACAAAAATATGTGGGGGTTGGGACCTGTAGCAAAATCAAGGTTACAACTTTCTGAGCGTATCGTTTCATTTTTGTACATGAAATGCTTTGTTCTGGCTGAGAGGCTTTGTATAAACAGATACCAATTGACCCGAGAACCTCACAATTATGATTGGTTTTGACTCCTGGATACATGAATCACTGTACAATTTTGGAATAAAATTTAAGTGACTGCTGCAGAGATAACATTAAGGTCAGACTAGCATAAAAGGAGATTTACTGCAAGGGAAAGAAAATGCGTGCGTCAAAAGCTTAGCTGAAGCAGCTTGGAGCACTGAAGATGCTACAGCAAAATCACTGTTGGATGAGCAAACACTGTAATTGGCTTTTACAGGGCTGTCAAACCTCATTCATTTAAAATTAGAATGCATATTGTTGTTTTTCTTTGGTGTAACACATATCTGTTAACCTATTGCCCTGGTATTCTCAAAAGACTGTTCAGTCCTAGTATGCCACCTGCTTCACCAAAGCATTGACATGTAACCATCTAACAGTTGCCAATTTTTCCTCATTGTAGAAAGGCAGCTGCTTCAATGCCCGCTTCCAATGTGTCAAAAGTCTGCTGTTCATTACTAATTACTGTTCTCAAATCTCCTTTTCCTCTAGTTTGTCTTCAGTTTTCATAACCGGCACTTTGATAACTACTTTAGCGGCAATGGTAAATTCAAAGGCATGGTTATATTCCAGATTTAACCCCATTTTAATAAGTTTGGCCTGGGGTTTTGCTCTCATGGTGGGTGCGCGGTGTATCTCGGTTGACTACACCCAGCTTGGGATAAGGTTGTTCTTGGGAGGTGGGTTGGTGCAGGACAGAGTGGGCCCGCCACGCTTGGACGCAGGTTGATGGAGGGCACAGGGGCTGCTGAGTGCTGAAACAGGCTGGAGAAGTGGTCTGTCTGGCTCAGCTTTCTGGGGTTTCATCGGGTTTTAAAAAAAAATTAGACCCTCCTTACCCCTCATCCACCACCCACTCTCCAGGCCCATACATGTCATAGCATAACACCCCTACCTGCCCCCAGAGCTCCATGCCAACTCAGGACTAACTTGTGCTTCCCTCACCCATCACACTTTGCCCTTACACCCTCTGTGCTAGCTCATCCAGCATCCACCGTGGTCAGACTTCAGAAGCCATGCTGAGATGAAGTAAAGTTCAAAATATCTATTACATACTTCCTTACATATAAAATACATTTATTCATGAAAGCCCATTCTATACACTTAAATCTCCTCAATTATGTAATCCCTTATACTCCCCATAAAGATAATGGGATCTTTAATAGCCCTTGGTGTTTTTAATCAAACTGTGAACTTACCGCCCCCAACTATGATAATGCCAGGTCGTGGAAAGCAGTCAAGCAATAGTGATGCTATAATGATAGCACTTAGGTTATGTCAACGGATAGCTAACTGGAACTACAAGCACATTTTATCAACGCGTGGAAAAATGAGCCTGCCCGTGTCCAATTTTTAAAAGGCAGGCTATTTAAATGACTTGGCAGCTTGACATTATCACAGATTTTATCTGCTCTTCATGAGCGTTTACGCTGACTCCAAAAAATTTGTAAGATTCTCATTCCAGTATAAAATAGGGTCTGTTTGAGGTTCAAACAGCTCTGTTTATTTTGGGTTTCCTCATGCGAATCATGTCTGCCGATTTCCAATATCCCCTCCGAAGCAGCAAAAATAGGATCTGTTTGAAAAGGGGACGAGATTTCCAAACCTGGATTCCCAGCGGCATTTTGGATCATCTTGGCCTCAGCATGTGTAAAGTGCACACTCTGTGGTGAAGCTGTGATATTCAGACAACTCACTGGGGCAACCCTCTGGATGCTAACAATACTTCTGCTGATCTACTGCCATCTAGAAACATGGCCACATGCACTGAGCCATTCATTTATTCACTGTGGAGTGATATTGACAAAGTTTCAGGTGTCTGTCACAAAACACAAAGGAAGCTCATTAAAAGAGCGTGTGTGTATTCGCTGTGAGACAGACAGATCCAATTAAGAAGTGTCCGTAGCATTAATTTATTTCCTCTCCGTAAATGCTACCTGATATGCTGAGTATTTGACATTTTCCATTTTGTTATGGATATCCTGCAGCTGCAGTATTGTTTTGCTTTGTGCTTAAAATAAAGTCGACTATGTTACAATACCTCGCTTAATATTGAGCTTCAGGCTGATATTTATGTCACAATGATTTCCTCTTATTTGCGGCAGAAATATCCTTTCAAACGGAGCAGCACATCTGGATTGGCTGCCACAACATTCCTTGAGAGTCTTAGGATGTTAAACTTGAGAACTGGCTAGTTCCAATATAAAATTCGGCATTGAAGGATAAATTTGACATAATTTGAGCCCTAGGCACAGAGATTTACATTTCAGGAGCAGACTGGAAATGAGATTTCAAGTGGGCCCATGGAAATTTTCATTCATTAATCTTCTGCACTGACTATTAAAACCTACGTAAACATACAATCCTTAAATTATCTTCCATGTTTGCTTTGGGGAGAGCTGTGTTTGTTTTTCTGCACGGAAAAAGATGCAAAAGACATCTGCGTTAGGACACAGCAACTCAAATAGAACAACCTTTCTTCTTTGCTGCCTCTGTATTCGAAGAAACATATATGCCAGAAGATCAGTCGTGTGAAATCAATGTTCTTTTCCCCAATTATTTACAGGGTGATGCTGGAGACAATGTCAGCCAAACCAGAATTCAGGAGTTGCAGGCCTATCCCTTGCTGTTTTCAGGTAGCCTATGTTGTCTCTGATGTACATGCCAATTGTGAAGAAAATAGGAAATCTGAAATGACAAGTTAAGGAATGGCAACACCAGTAATGTTGACTGACCTTTTGCTTTACAGATGACGACTGATCTGGATTCTAGCATTTTCTGGGTTTGTCTAAATGGTAATGGAGATTCCCGCTGGCCAAACTACATCTAGGTGATAGTCGTGTAATTGATATGGACATATGTATATATTTTTGTGTTTAAGGGGAATGTTTAAAAGTTCAGCTTTATGCTACAAGCAGCCGGTATGTCTGGGGGGGAATGCAACTCAGATGCTGGGGGAGGAGGATAATTACTCATTTTAGCCTTGCAAGTGGTTAAGTAGAGTTACCGGACTTTTGTTTATTTAAGTTCCCCTGGGATTTCTGATTAGAGTGATCGACAGGCCCACGTGATGATGTGGTTATGTGCAGTCTTGGGTCTGGGACAAAAAATAAAACATCTTTTACAGAAAGCAGTTTAGTTTGTAGCTGTAGCCTGGTTGAAGTTAGAAGAATTTTGCAGGTTTCTGGAACTCATCTCTCTCTGAAAGCTTCAAGATTGTTTACACTC
Organism: Mustelus asterias; assembly: GCF_964213995.1. Taxonomy (NCBI): domain Eukaryota; kingdom Metazoa; phylum Chordata; class Chondrichthyes; order Carcharhiniformes; family Triakidae; genus Mustelus; species Mustelus asterias. The sequence goes on along the minus strand of NC_135806.1, from coordinate 56,590,280 downwards.
ATTATAGCAAGTATATTTATTATTGCTAACTGTATATAAAGTGGCATTTTAAGTCTGTAAGAGGAAGGTTACTTTTATAAACGAGCTTCAACAAAACTCAACTCAATCATTTTCTTTTATACTTTACGTGACAAAGGAAAGAAGTTTTCCAGCGCACCTTAATCCTCTCAAATCCCCAATCAGATGGTGAGACCAGTTTTTGATGTGATGTTTGCCCTAGAACCGTTTCATGTTTGTATAGAAAATTGCTGAAAATGTTTTGGTTCTTAAAAATGTGTCGAACATTTTGAAATGTTCTGAAAAGGTGACAGGTTAGAAATTAAAGTTGCGTCCTTTTCATTTTAAAATATTGCTCAACTGTTAATGGTTAAGCTGCTTCATATGTTAGAGTTATACTTAAACTGTGTTATTAAATAAAGTTTGTTTCACTATAAAAGATCCCTACTTCGTCAGTGGAATCATTCCTGGAAAGAAATATCCTTTCCTCACATTTATGCTAAATATGGAAAATTGTTACGTCTAGTCTGGCTTCATAATATACCTTGGGGTTCTGGTTCAGCACCCGAACAAAGGTACTTTGTACTTTTCTACATTACAATAGTGGCTATCATTCAAAAGTACTTATTTAGATGTAAAGTGGTAAAGGTGCCATATAAATGCAAGCCTTTACTTTCTTTTATAAGGCAAGTCTAGGCTTTATAGATGTGGTTACCTATGAAGAGTGACCATTACTTTCAGTGTGAATAGAAAGCAACATTCAGGAACGTTCACTCTTTTCTGGTTGCGGCTCTGTAGTATCATGGGGTTACTCAGAGGAAATTCAGAGATTCCACATACTTGCAAATTGTTCATCTTGCACAGGTAGTTCAAATACACCAATACTTGAAAACCCATTCTCATCATTTCCTAAGTTGGCATTTGTGATGGTTACCATGTCTTTTAGCTTAGAAATGTACCTTTCCACAGTTATAACAATGCTCACCTATTAGTTTAGCCCCGTCAACTGTCTAGCTTTGATACACACCACATAAATTTATAAACTACATGGCAAGTCCTCAGATGCAAGTCCTCACCCTTTTGTTCAACAGAAGTACAAAATAAGATTGTTGGAGTGACACTCAAAGGCTAAAATTGTTGCATGAACGAAGTTAGGAATGTTCCATTCTGCAGTTAAAGTGTGGAGAGGTGTATCAACTTCCTGCATCTGGCGAGTAGTTGAAGGGAATTGCTGCCTTTTCCAGATGCATCACAGGCGTGACAGAATCGATGACAACTGCTGCTAGAGTATTTCAGTAACAAGCTTGACATGAGAGTCAGGCCACCTCAAGCCAAGGGCAATCCAGGTTTACGTGCAGGACTGATTAAACCTGTCAGTTCTTCGCTGGAGAAACATTTCGACCCTACAGCCGTTCTTACTTTAGAAGGGAAAAAAAATCAACTTTAAACAAAGCAGCCCTCTGTACTACCACTGAGTAAAAGAACACGTTGACAACTAATTTATAGGTCTAATAAGGTAAGAGATGGCACAGACAACAACCAGAATTCAAGGTCACACGCAGCAAAATATAATTTAAGCAAACAGAATAGACACAGCTAGCTCTATTGTAAAACAAATACTCTATAAATCAGACCTGAAATTTTAGGTTGTATAAACCCGATTCCTGTGGTTTTAATCCAGTTCTAAAATGGAGGTTTATAAAATTGCTGATAATGTACACCTGTACTAGACAACACAGGCTTCATGGTAGTAGCTGCAAATGAAGTTGGGAATTTAGAGAGACAGATATTCATTAATTATTTTCAGATGTGAAGGATCCCCACCATCAATGACTTCATTAAAATGCTTCAAAAAGATTACAACTAACGCTATTTGAAACGTACCATGCAAGGCTCAGAAAAGCATATTGGGGTGGGAATTCCCAGAAACTGCAGATTATACAAAGCAATTCGACCCCCTAAAACTTGATGCTCTGCTGCAGCAGAAATCTGTCTTTTTCCCTTACAGCCTGGAGTGTGGGTGTAGTTGAATTGCAGTCCCGCTCCTTATTTCATTGTGCTCTGTGCCTCTATTTGCCAGGGAAAAGCAGGGCTTATTAAACAATATTGAAGACAGGATTTATTCAACCTCCTCACACACTGGAGAATATGATATCAGACTCCGATATGTCAGCAAAACAACACAGAACAGAGATGTTAACATGGACTCAGTGAGTCTGCCATAGAGTCTCTTTAAAAGGAAGAGCAACTAGGACTTTTCTCCCAGAATTGGAATAAGAACCCATGGAGATGAATGGATAACAAGAGATAAGAGATGGAACTTGTATAGAAGAAGGAAATCAGAGGGTGAATAGAGAGCTGAAGGCATCTGCTTTTTGCACAAACGGGGCAGTGAATTGACAAAGATTTACTTAAGGTTAAAAAAAGTTATGGCACATCAAAAAATGCATTATTGTGTCGCAATTTGATGCACCGATAAGCGAGCTACAAGCATTTATACCAGGACCTTTAACGCAGCTAAAATGCCTCAAAAGCCTTTCAACAGGAGTGTCAAAGGCAATTTGACGCCAAGCCATCTGGAGATATTAGGACAGGTGAAGATCAGCTTAGTCAAAGAGGTAAGTCTTCAAGGAATGTCTTTAATGAGGATAGAGAGGCCCAAAGGTGTAACAAGGAAATTCCAGAGCTTGGCGATCAAGTAGCCGAAGGCATGACCGTCAACAGTGCCAAAATGAAAGTTAGGAATGCTCAATAGGCCAGAATTGGAGCAGTGCAGAAATCTCAGAGAATTTTAAGGAATTACAGGGATAGGGGGATGGCAAGACCATGGGGGATTTGAAAACACCAGATGAGAATTTGAAAAATGGAGGTGACATTCTAGGCCTGGACCCAATGCAAGTGGACACAAGGGCAAATGGTGGTGGGTACTTCAGTGAGAGTTAAACTACGGGCAGCAGAGCATCCCAGCGCTCAGCACATTTGTGTTTAATCTGCCAACATTTCCCTCAGCACCATTTTAGATTAATGGTAGGACAATAAATTGGTGCTAAGTGGAGGACTCCAGCTTGTACTCGTATTGAAAAATTTCATTTGTATTAATGAAGAGAAAAAAATTCCCTGAGCTGAATACTGAATGTGAAATTATCTTTAGAAAGAGAGACATGAAAAGTTAATGTGATTTTCACATGATGACAGAGGCTGTTCTTAAGCTGCAGTGATGGCATTAACAAAACTAAAAATTACTGCAGTTCAGTAGTTTGTCATATTCTTGACTGTCACGAAGGTTCTTTTCTCCTATAGAACTTCTTTCCTGCATACAATTACCATTGTCCATGGGTCTGGCATGTATAATTACTGTTATCTTTGAAGTTGCCTACTTACCATACAAGACATTTCATTTACAAATTCATCCAAAAGCTGTTCCACACCTTATTCGAACATTCAGCAACTTACTACCTTCAAATCATAATCTTTTAAGATAGAATACTTCAAAAATTTGTCTATTTGGATTAGGATTCTTGTTAATTATAACCAACCATTTGATGTCCATGTGATAGCTTGTTGCATCAGTCACTCCACTTTTGACGACTCATTATATATTCCTTCTGCAACTCAAGGTAATTCACTGCTCCCATCAGAAACTAAGCTTACTTTTAAGTAGCTGGTGTGCAAGTGGATAGGGGAAAAGGGTGGAGGGAAGGTAAATTCTCGCAAAAAGCAGAGTTCAAGATGAGAATCACAGGGGTTATATCACAGGAAGATTACCTTAAGCCCATTTTGTCTGTGTGGGCGCTTCGCTGAACTAAAGATTGATCACATAAGAAACTTATGGATGAAGAATGCCATTTGGCCTATCTCAATTCCTTCAAAAACAATGCCCACGTTGCTGCATCTGATTGTTTTTTAAATGATTCTTTTATTTTCACAGAATCATAGAATCCCTACAGTGCAGACGGAGGCCGTTTGGCCCATTGAGTCTGCACCGACCACAATCCCACCCAGGCCCTATTCCTGTATCCCCATATATTTACCCTGCAAATCCCCCTGAATTTAGCGTGGCCAATCAACCTAACCCGCACATCTTTGGACACGGGGAGAGAATGTGCAAACTCCACACAGACAGTGACCCGAGGCCGGTATTGAACCCAGGTCCCTGGCCCTGTGAGACAGCAGTGCTAACCACTGCTCCATGGTGCCGGTCCTATTTTGCTGAGATGTTCATTCCAAGCATCCAATGCTCAGTGTGTGAAGAATTTCTGAATTAGTCCTAGTATTACCTTGTAGTCCTTGTCCTTTTCTACTGTGCAATTCTCAATCAACTTTCCCCTTATATACCTCCATGCAATCACCCCTCAAAGTTCCTTTATCCAGACTGAAAAGCACCATATCCCTTATAATTCAGACCCCTGACATTAGGGATCAGCCATGTGGCTATTCTCTATACTGTCTCCAATATTTGAATGTTTCTCTTGTTTCTTGGCCAGCAGAATGAGACACAGCACTCATGGTGCAGTCTGACCAGCGCACTGTACCATTAGATCATACTCCCTGAGACTTGTTGGCTATGCGGTTCAACATAATATTGGCTACGCTGAATGCTGATTGAACATATTGAAAATGACTTGACTTAAACATCCAGATCTCTTTCAATTTCACCTTTAGCTATTTCAACACCTTCACCAAGCATGTATGTCACCCATCTTTTCTTTCTACATGCAGTACTTTGCATTAAATTTCATCTGCCTTTGTTTGGCCCACTGACATATTGTGGTTTCATTCTTCTACATTTGGAGCTGCTTTCTTCAATGCTACTGCCGCTCCTGCTTTGGAATTGTCTGCAAACTTAACCAATTTTGAGCTGAATCCAAGCTGCTGTTGTAAATGAGAAACACTGGCACAGAGACAGCCCATCCAGCACTTCTCCACCCAACTTCATATTACTCCTCTATCCAGTAACCACTGTGTTCCACCGCTTACCAATTCCTTATCCATTCCCGCGCCTTACCCTGAACCCCCACAGCTTTGAGCTCAACTCAAAGCCTTTTTTGTGGAAATGTTTGAATGCTTCTTGCAAGTTTAAATTACAAAGTCCAAGGGTCTGGCACGGATTACTTGGGTTGTCACAAAGAAATCAAATAGGTTTGTCAGGCAGGACTGTCCCTGTCTCGAGCCATGTTGACCACTGTTTCCGAAGCCATTATGTCACATCTAATTCCTAAACTTTACCTGCATTACTGTCCATCATTATATTTAAAAAGCACGTACATTTTCAAGCCTATTGCCATCCTCTTGCATCACAGAATGCTCTCATTATACAATAGGTACTTATTTAAAAAACAGAAATACAGCAGAGTCATAAGTTACAGCACAGAAGGAGGCCAGTCAGCCCATTCTGTCCCTACCAGCTCTCTGCATAAGCATCTCGGCCAGTCCTAATTCCCCACCCTTTCTCTGTAGCCCCACAATTTTTTTTATTATTCGGCTCCCTTTTGAAAGCCACAATTGAAACTGCCTCCACCACACTCGCAAGCAGTGTGCTCCAGGTTCTAACCACTTACTGCAGAAAAATGGTTTCTTAATGTCGTTGTTGGTTTGCTTGCTATTCACTTTCTAGCAGAATCCTCTGGTTTTCAACTCTTTCTCCAATACAAACACTTGCTCCTCATCTATTCTTATGCCCCCTCTGAGCAATGAATGCTGGCCTAGCCAGCGACGCCACATCTCATAAATGAATTTTAAATAGAAATCTGTCCCAGCTCCGTTATTATTTTGAATGTCTCTAATCAATTTTTCTCTACTCGAAGGAAAATAATCTCAATTTATCCAATCTATCCACAGAATTGAAGTTTTGTTTTTATAGAATCCCTGCAGTGCAGAAGGAGGCCATTCGGCCCATCGAGTCTGCACCAACTACAATCCCACCCAGGTCCTTATCCCATAACCCCACATATTTACCCTGCTAATCCCCTGACACTAGGGTCAATTTAGCATGGCCAATCAACCTAATCTGCACGTCTTTGGGAGGAAACCGGAGCACCTGGAGGAAACCCACACAGACATGGGGAGAATATGCAAACTCCACATAGACAGTCACCTGAGGCCAGAATTGAACCCGGGTCCCTGGCGCGTGCTAACCACTGTGCCACCGTGTCGCTCTGGAAGTTATTCACCACTTGAATCATTTTAATCAAACGTTTTGGCAACTGCCTCTAAAGTCTTCACATTCTTTCTGAAGTGCAGCACCCAGAATTGGTCACAATATTCCAATTGTTGCAATAAAGACTCCTCCTAACTACATTGCTGTTTATAACACACAGGTTCCCAATTTGCCTTTTAACAACTTTCTCAACCTGCCCTGCTTCCTTCAATGATTTGTGCACATAGAATAGAATAGAATCATAGAACCTCTACAGCGCAGGAGTAGGCCATTTGGCCCACTGAGTCTGCGCCGACAACAATCCCACCCAGGCCCTATCCCTGTTACCCCATGTAGTTACCCTAGCTAGTCCCCCCTGACATATAAGGAGCAATATATCATGGCCAATCCACCTAACCCACATATCTTTGGACTGTGGGAGGAAATCGGAACACCTGGAGGAAACCCACGCAGACACGGGGAGAACACGCAAACTCCACAAAGACAGTGACTTGAAGCCAGAACTGAACCCAGGTCCCTGGCGCTGTGAGGCAACAGTGCTAGCTAACCACTGTGCCACCGTGCTGCCCATATATACCCCCAGGTCACTCTGCTCCTGCATCCTCTTGAGAATTGTATGTTTGTTTTTGTATTGCCTCTCCTCATTTTCCCTAACAAATTGTATCAGTTCACGCTTCCCTGGATTAAAGTTTATTTGCCACATAGGAGCTGCACATATTGTAATTAAGTTATGAAAGCACTGATACACGTAAATCTGAAAGTCATAACATGCCAACAAAGATGAACAATACTGGCGTTCTCCCCTCTGGCTGCAGTACAACTGATGTTGTGCTACTGCAATGTTTATCCTGTGCCCACTATTAACTCACAGTCTTGGCCATCTTAAGCAAGGACTAAACTATGCCAAAACAAAGTCTAAATCGTCTGGAAAAAAAAGCGCCAGTGATTTCCACCCCCGCCCCCCTCCGCCCCTTAAATATGTCTTCTTGCTTGTTGGTAGACTCTCTCTGCTGCTATGAGCCCACAGTCAAAAAGACAAACAAAGCTGCAAACTTCTCCATATCAGTGATGAGAACACCACATTGAGGGCTGGTCAGAGATGGTAGACTGAGACTCCACAACTGCCAGTATCAATTTTTAACCCTAGTGGCTCCTCCCATTCTTCTATGCACCACCCCCCACTCCATTAAGAATTGCTGGAATTTCTTCTACATGTGCTCCTCTCCTGTACTGGTATAAGATGTTCAGAAACGTGGTATCCAAGCACGCTGTTGCAGGCCCATTGCCTCTTCACTGCAGTTGCACATTTAAGATTTATGAATGTTTCCTGTTGCAGAGTTTTCAATCTGTGCGAGAGCCAAGCAACATTCAAAATGATGCTGCACATAGTTAAACAAACGTTTCAGGAACATCCAGGAGTGAAATTACAGTTATTTCAGTGTGCTCTAATTAACAAAAACAATTAATGGCCGAGCCAGGGGAGAAAGCAGATATTTTCCGCGGGTAAATGTTACCCGTAAGCTGAATATTTGGAATCTGTTCATGGCTAGGCCAGCTTATATAGTCTACCCCTTATTGCTCTTAAGGTGGTATTGAGCCATCCTATTGAATTGCATCAGCCATGTGATGTAGGTACATGCACAGTGCTGTCAGGGAGGGAGCTCCGGGACTTTGACCCAGTGACAGTGAAGGAGCAGTGGCAAGTTTCAAGTCAGGATGGTGTGTGAAGGATAACTTGTTGGTAGTGCTGCTCCCATGCACCCACTGCCCTTGCTCTTCTTGGTGATAGAGTGTTTGTTCCTGGAGCGACTTTGCTGCAGTGCATCTTGTCGATGGTACGCTCCACTGTTGCATCGCTGGTGGAGGGATTGAATGCTCAAGATGATGGATGCTGTACCAAGCAAACAGGTGGCTTTCCTGAATGGTGTTAAGCTTCTTGAGTATTATTGGAGTTGTGCTCACCCGAGCAAATGAAGAGTATTTCATCATACTCCTGACTTGTGCCTTGTAGCTAACAGATAGACTTTGGGGAGTAAATCACTCATTGCAGAATTCCCAGTCTCTGACCTACACTTGCAGTCACAGTGTTTATGTGGCCGGACCAGTTAAGTTTCTGAGCATTGGATGTTAGTATGAAGGGATGAAATTCTAATCTTTCACCATGTTTGAATCAGGGTTGTAATGATATTTGGGGTCACTGACAGGCTGCTTGAGAGCACTGTCGATGACATCCTTCATCAGTTTGCTAATAAGGTTGAGTTGGGGTAGTGTGTGTGTGTGTGTTGGGGGGGGGCATGGGGTGGGTGCTGTTTAGGAAGGTGGGCGGGAGGGCTGGGGTGGCACTGATTCTTCGCACATTCTGTGTCCTTGCCACCATCAGTGTTTCTTCCAGTGGTCTTCGACATGCAGTGGTTATGATTCATCAGCTGAGGGAGGATGGTATATGGGAATTTGCAGCAGGTTTTCCTGTCTAGGTTTGGCCTGATGAGACTTTGTGGGGTCTGGGGTCAATGTTGAGAACTCCAGAGCCACTCCCTTCCAACTATTTACCACTGTATCTCTCCCTCTGATGGATGTGTCCTGCCAGTAAAACAAAACCTACCCAGGGCTGCCAACGGTGGAGTTCAGGACGCTGGCTGTAAGGTGTGATTCAGTGATTATGCTGATTTGCTAGTTTGTGGGGCAGCTCTTCAAATTTTGGTACAAGTCCCTGGGTGTTAATGAGGAGGAATTGGAGGGTTGACTGACTGTGCGTTTGCCCAAGATGCCAGGTGTTTTACCTGGTTTTATTTTTTATATCCAACTTTGTCTGGAGCAGCCTGATACAACTAAATGTCTTGCTGTGCCATTTTAGGCAGCAGTTAAAAGGTAAACACATTGCTATGGATCTGGAATCACATGCAGATTGGGCAAGGATTGCGGGCTTCCCTGAAGGACGCGAATCAACCAGGTGGGTTTTTTTAACGTAAATGTGGTAGGTTTATGGTCACCATTACTGATTTTAACTTACTGAACTTAAATTCCCCTGTTGCCACAGTGGGATTTGAACTCATGCCTTTGAAACACTGGTCTATGTCTCTGGAGTATGAGTGCTGGAACGTAAACCACTATACTGCCATTCCATTAAATGGTAATATGAAAGGCAAACCCTTTAATTTCTTGACTGGAATATAGTTTTTAAACACTGTTTATAAAACAGTGATTTACCGATAGAAATATTCCTGGAGTGAGTGCTACTTTATTTTGAGCAGCAAAGCACGACATGGGGACAAGCACTTCAACTGGGGGAGGCACAGTAAGTAGTCTCACAACACCAGCTTAAAGTAGCACTCGTGCTACCAAATAAACCTGTTGGACTTTAACCTGGTGTTGTGGGACTACCTACTGTGCCTACCCCAGTCCAACGCCGGCATCTTCACATCATTTCAACTGGGGGTACTGCAATATTACTGAAATTTCTGTTCTTTTCTGCATTACTCTGGAGAGAGTGGAGTAGAGATTGTTTGTTCCTCCTCCTGCAGTGAGGTGGTAAAGTGTGGCCATCCATTATTCTTATGCAGTTACCATGCACCTCTAGATCCCCAACACTGAGTGGTCTTGGTGGAATACTTGAGAAGATCCCCTGCAGCAGCATGGCTCAGGAGAGTGGAGGAGGAAGGAAGCAAACAAATATTACCTACTCTACCTGTGTTAACTATTAGCCAAAGAAAAGTTACTAATCTTAAACAACTATACCCCATTCAATACATTCACCACAAAATCTTCCTTGCATTTTGCAGACATTCTACATTGAGTGAGTCATTCGAATAGTTAAAAAAGGACCTCCACGTAAAGGCTGATCAGATTTCTTTTCTCTATATTGTGCCCTATTCATTATGGAGGGATTAACTAAGCTCTACACTAGTCAAGGTCAGAAATACTTTTCCCTTTGGTGGCTACAACTTTTCATTTGTTCAAAGACTAAACATATGCAATCTCTCGTTTTTTAAAAATCCAATTAGTTTGCACTAGTCACATAGGTGAACCAGTAACTACAACAGGAGATGAATGAAGTCATAACTTGGAGACCAGAGTACAAATAATATTTAAATTCAGTCTCCTGATGTTTAAACGTTTCAGTATCAGCCACATCAGCGGTTTAAGAGCCATACAAAAAAAGTCGTCAAGGAGTATTCAATAAGCATCAACTTAAACGTTAACTTCAGTGAGTTAGTGGAGAAACATTATTAATGATGAAAAAGTATATACAAAAAATTATCCTGCAATAAAAATAATGTTCTTTTTAAGTAATATTCAGTGCTGAATTTGAATGGAGTACTAGACTTGGCATCTGCCACTCTTGCACCAAGTGGCATAGCTTTGAGACATGTAAAAATCCAGTGGTGATTTAGAAATGAATTCTCATTTTCATCCTTTACAGGGGTACAGAGCTGTTGTTAACCCTGCTCTCTGCTAATCTGTTGATTCAAATCAAACGGAATCATTTTGGTCAGATTCACGCAGATTTAGCGGGACCAAATTGTAATGTGGGCAAATGCAGACATCAGTCAAAATTGGAACCTATCCAATTATGTTCAGGGATGCATCTGTCTTTTTTTTGTAATTTTACAATAATAAACAAGATCCATTACCTTTGAAAATCTAGAACTTATTGCGTTCCAAAGACGGAAAAAGTCAACCAGCTGTTGGAAAACCACGATGAAGGAAACCCAATCCTGTCGCCCTCACAGAACCAGTTTGCTTACACAGACAATTTCAGCTGTAGGATGTTTCAGCCAAGCTCCTCAACTTCCAGACTTTTAAATGAATGCAGCATTTTGGATCCGAATTGAAGTGACATCCAAGATTGCCGTACCAAATCATTAAAATAGGAAGGAATAATGAAAGAGGGAGCACTCTTTCCCATATGATGTTAAAATGATCTGTACATGTTACTTACATAATGAAATTAATAACGTTTACTCCACTCAAAAAATATGATGCTTATGACCTGGGATAAGTAATGTGTAAGCACTGTTTCGGAATGTATGCCTTCTTTATAGAAACATAGTGTGACCCAGAATGGTGCTGTTAGTAGTTATTGCTAATACGGTGCTGAATACCTTGTACAACACACCAGAACTGTGAACTGGAAACTCTGTACAGGATTGGGTTATTATGCAAATAAACTGTTGGTCTTTATCATTTTCATCAGAGGGACACTGAGTTCTTTTGCAAAAAATTAAAGACCATTCTCTTATATATTTCTACAGCCTCACCTTTTTATCTTAATTCAGATTTTTTTAACAACTCCTGTTTCACATTATTTCAATACAATTTTCTTCAAATAAATTACAATTTTAGAAATGCAACTGGTTTATTTGGGTGCTTTGATTACATTCCAATCATGCAGAGCTGGTTAGAATGTGGAATTTTCTTCAGCAAAACAGAGTTCAAAATATTCTTGAATTAGATAGATTAGGAAAAGTGGAATATTAAATGAAATGAGGAGCAACTGGAGAGTAGGATTAGAATCCCCATCCCTCAAACTCCATTCAATTGCCTCCACCCAACCACCTTTTAGCTGTCAAGGTTCCGTGCTCTACAAATCCTTCTCTAAACTCCATATCATAACCACCTCTCTTCCTGCCCACCCCAACCCCATTTAACATTCACCTTTCAGGTCAAGTTTTAGGTGACCTACTCAATATCTTCTTTGGCTCAGTGCCTATTATTTTTTGGCCACATCTCTGTCAAGGGTCTTGGAATGTTCCATTGAAGGCATCATGTAAATGAAAGTTGTTATGACCAAGACTGCAAGAAACTACAAGATGTTGCGAACGTTGCCCAGTCCATCACGCACACCAGCCTCCTAACCACTGACTCTGTCTACACTTCCCATTGCCTTGGAAAAGCAGCCAACATAATCAAGGACCGCACGTATCCCGACATACTCTCTTCTATCTTCTTCCGTCGGGAAAATGATACAAAAGTCTGAGAACACGTACCAACCGACTCAAGAACAGCTTCTTAACTGCTGCGGCATCTGACTTTTGAATGGACTGACCAGAAATTAAGTTGATTTTTCTCTACAACCTAACTATGACTGTAACACTATATTCTGCACCCTCTCCTTTCCATCTCCCCATGTATTCTATGAATGGTGTGTTTTGTTTGTATAGCACGCAAGAAACAATACTTTTCACTGCATCCCAATACATGTGGCAATGAATCAAAACAAATCCAAAAAAAAATCAAATGTTGAATAACTTCTGTTACTGTAGCAAGCACAGTGGTTAGCACTGCTGTTTCACAGCTCTAGGGACCTGGGTTCGATTCCCGGCTTGGGTCACTGTCTGTGTGGAGTTTGCACATTCTCCTCGTGTCTGCGTGGGTTTCCTGGATGCGGCAGAGAGTACTGCTGGAAGCTTGCAGGGAGGGCAGAGGGAGTGACGATGGTCAGGTCGACAGAAAAGTTGCAACAGGTATGGGGGCTATAGTGGCAGCCCCTCTGCGTCTGAAACATGACAGGCAATTAGAGTAGGAGCTGAGAGAGGGCAGGCTCTATCAAGTCAGACTTCCCCAAATTCTTTAATAGTGACAGGAAGCTGTCTGACAGGCCAGCCAATGCACCCAGCATCTTGGTCTGCACCCTGATCAGCCATCTCCTGTAAGCCACTCTTTCGAGGTCCTCATTTCAGTCCTCTGCAGCAGAACACATCTGTGACCTCACCCTCCCGCAAGCTGGCACACAAACACCGGCCGCCCCTCCCCCCGACCCTGGCAACATCCCAGGTCAAATTTAAACCCTAATATTTTTATCTGGACTTTATCTTTTGTCCCCTCCCTGAAATCCCACCATTTTCACTTGTACAGTGCTAGCTGCCACACAGGAATAGTAATTGAAAACTGCGGTGTTGGACAAGTCCACAAATGCCCTTTAGGGAAGGGAATCTGCCATCCCGAGCTGCCCTGGCCTAGACATGGCTCCAGACCCACAGCAACGTGTTTGACTCTTAATTGCCTCTGAAATGGCCCAGCAAGCCTCTCAGTTCAAGGGCAATTAACGATGGGCAATGAGTGCTGACCTTATCAGCAATGCCCATGTCCCATGAAGGAATAGAAAAAAGTCATTATATGACAGCCTGCTCAGTAATTTAATATTTGATATTGCAGTAGCTTTACTATTGCCTAACTACGCACCAATAAATTTCTGAACAGAATTTACATCAGGTCGCTTCAAAAACACATCAAGAAAAACTCTGTAAATGTTGGAAACATAAACGGAAAACAAAATAATATACAGATCTCCATGAGAAAAATCAGGCTAACGATTCAAGTGTAAACCTTCACTGGGCCTGTCAGAGAGGTGAGATTTTGATTCTTTAGAGGAGAATGCATTGTGGGGGCCAGCAGCGCTCTTCCAGCATATTCTAATGACAGCTGTTATCACCCCATTCCACCACTCCTCCATTCTCCCAAACAGCCTCACCCGCCAGGCAGCTGTGTGCAGCAGACGGCTGACCTTCATCCTGACAACAGCAGCACGTCCCAGCTCACTGACAAAACCCTTAATGAGACCCAAATCGAAGAGTGGCTCAGCTCCGCCAAAAGCCACCAAAATCATGCCCATTCGGTAGCCCCAACCTGAAGGACGTCCTTCCTCAATGTTTAATCATAGATCATAGAAACCCTACAGTGCAGAAGTAGGCCATTCGGCCCATCGAGTCTGCACCGACCACAATCCCACCCAGGCCCTACCCCCACATATTTACCCGCTAATCCCTCTAACCTACGCATTTTAGGATTCTGAGGGGCAATTTTTAACCTGGCCAATCAACCTAACCCGCACATCTTTGGACTATGGGAGGAAACCAGAGCACCCGGAGGAAACCCACGCAGACACGAGGAGAACGTGCAAACTCCACACAGACAGTGACCCGAGCCGGGAATTGAACCCGGGACCCTGGAGCTGTGAAGCAGCAGTGCTAACCACTGCGCTACCGTGCCGCCCCTTTCTTTTGAATGATGGTCTCATCAGAAATTTCCACAGCAGGGACAAAACGTTGCTGCTGTCAGAACCTCAGCAGAAGCAGCAAAATTACACACACATTAAATAAAAGGTATAATTGGAATAATTTGAATGCCAGTTTACAATATAAAGATAAAAATAAATCTAACGAATACGAGTAGACACAAGAGTCTGCTGTCCTGAGACGTTAGTGAAGAAATGCCGATAACCCAGCTGCAGTACCACCCCCCACCCCCCGCAACCCCATCCCCAACTCCCAACACCACCCCGACTTCTCCCGAGGGCAGTAACTGAGACTAAAATACAGCTTCATAGCTCTGGCAGCCTTCCAGTATCTTACTCTAGTGGCCATTGTCCACATATGGGTGCAGACATTAAATTCCGGACAGCTATTTGACTGTGAAACCACTTCAAGCCGGTCCTAATCCTTTTTTTGTATCCTGCATGGGTGGGAGTGTGAACTACGGAGCTTGATTTTTCTATTCTTTGATGCCCAACAGAAGTGGAGGGGATTACAAGTTCCATATCACTTTTCATCTGCCCAAGATGAGACCCCGCAGAACAGGGATCAGATTTCAGACATTACTGGTTTATACTCCTTATTTCCAAACCAGGTGGTGCATTTACTCAGGCATTGAACGAGTTGTTAGCAACAGTTACGGATATGCATTTCACCGTGTCCTGGCAGTTTCATTTTTTATATTCCACGCTTTTCCCTTATAGCTAATTTCATGCAGATTTCTTTAATCAGATCTCTGGCTGAGGGACGAGGGAAAGACACACTCAGTAAGATTGCTGCCCATCTTCCCCAACTGCACAGACTAACATGACAAACATCTGTACAACTCTTCTGTACTGAAATATTAATGGATCAGTTGGTAAAACACTTGCAGGGCTGCAGAAAAGATTTCGTTTTAGGTATAAGATCTTTTAAATATCTCCCCAAGCAACGATGGCAGTCTCCCATCTTGGGAGATGATGGACTACGCCCAGGGTGTATGTCAATTCGGGATTTGTTGTGGCCATAGAGGCCAATTCAGGAAGGCCACACCTTCCACAACTGGCACAGATAAAATAACTTTGACCAGAGGTCGCCTGATTTTTTTTTCTGGTGGGCTCCCTTTTTTCGCTATCAGCTTATTTCTTTTGTCCTGTTTTTTTCTGCACACTTCCTGACAGCTCGTCGCTAAAAACTCTGGGTCGGCATTGACTCTGATTCTGGTAACAGCACTGTGGGTGTACTTACACCAGGTGCACTGCAGCAGTTCAAGGTGGCAGTTCATCACCACCTTCTCCAGGGCAATTAGGGATGGGCAATAAATTCTGGCTTTGTCCACGTCCCATGAACAAAAAAAAAGAAAGAACAATCGACTTCTCAATTTTGACAGGGTGGCTGCGGCCTTTGCTGACTTCAACATCAGGGGTCAGGTTGCTGGTATGTGAAGCTGTTGATGACTGCCAAAATGAGGTGTTGATGTTGATGGAGGGTGGAGTGTCCACAGCTGGCTCATAACTTCCGATATTCCTGATGTTGTTTGTCAGTCCAAACTCCTTGCAGGCCCGGCAGAACCTACCTACAAGCTGTTTCAAGCGACCTTTAGTATGAGATGCCAGCGGGGTAGCATCATCAAAAAGCAACTCACAGACTCGAGCTTTACACACTTTGGTCTTGGCGCACAGCCTTGCCAAGTTGAACAGCTTGCTGTCAGCTTCAACATGCAAGCAGACACTCTCTCTTGAATCACTGCAAGAAGATAAATATGTCCAAGAGGGTTGGCACCGGGATGCACCTCTCCTGTACCCCACTACTGATCTTGAAAACATCTGATGTTGCTCCAGAAGAAATGATATCCAGGAATTCAGGCGGGCAGCCTACTTTCCACAGAAGTTTAAAGAGTCTGTCTCTGCTGATGAGAGTGGAGACCTTGTTGAGGTCTGTGACAGCATGTGCCCTTTGTGGCACTTTCCCTGTGACTGCCAAAATGAGGAAAACATATCAAGTCTTGGTCGTGCAGCTCTGAAACCCCACTGCGTGTGTCTGCAAACTGGTCAGAACAAAGACCTTCCCACAATACTTAACCAGGAGATGCCTCAGATAATAGTTGCAGTCACTGATCTGCTTTTTCTGGTGACTATTTTTGCAACACACGTCATCATAGAATCCACAGAATCGCTGCAGTGCAGAAGGAGGCCATTTAGCCCATCGAGCCTGCACTGACCACAATCCCACCCAGGCCCGACTCCTGTAACCCCACATATTTACCCTGCAAACCTCCCTCTCACTAAGGGTCAATTTAGCACGGCCAATCCACCTAACCCACACATCTTTGGTCTTGAGACACAAATCTTTCCATCCAGTGGAGGCAAAAGCATTCACAAAGGTGCTGCAGTAGTTGGTTTTCCAATTTTCATTCCAGGTGGAATGCCATAGTATCCTGGACTTTACCACTGGCAGGCTGGTCAATGGCATCAATGGGTTCAGCTTGCTGTCCAGCTCCTCCTATGGCATTCTCCCGGAATGGCAGCAAGAGCTTATTCAATGACAATCTTCTCCATTGTGTCGAGCTCCTGGTGCTTCATTGACCTTTCCAACTGCTTGCCAGGTTCAGTGATGATCATCCCTGCCTTTTCTTCAAGGAGGCCGATTTGGTTGCTGCTGGGCCTTTTGCTTTCTTGATTCTTTCCTACGTTCCTCTAGCATCCCCAGATGCAGCAGCAGATTGGATGTTGTTTCAGTTTCAACCAATATTGACTGGCGCAGCGCCGAGCAGTCTCCTGAGACCCCATTCCAGCAGCTCTGAGAGCATCTAGACTTCATTTGTTGAGGACTCGCTTGTAGTTCATGAAGACTCTCCTCTTGGTTGCAGTAACTGGCTCTATTTCACTCAATAAGCCTCAAACCAGTCAGCGTTCCTCTGATCTCTTTTACCACAAGCAGCGAGTTATACATTTGGTGACAGCTGTTGACAACATTTCTTTTTAGATGCAAAAGCCTTTAACAATTATATAAAATTATATAAAAATTGTACTTGTGGCATATGAGGGGATGCATGTCTTAATTTAAACAAAAAACTTAAGACACTTAACAAGCTTTGACATGAAAATAATCTAGCACTGGGCAGCACGGTGGTTAGCACTGCTGCCTCACAGCGCCAGGGACCCGGGTTCAATTCCGGTCTCAGGTCACTGTCTGTGTGGAGTCTGCACGTTCTCCCCATGTCTGTGTGGGTTTCCTCCAGGTGCTCCGGTTTCCTCCCGCAGTCTAAAGATGTGCGGTTAGATGGATTGGCCACGCTAAATTGACCCTAGTGTCAGGGGGTTAGCGGGGTAAATATGAGGGGTTACAGGAATAGGGCCTGGATGGGATTGTAGTCAGAGCCGACTTGATGGGCTTCCTTCTACACCATAGGGAGTCTATGATTCAATGATAATTCTCTTTGACTTTGGAGTTGGGAGTTCTCTTACCTCAGTCAGAAGATTGAGTATTCAAGCCCCACTCTGAAATTGAGCATATACAGTAATTCAGGCTGACACCCCAGTGCAGTACTGAGGGAATACTGCATTAACAGAGATGTCATCTTTTTGATAAGATGCTAATCAGAGATCCCAATTGCCTAGTTAGATGGATGGAAGTGACTCTATTGCAAAGTCAAAGAGGAATTTGGCTGCCCTGGACAACGTTGTTCACTCAACCACAAAAACTTCAGTGCATAATTCATTTTCCATTTGTAGAAATTTCTTCTGCGCCACTTGTTTTTATCCTATTCTCCACAAACTTCAGCCAAGTTAGGTTATAGGCAGCTATGCTCCCTATATCCTAACTTGAACCCAAAACCTGCTCACCCCATCCCCTCTATCCTCGCTGACTCACATTAGATCCTAGTTAAGCAATGCCTTCATTTTAAAATTGACATACTTGTTTTCAAATTCTTTCATAGCCTCACCCATCTCCCACTATAATATGCTCCAGCCCCGTGACTCTCCAAGGTCCTGGCACCCCACAGGCTCTTCACGCTGGCAGGATCTTCTGGTCCTGCCAATGGCGCATCCCCCTCACTGTGGTTTTCCTGGCGGCATGGGGTGGAATCAGTGGGAAATCCCATCGACTGCGGTGAGACCAGAAGATTCTGCTGCCGACCAATGGCACGCCACCTCCCACTGCAGAGAAAAATGCTGCAGGAAGGGCAGAGAGGCCAGACAATCATGGAACATCACCAGCATCTGTTGTCTATCCCCAGTTGTCCTTGAGAAGGTGCTGGTATGGCGTCTTCTTGGACTACTGCTGTCCATCTGGGTGCAGTAACACTCAGATTGTTGTTTATTAGGGAGCATCTGGTTTTTGACCCAGTGACAACGAAGGAACAAAGTAGCTCCAAGTGAGGATGCTGTGGGGCTTGGAGGGGAATTTGCAAGTAGTGGTATTCCCATGTACCTGGCTGCACTTTTTCTTCCAAGTGGTAGAGGTCAGGGATTTGTAAAGTGTGGTCAAAAGAGGCTTGTTGAGCTTCCACAGTTTTTCTTGTAGATGGCACACACTGCTGCCACCGTGCACCGGAGGTGACAGACATGTTTAAAGAGCTGGATGGGCAGCCAATTAAATGGGCTGCTTTGTCCTAGAGGCTTTCAAGCATCTCGAGTGTTGCTGAAGATGGACTCATCCAGGCAAGTGGAGCACATTCAGGCACACTCCTGACTTGTGCCTTGTAGTGAGTTACGCACCACTGCATTCTCAGCCTCTGACCTGCTCTTATAGCTGTAGTAATTAGAAAAAGCAAATATGGATCACTTATAGGCAGAGACAGGAGAAAGTATAATGGAGAATAAAGAGATAGCAGAAATTTTATTAAATACTGTTCCGCTTTGAGAGTAGAAAACACAAAGAACATATCTGAAAGAATGGGGACCCAAGGGAGTGGGAAAGTTAAAAGTAATTTATATTAGTAAAGAGAATGTACTGGAAGAATTGATAGAACTAAAAGCTGATAACTGTCCTGGACATGGGCTGCTGAGGGCACTGCCACCAATGGCGCAGGGATTAAAATTACATATCTGCAAGACGTTAGCATTGGAGGACTGCAGGAATTTTCAGAAATAGGGAGATGAAAGTCTATGGAAAGATTTGAAAACAATCACAAGGATTTTAAAATTAAGGGAACGTTGGACTGGGGGCAAAGTCTAGGTCAGAGAGCACATAGATGACAGGTGAACCAGACTTGGTGTGACATCATTTAACTGGGGACAAAAAGAGCAAAATTCTGGCCTGGAGGTCAAGGACAGTAGCGACAGCAGCAGAATCCAATCGTGCCAGTGATATTTAAACTTGCTGGGACCTCAGCAGATGGAATGTCCAAACAAATCCCTTTACACACATGGAACAAATGAATGTCTGCTCCCCAGTGTGAGGGGAGTTCGGGGGTGAAGACATTCATGTACATCCTGTTACTCATCCTTTCTGGTGGTTGGGGACATGGGGCAAGAGGAATCTGCTGAAATAACCTCATGAGTTTCTACAGTGCATCCCATACATCCTGCAGGAAAAAAAAAATGCCAATTATAGGTGAGTGTAGATATGACTTCAGTAAACTGACTTGCTCTGGATGGGCCTGAGCTTCTTGGGTGTAGCTGCAACTGCATCCATCTGGCTGGAACTATGAGGATGGAGGAGTGGCTATGAAAGTGAGGAGCTGAGCCACTCAGCACTCAGCCTTCAGTTGCTCTTATTATCATGTACAATCAAACTTCTGGTCAATGGTGATCGCAAGGATGTTGATGGCGCAAATCTTCCGATGATAGATTAGGAGCTGGTGGTTGGGATTTATTTGGAGGACAAGATCATTATCAGGCACTCAAATGACTTAAATGTTACACACCACTTGCCATCTGAAGTCTGATTTTTGTCCAGATCATATTGAAGATAAGCATACTGCTTCATTACCAGATGAATTGTGAATGCAAGATCAACGAAGAAGTCATACAGACACGAAACATTACCTCTGTTTTCTCTCTCCGCAAATGCTGCCAGACCTGCTGGGTCTTTCCAGCATTTTCTGTTTTTATTTCAGTGATGAAACCGTTTGAATAGGCCAAGGACATCTGCATGAAGAACTCATGGCCTGCAGCAGTGGGGATTGGCCTCCAACACTCTCAACCACATTCCTTTGTGTCAGTCATTGGAGGTCTTTGATTCCTAATGACTGGTTTTGCGCAAGCACCCCAGTGCCATGGTCAGGTGAATGCTGCTTTACTGTTGAGGGCAGCTACTTTCACCTGCCCTCTGCTATTCACCTCCTTTATCCGCAAGTGAATCAAACTGATACTGGGAATGCATTAAATGCTGAAATGTCCATATCATAAAATGCAATTTAATTCCATTGGTACTTATAATGGATTCAATGGTTGTTCTGATTTGCTACTTCCAGTGCTGAAGTTGACTATTATTGGCTCATTGCTTTCAGGCTGTCTCAAGTCCAAGCTATCAAACCCCTTCATGTCCAAAGAATGGAACACATTTGTAGAAGGATGGAAAGGCATTTTGGGACCGGGTCACAGCATACGAATATAAGAGTTGAGTTAAATCAAATGCAGCAGTTTGGAATCATGTTCTTATGAAATAGCAGCTATTACGAAAAGAATTCCCATTCTTGTCCAGAATGACACAGCAATCCAGAAGCAATCCATTGAATGAATCATTCAATGCTAGAACCAGGAAATGATGGGGGGCAAGCCAGGCCAAGTTGGTAAAACACAGTAAGATTAATGTTTAAGAATGCTGCATATTGTAACAATTAAATTAAAACTTGCTGTGTTCAGCAACAAATTCCAGTTTCATGTCACTTGCTTTAGAATTTGAATTTATTATATCCGATTAACACAAAATAAACAAATTATTATTGCATGCACTGGGGCCGATGGGATAACTGGTCAAGATGACCTGTCATTCGGTACACTTGGGGATAGAATATAAATGTGGCTTGGTCAAAAGCATTCAGCATGTGAACAAACAACAACAATACTCATTCACTTGAAAGCGATCATTTATGAAAAGTTATAATGGGGTAGTAGGATAATTGATTACCCAGAGACTCTAGTGATCCGGAGACACGAGTTCAAATCCCACCACAGAAGCTGGGGGACTTTAAATTCAATTAATTAATAAACCTGGAATAGCTGGTTCGTCTTATTAATAATAATCATGAAACTACCAGATTGTCAAAAAAACCTATCAGGTCTGGCCAAAAGATGGACCATCAACAGCAATGTGGTTAACTCTTAGTCTAGTAAGTCATTCAGTTGTATCAAGTCCCTGCAGAACAAAACATGCACTATGGGTGTACCTACACCACATGGACTGCAGCATTCATGAAGGCAGCTCACCACCCTGGCTTATTGCTCTCAAGGGCAATTGGGGTGAGCAATAAATGCTGGTCTTGCCAAAGACATCCACATCCCATGAGCAGCTATAGGAAAGAAAAGCTGAATTTTGCTAAATTGATGCAGCAGCTATTTTACACATTATTTACACACTAACACTTTCCAAGAACAGTCACTCTCAGTCACCATTTGTCTTGTTCAGATGTACTTTCTGAAAATAAACTGGACTTTATTGGATGTAATGCACTGTTGAATTCAATCTTTCGTATGTGAACAGTTCAATGAAACATCATGAAAGTGACCACGAAGCTGTTGTAAGAACAGGAGTACACCATTCAGCTCCTCAAGCCTAATCTGTCATTTACGGCTGAGCCCAATCTGAATATGTCAGGTTGTTGTCCAAGTTTAACTACTCGCAATCTGGCCTACATGAGACTCCAATCCATCACCAAAATGGTTTCCCAGAATCCCTACAGTGCAGAAGGAGGCCATTCGGTCCATTGAGTCTACACCAACAATAATCCCGCCCAGGCCCTATCCCCGTAACCCCACATATTTACCCGTTGATCCCTCTAACCTATGCTTCCCGGGGCACTAAGGGGCAATTCAGCATGGCCATACAACCTAACATCCCAGGGTTTGCTCCCAGCTGCCCTTTGAAGCGGCCTAGCAAGCTCTGTTGTACCAAACGGCTATCCGCAGCTGTACAAGAAGAGCGTCCACCTTCTCTAAGGTAATGAATAACTATTACCACTGATGCTTACATCATGTGAATGATTTCTTTTATAAAAAAGCTGCTCAGGTTCAGTTATCCCAGTTGATGGTGTTTGGTTAACATTTTAATTTGAAAAAAAAAATTCTTAGCGACACCATTATCATAAAAAAGTTCTTGCAATCAATTGTTAAAAGGTCTGCCCAAAAGATCCATCATTATCCAATTTTAAAAATTGATTACATAATAAACAAATCGAATCAGAATTCCTGACGGCATCATTCATGCACAACATGGGAGCATAAAATGCTCATCTCTCCTTCCAAACTCAGCAAAAGTGCAGAGACAGTGGTAGCAATTTTAACCTTAATTGCCTGGTGAGAAGCTGACTGAATTTGATTGGCTGCTCCTTTTACTTTCTGTTGACTTACCATGACTACAGTCAAATACTTTTAATGAATGTCCCTTTAAAACCCACGATGTGTGAGCTTCTCAAAGCTAATAAAAAGTTACAGAGGAAGGCTAATGCAGCATTAGGTTCTTAATTAACTTTTTCTAGGTCAATAACTCCACAGATAAATGATACCCAAAGAATCTTTGCCTTCCACAAGGGCGAGCAGTGAATCCTTTCATTGGAAGCAGGACAGGGAGAGACAGGGATTTACACGCACATTCACCAACGACAGAGTTATCAAATACCATGCTAATTTCATTTCTGCTGCGACTGCATTCTTTAACCGGAGACTGCAAATGAGTTAAGGAAAATCTCTACAAAATTGTATCTTTCAAGACATGACTGATTATAACTTTTTAAAAAATTAATCTACTTTTTACTGCTTTGTAAAAATAAATCCGTCAGATTTGCCTTTGAGTTTGCTGAAGGATCTGGAACAGCATGGCCGCTACTTTTCTGTATTGCAGCAGTGCTATTCATTAGCTGGGGACACATCGTGCAAAACTAACAGCTCACAGCAATGAACAGCTGCCACTGTTACAACCCATAAGAATATAAACATAGGAACATAAGAACAGGAGTAGGCCATCTGGCCCCTCGAGCCTGCTCCGCATTCAATAAGATCATGGCTGATCTTTTCCTGGACTCAGCTCCACTTACCTGCCCACTCACAATAACCCTTAATTCTTAACTGTTCAAAAATCTATCTTTGCCTTATAAACATTCAATGAGGTAGCCTCAATAAATGCATTTACTGAAAATGTGATGGAATACAAGTGACACACATTCAACACGGATATTCATCAGAGTGCAGTGTCTGTCAACTTTAACAAATAGCAGATTCAGGGGTTAAAAGTTGTCTAGCTGCTTGCCTGTGCCTTCTGTACCTTTCAACCAAACAAACTATAAAATATATGTTCCAATTTCAGATTTACTTCTTTCAATTTATAATCCCAATGTCCAACTAAATGACAACAGAACAAATGTTCATTTATAATGTTGGTCCAATGTTATAACAGTGCAATTTCATTCACTGTAAAACACTGAGATGTTTGGTTGTCATAAAAAACTATTATAAATGCAAGACTTTATTTTCAAAATTGATGTCAGAGCATGTATGGTACTATCCAGCTTTCTGCACCTATGTTAATCCTTTAATGCAGCATCTTCGCTCTCATTTTTTTTCAAAAAGGGGTGACACCAACTGGAATCATAGAATCCTACAGTGCAGGAGGAGGTCGTTCGGCCCATTGAGTCAGCACTGGCTCTCTGACAGAATACCTTGCCAAGGCCCTTTCCCCATAACCCCACACATTTACTATGGCTAATCCATCTAACCTACACATCTTGGGACACTAAGGGGCAATTTAGCATGGCCAAGCCACCTAACCTGCATCTATCATAGAAATCATAGAAACCCTACAGTGCAGAAGGAGGCCATTCGGCCCATCGAGTCTGCACCGACCACAATCCCACCCAGGCCCTACCCCCACACATTTTACCCGCTAATCCCTCTAACCTACGCATCTCAGGACTCTAAGGGGCAATTTTTAACCTGGCCAATCAACCTAACCCGCACATCTTTGGAAAAAATCTATGGATAAAATTATTGTGCCACTTGTCTTAATTTAATACAGATGAGGTGCAATCATTGTCAGGGAACTGCCAGCCATATCTAGTGATACACATTCATATTTCACTGCTTAATTGAAACATGAAAATGACATTAGAATATGCAGTGCACCAGATATAGCCCAAGCTCCTGCAGAAACCACTGGGGTAGCTCTGCAATAAGGATTGTATAGAAAGCCCTTCCAGGTACTCGAGAACTCCCCTCTGCACCAACAATGCTCTTTTTAAACTCAAGGAATTGTCCATGTGAAAGAACGCTGCATCAGCTTTCAACATTTAGCTTTTGGAGATCCATGATAAAACATTTACAAGGATATTGTTTTGGAAGACAGAACAAATTCTAAAAACATTTAGAACAGGGTATTTCAATTTCATGTCAAACAACAATGAAAAGTGGATTTTGACATTTACATTTTCCCAGGAAGTAAACCACCAGGGGTTTTGAATTCACACATTATTACATTGCAGAAAGGTCAGTACTGTGTAAATGTCTATGTGACATAATGGAAACAAAGAACAAAAAGTAGCTTGACAGAAAGATTGCACGATTGGGCAGCATGGTGGCACAGTGGTTAGCACTGCTGCCTCACAGCGCCAGGGACCTGGGTTCAACTCCAGCCTTGGGTCACTGGCTGTGTAGAGTTTGCACATTCTCCCCGTGTCTGCATGGGTTTCCTCCGGGTGCTCCGGTTTCCTCCCACAGTCCAAAGATGTGCAGGTTAGGTGCATTGGCCATGCTAACATTGCCCCTTAGTGTCCCAGGTTGCGTAGGTTAGAGGGATGAGCGGGGTAAATATGTGGGGTTATGGGGATAGGGCCTGGGTGGGACGGTTGTCGGTGCAGGCTTGATGGGCTGAATGGCCTCCTTCTGCACTGTAGGGACTCTATGATTCTAAGTTGGTATTGTAAAAGTAGAACTAGTGGTTATTATACTACAATGCATTTCATTTGCATCAGGCATCCAGTATTTCCTTAACATCTAAATGGAAGATACACAGTGTTTCAGATCCAGCTGTCCATAAACCAGAGTTGTCCAAAAACTGAACATTCTTAGAATGTGTCATTAATTTTAATCGAATAAGAAAGTTTTGATTATCCCATTTTCATCTTTGCTCAAGCACCTGGTGGGACCTGGGAGTGATGGTTTAAAAATAGCTATGGATTTTACTGAAACAATGGGTACTGAAATCCTCCATACACTGAGCTGTCAAGCGGGAATGCTGGTCGTCAAATTCAGCCCATGTCCAAGAAATCTGGGTTCCAGTGTCAAAGAACAAAGAACAGTACAGCACAGGAAACAGGCCCTTCGGCCCTCCAAGCCTGTGCCGCTCATTGGTCCAACTAGACCATTCGTTTGTATCCCTCCATTCCCAGACTGCTCACATGACTATCGAGGTAAGTCTTAAACGATGCCAGCGTGTCTGCCTCCACCACCCTATTTGGCAGCGCATTCCAGGCCCCCACCATTCTCTGTGTAAAAAACGTCCCTCTGATATCTGAGTTATACCTCGCCCCTTTCACCTTGAGCCCATGACCCCTCGTGATCATCACCTCCGACCTGGGAAAAAGCTTCCCACTATTCACCCTATCTATACCCTTCATAATTTTGTACACCTCTATTAGGTCTCCCCTCATTCACCGTCTTTCCAGGGAGAACAAGCCCAGTTTACCCAATCTCTCCTCATAGCTAAGACCCTCCATACCAGGCAACATCCTGGCAAACCTTCTCTGCACTCCCACTAAAGCCTCCATGTCCTTCTGGTAGTGCGGTGACCAGAACTGGACGCAGTCCTCCAAATGTGGCCTAACCAGCGTCCTATACAGCTGCAACATCAGACTCCAGCTTTTATACTCTATACCCCGTCCTATAAAGGCAAGCATACCATATGCCTTCTTCACCACCTTCTCCACCTGTGCTGCCACCTTCAAGGATTTGTGGACTTGCACACCTAGGTCCCTCTGTGTTTCTATACTCTTGATGGCTCTGCCATTTATTGTATAACTCCCCCCTACATTAGTTCTTCCAAAATGCATCACTTCGCATTTATCTGGATTAAATTCCATCTGCCACTTCTCCGCCCAATTTTCCAGCCTATCTATATCCTGCTGTATTGTCCGACAATGTTCATCGCTATCCGCAAGTCCAGCTATCTTCGTGTCATCCGCAAACTTGCTGATTACACCAGTTACACCTTCTTCCAAATCATTTATATATATATCACAAATAGCAGAGCTCCCAGTACAGAGCCCTGCGGAACACCACTGGTCACAGACCTCCAGCCAGAAAAAGACCCTTCGACTGCTACCCTCTGTCTCCTGTGGCCAAGCCAGTTTTCTACCCATCTAGCCACCTCTCCTTGTATCCCATGAGCCTTAACCTTCTTAACCAACCTGCCATGAGGGACTTTTACTGAAATCCATATAGACGACATCGACGGCCCTTCCTTCGTCAACCATTTTTGTCACTTCTTCAAAAAATTCCATCAAATTTGTAAGGCACGACCTCCCTCTTACAAAACCATGCTGTCTGTCACTAATGAGATTGTTCCGTTCTAAATGCGCATACATCCTGTCTCTAAGAATCCTCTCCAACAACTTCCCTACCACGGACGTTAAGCTCACTGGCCTATATTTACCCGGGTTATCCCTGCTACCCTTCTTAAATAACAGTACCACATTCGCTATCCTCCAATGCTCAGGGACTTCACCTGTGTCCAATGAAGAGACAAAGATTTCCGTCAGAGGCCCAGCAATTACATCTCTTGTCTCCCTGAGCAGTCTAGGATAGATGCCATCAGGCCCTGGGGATTTGTCAGTTTTAATGTTACCTAAAAAACCTAACACTTCCTCCCTTGTAATGGAGATTCTCTCTAACGGGTCAACACCTCCCTCTGAGACACTCCCAGTCAACAAGTCCCTCTCCTTTGTGAATACTGATGCAAAGTATTCATTTAGGATCTCCCCTTGGGTTCTGAGCATAATTCCCCTCCTTTGTCCCTGAGAGGTCCGAATTTTTCCCTGACAACTCTTTTGTTCCTAACACATGAATAAAATGCCTTAGGATTCTCCTTATAGGGAGTCCTTCGAGGGATGACTTTTCAGGGAATGTCTTTTTCGGAGAATAGGTCGGCAAAGAGATACAAAGGTCTGAGGTCACGTACCGACCTATTCAAGAACAGCTTCTTCCCTGCTGCCATCAGACTTTTGAATGGACCTACCTTACATTAAGTTGATCTTTATCTACACCCTAGCTATGACTGTTACACTACATTCTGCACCTTCTTCATTCCTTGTTTATGAATGATGTGCTTTGTCTGTACGACGCGCATGAAACAATACTTTTCACTGTATACTAATACATGTGGCAATAATTAATCAAATCAAAATTTAAAAGGCACAGGAAGTTAAAATGACTTCTAATGCCATTGCACAGCTTGTTTTAATCAAAGGGAATTAGGTTTTCATAAATGTTTTTGTGCCAGTTGTTTTTATTTGAGCCCAGCATCATTACTGATACCAATGGGAACTCTACCAGTTTTCATGCACAGAAGAGGATTAGAACCAGAAGGAGATGCCAAATAGGTCAGACAACATGAGGGGATCTATGATTTTCCATCAGACCCATTTCACTGGATAGAGCTAAAGTTACCTAATTTTGCCAGGCTTATGATTGGGGAAAGCTCCTCTCCTTTTTAAAAATTAGCTCTGAGAATTTGACAGACACGGGGAAGGGTATATTTATTGCTTGTCCCTCGTGGCTCCAAACACCTGCAGTCCATGTACTTTCAATGCCGTTTTGTCTGACAACATGAGGGAATTCCAGGATAATGCCCAGTTATGGTGTGGTACAGCATGAAAGAGGGCATGACAGGGTCAACAGCATTGACTATGCCCATTCAGATGCCACCAACTAATTCTGCAGGCTCTGGCAAATATACTTGAAAAAGACTCATCTTTTCAATGCCTGTTCCATCTGGCACATATAGTGCTAGTAATAGCCTAGCCTGAAACTCACCTGCACCTCCATGTTACAATATCAATTGCAGGGATAGTGCCGTGGGGAGATACAGTTAATAATACTCCTTACAATCACCTCCATTTCATAAATCGTCAACAGGGAACCAGTTGCTGAGCTACTATATTGCTTAACTACAGACTGTTATCTGCATTAAGAGGTTCCTTTTCCCTTCGTTTTTGCCTGCCACCTCTTAATTTTTGCCCCATAGCCGTGGCAAAACCTTACTAATCCACTGACATAGGTTTCAAGACGTTTTAAAGACATTCTGGATTTTTGTTAACTAATTGGGACATTGTCCTTTAATTAGGCCCCGTCCCTTTAGATTTGACTTGCGGATAATTTTTTTCACTCACCACCAACATTCTTCTTTTCTGGAGGTCTGAGTGCTGTGTATAATCATGAAATCGAGCTTACGCTGGAGATTTGAGTGCTATTTGCATTGGACCTTTCATGTGGGATTTGTACTATTTCTTAACCATTCAGAACTAAATCTGTAGATGAAAGTCAGATGTTAAATTTTCACTGCACTGGGCAGCAATGGGGCAGGCCGTGTTACTGAAATATCCATAAAAAACCAAGTTGATAATGCTCAAAATCTTCTAATATTAGTTGAATGGAAGCAGTGGTTAAGTGAGTGGTGAACAAGATGGAGTATAACTGGGTCATTCACTTTGGTCATAAGAACGGAAAAGCAGAATATTTTTTAAAAAGCTGATGTTCAAATGTTGACTTGGGTGTGCTTATACATGGAATGCAGGAAGTTAGCACGCAGCAAGCAATTAGGATATCAAATGGCCTGTTGGCCGATATTGCAAAGGGATTGGAGTACAAGAATAAAGAAGTCTTGCTGCAGTTGTGCAGGGTTTTGGGGAGACCACATTTGGAGTAGTGTGTGCAATATTGGTCTCCATATTTAAGAAAGGATATACTTGCATTGGAGGTGGTACAACAAAAGTTAATTAAATTAATTCCTGGGGTGAGAGGCTAGACCTACGATGAGGTGCCAAGTAAATTGGGCTTATATTCTCTGGAGTTCAGATGAATGAGAGGTGATCTCATTGAACCCTACAAAATTCGAAAGAGGCTTGATAGGGTAAGGATGGGATTTCCAGCCACGCTCGCCCCAAAACCGGAAAATCCTGCCCCAATTAAATACCTTTGCATGGTCCCTCACCTGCTACGATTCCCATGGTGGGTGGGATGGGAAAATTCCCTCCCAAGAGACTGCTTCCACTGGTTGGTTGGGGAGGCTAAAAAACAGGGCCACAGTCTCACGAGGAGTCAATCATTTAGGACTGAGATGAGGAGAAATTACTTGATTCAAAGGGTTGTTATCTTTGGAATTCTCTACCCCAGAGGGTTGTGGCTGCTCTGTTGTTGTATATATTTTTAAGGCTGGGTTTTTTGGTCTCTCAATGGCTATGGGAAGTGGGTGGAAAAATGAAGTTGAAGCTCAAGATCAGCCATGATTATAATGAAGGGAGGAGCAGGGTCAACATGCCACATCGTCTACTCTGTTCCTATTCCTTGAGTTCCTGTACTTCTTGTATTACTGATCACACAACTAAACACTCGTTTATGTAGCTGACAGCAAGAAAAAGCTCTTTAATACATCCCGTCACTTTTTATTTAAAATACTGTGGACTTAGAGTTGTGTAAAGTTCCCCTCGGTGTTGAAGTTCATCTACATCATGCATAACCTGACAAATCTGAGGTTGCTTCTCCAAAAATATAAAACAGAGTGTGTGCTGCCGTTAACATTCTTCAAACAAAATAATGGATGGAATTTTCCAATAAAATGGCAAAGTGTCATGCTCTGACTGCAAATCAGCTCATTTCTCCCCAGGAACACAGCCAGATTTTCTGACCAGACCTTCCGACACTGAAAAAAAAATCTGGGGCATGGTTTGAGCTGTCACTCTGGTGGAGAGGTGCCTGACAGAGCCGGCAAGGCTGGCTCCACAGAGATCAGGGCGTCATCTTTAAAGGGTATCCTGATCTGTGAAAAATAATAAACTCCCTCCCACAGCGATGGAGGAATGACCCCCACCCCCCCCACTCCCCCCAACCCAGAAGCTTTGGGGATATCATCCTCCCCCCTCCCCACACACCACGGAATTATCGGGGAGCACTTTTCCCCCACCCCGCACTGTTTTCTGTTATCAAAAGACACACAGTGCTTTTCCTCTGAAGATTACAAGCAGCAACCTGCCACAATAAGTACAATTGTATTTCAAAAGGTCATCTCACTATGTTGACAGAGATTGACAAATTCTTTCAAGAGGTGACAAACATAACTCACTGTCTGCATTTGAGTAAACAATCACATTTCTTTCCCATACCTTTCCAAGATCAATTTAAGGAATTGCTCAAATGCACACAATGAGACGATGGTTAGTCCATGGATTTTTTTTACCTCACATGTCATGACTAGTTTTGCAATGACAAGCACTATGAAGGCTCTGTTTGTGTCCTGTTAATTTGCAGCTGTTTAGCAGGGGCAGAAAGATCAAATGTAAACTCATGCTCTTTAGAGAGATAAAATGAGCAGCAATAATGGATTCGCTAATCTGCTAATGTGTTTGAAGATACAAGTGAGATTTTCTACATTGGCTGTCCTACATACTTCCTTTTACATAAAGGGACTCTTGTTGAGTGTATCCTACAGAAGGTTAACCTGGCAGCGAACCATCCCTTACTCATGTCTTGTTTTGAGGTTTCCGTCATGCAGTCATCTGACCTGATCACAGCTAGTTGTTCCAGGGTGGTCTAAAGCCACGTCTAAACCGTGGATGGAATACTGCTCGGCAAATGTGTTTGCTCTACTTTTGAGTGCAAGAGATTTGACACAGAATTATTTTATTGATTTTTTTGCATGCCCTTCAGTCTGGCATTTTCTCGTTCCTCCTCCCTGTTTCTCCAGTGAATTTTGGAAAGGTTGAAACCAGAAAAGAGTACCTGAGAACATCATTGCATTCATCGCAGTAAATGTTTAGAAATGTTCTTACTAGCTCCATGCCATCACTCACCACCATCAGTGGATCATCAAATAAGTAGACGATATGCTACACAGGGACCTATAGTAACTTAGCCAAATCTTAAGTTGGCACTAAAGGCCTCAAAATGCAATCTGTAAATTTACCACAAAGGTTCTGGATGCTAACATAGTTAAATAAAACCTATTGCTAGACAGCAGAGCGCCTGCAAATAGGCTTTATTAATCTAGAAACCAGGCTCCAAGTTGCCGATTTTAACTTGGTCACATCGTGACACTAACCATCTCAGAATAGGATGATTAGACTTATCAAAAGCAGAAAATGGTGGAAAATCTCAGCATCTGTTGAAGTTAAAGTTAAGTTAAAGTTTATTTATTAGTCACAAGCAAGGCTTACATTAACACTGCAATGAAGTTACTGTGAAATTCTGTGGGGAGAGAATAGAGCCAACGTTTCGAGTCTACATTACCCTTCATCAGATCAGCTCCGACCTTAAATAAGAACAAAACCGTACTCATGTTTTTGCCTATACTCAGTATACAAGTTGATTCCCCTGTTCAAACATGTTATACTCACATTTGTAGTCAGCCTCAATACTTTCACCCCACGAATGCACCTTTTACTTATGGGTACCTTATAACTGGATGCAAGGTGAAAAGGGCCGTATACCAAAGTCAAACGGAAGTTTAAGATATGCCCACTCTTTGGGCAGGATTTTCCGGTCGCGTTCGCCCCAAGTCCGGAAAATCCCGCCCAAGGTCAACAGACATTTGGATGGTCCATGTCCCGCCCGTGACAATTCCTGTGGCGGGCTGGACGGTAAAATTCCGCCTTTTGTGTCAGATATTCGTGACTTTTCAAAATGGCCACCACTCACATTGACGATTCACTTCTATACTCAGCACATAAGTTGACCCAAAACTCCACCCACCCCAAAACAGAGGGATTTTGAGGCCTTAAGGATCAACTTATGAACCCGACATCTATGGTACCTAACACACGATATTAAACCATGCACATATTTTTTAATGGGCTGCAACTGTTTAAATATGGGTGTTGTGGTGCAATGGGTAGTGTCTCTGCCTCTGAGCCAGAAGTTCCAGGTTTGAGTCCCATCCCTGGACTTGATGGTCAAGGAGGGTGCGTTCATAACACGGCCAAACAGCTTGAGCATGTCAACTTGCAAATCCTTCCACACGCCAATGGCTGGCAGTAAGAATGGGAGAGACTCCTGGTCAGCCATGTGTGATGTGGAGTGGAGTCTCTGCTTCTGGTGACAGACTAGCAACTTATTCCAGGAATCACTAGCAATGGAAACAGACAAAAGTCTGCCTTAATGCACCATTAGGTGCAGGAAGAGAATTGGAATGGAATTTGTTTAAATACTAGAACCCAACAAAAGAGAAAAATAACAGAATCAAATAGATCACAATTGATATTGTCATCATAAATATTTGGAAGATGCACAAGAGAAAAGAGAGCAAAGGATGCCCAAAAATTCATTAAAAACTGAACAGACTGTAACGATTGACAGAAGCAGACTAATGATAACCTCTTCACTTCAAAAAGACAACATTACTGACAGTGCTAAGTACAATACCAAACAGGCATTTCCTCAATGCATGGATTTGCAATGTAATTAAAGATCCACAATTTGATATCATGCAGGTCAATCTTAAATATGACTTGCTCCCAAATTCTCAGGGAAATAGCAGGGACACATCACAAAGCTAAAGTGTTAGCATTTAATCAAAGTACAGGATGAAAAGTTTGCTTTGACTGGATGAGAAAAAGGTTTTGGCGCCTTTTCAGATTTTTTCACATTAATAATACATGAAGTCTTATCAGTTTATATGGGAGGTTATAAACTCTGAAGGAAAACTTAAGCTGCCGTTGAATTGGCATTGATATTAAAAGTCTGAAGTTTTTGTGAGGTCTGTACAGAGAAAAAAAAGTATAAATAGACACAAGCAGATTGACTTCCGCCTCCTTGAAAAAACAAACTCCTGTTTCCCAAATGCCAGAAATATTTACTGTTAAAATAGCACATTAACCAGACATTCCTGTATCTAACTTAGGAAGAATTGGGCCTGTATAATCCACCAGGGAATTCTTGCCAGATTTCATGAGCCGTATTAACTTTTTTTTGTAATCCACCTTTTATGGTTATTTTTCAGTGGTATCATGGCACTCAATTAGTTACTTTACAGTGGAGAGATTTTCATGAATTCTTTCAGATAACAATCAATGCTGTTGCATTCTTCAGAAATTGTAATCCCATTGAGAGCAAGAAAACAATGTTTTGCCATCGGGTTTCTGTGTTAAATTGTTCTGGAAAATTCCCTATTGACGCTATCTGCAATTCTTGTCTTCAATTTCAAAACTGACAGTTTGGAGGAAGGAAAGAATTGGATCAAGCAAGCCTTTATTCCTTGACAAGGATTGTTCCAACTGCACAGAAATAAGACGCAAACTAAGGACGCTTACATAATCCTTCCCCTTTCAATGGTTACTTCTTGTGCCACAAGGGCTGTTACTTCGAATAACAATTAGGGTTACCACCTAGTGTCCAAGGCAAAACTAAATTATAAAATGCATGCATGCAAACATATCACCCCAACTTATTTACCCAGTAATGTATTTCAATGCCTGAGTGTGCATCGAAACTCAATATTGATGCTATCTGCAATTCTAGTTTGCAGACCACTTTTCAGCTAATTGAGCAGTTCTGAAGAGCAATCACTGTAAATGCAAATAAAAAGATTAAAAATCCTTACTGCAGTCCTCATGTACAGTTGTGGCAGGGTGCACTTAGTCTCTGGCAGCAGCTCCTGCCAGCACACAATACTAATAAGTAAGAGAGCAAAGGGATAATTAAGTGATAACTTTGCTTACTGATAGAGTGCGCAAGAGATTATATAATCTTGGTTGTCACTTCCTGAATAAATGGTATGAGGGTCAAAACAGCAAAATTACCTTTTGAAGAAAAATAAAATTCACTGACCAACACAAGCATTCTGTGGGAACTGAGAGTCATCACTTCCATGGTCCCATTTAGTTGTGGAATATTCAAATACACAAGGGGGTAGCTTGGCCAATATTTTACCTCAGTAATAATATTCTACATAATGAGCTTCTAAACTTGTTGGTCACATCAGGGGCATTAGTAATGACATGCTTTAAAGAAAGAATACTGAACCCCTCAATACTGCAAAGCAGCCCATAATTGTCTTATCATTCCCATAGAAACAGGTCCACTGCAGTGACCTCAGATGAGGGACTGCTCATGAAGAACATGACTGCTGTGTTGCCGGTCCTCATACAGATTGATTATGAAAGGCCTTTCCTCTTAATTATTTGCCAAGTTTAGTTGCATTCATATTGAAAAGAGGTAACATTGGGACATATTCACTTAGAAAGCTTAATCGCCTGGGCTTTGGATATACAATTTCTTAAAAGGATTGATCTATAGCTGTAGACTTTTACTCAGAACCATATCATCGATATAGTGACCACCTCTGCAAATATTTCTTTCTATTTAAATCAATCGAAAGATAGACGTTACTTGTCTAAGCTGGTTGAGAAATGAATAATTGCTTAATCAATAGATTGTAATTCGCAGAGAAGTCTTATTCAATTAAATATGAGTAGGTACACGGTATTAATCTGTAGATTGTAATTGAATAGTCTCAAAATGTATTTTGAAAACTGTTTGCGATTCTTCTTAAATACAGCGTGGCAACTTTTCCATCCAACAGTTTAACACCATAAACAAAAGATGGCAAAAATGTTGAGTCCTGTATTGGCAGTGAATCAGTGCACCACCAATGTCCATACTGTTCCAATGTTTCCAAAAACTGAAGCTTAAAGATATTTTTCCTGAGCTTCCTCCTTATTCTCACATAAACAATTTTAGGTTGGTGATCCCACATCGCTGACTCCCCAGTTGGCAGAAATAGTTTTGCTCTCTTTTTACCCCACAAAACCCTTAATAACATTAATCATCTTTTCTCTGAATACAGGAGTAAAATTCCCAGTATTTCAAATGCATCTTTACCTATAGGTACAGTGTGCTATCCAGGACAATCAATGCAGAATGTTCAAATATAGGATAGCCAAATAGCACACTGTTCTCTAACTGAGGCCCAACAATTGCCATGTACAATTTTCATATACCTCTTTCCTTTTTTTATTCTATGCTCCTACTTATTACCCCAAAATGCTACTAACATTTTTACAGCTTTATCTACCTGGACTCATATTTTTAAGGATTTGTCTATTTCAGTCCCTAGATTTAATTGTTCACCAGTATCTTTTATTCTCTTTCCATTGTGTGCGTACTCCTATTGCTCATTTTTCATTCCAAAATGCATTATTTCACACAAATGTTCAGTTCACTTTTCAAATACGGAGTGATTTACAATAGGACAGTGCATGAAACCTTTCATAATGCAATTAAGTGTCAGCAAGCAGCATCCGGTTGAATTGGATTTCAAACTGAGAGAACAATTTAAGTACTTTTAAACATAATTCGTGATGTCTTATTCTTGTAACCATTGTGTGTCATTTTGGATCAGTCAGCAGTAGAGCCCCAAACATCAGGGAATTAAGATCGAAAACAAATTAAAAAGCAGTTTGTGATATTTTGCAGGAATCAATGACTCTGGCATCACCAGTTTTATAAGCTGTTAAATGGCTCAACACCAACAAATATAGAATTCCTACAGTGCAGAAGGAGGCCATTTGGCCCACCGAGTCCATACCGATCACAATCCCATCCAGGCCCTATCCCCATGCATTTACCCTAGCTAGTCCCCCTGACACTAAGGGGCAATTTAGCATGGCCAATCCACCTAACCCGCACATCTTTTGGACTGTGGGAGGAAACCGGAGCACCCGGAGGAAACCCACGCAGACACGGGGAGAACATGCAAACTCCGCACAGTGACCCAAGCCGGGAATTGAACCTGGGACCCTGGTGCTGTGAGGCAGCAGTGCTAACCACTGTGCCCCCTATATGCACATAGTTTTGACTGAAAAGAAAAATGTATCATGTAAAACATTCCAAAAAAAGATTTTAAAAAAACGCATGATACTAATTATCAAATTATCAATGGTTAAAAGGCAAGCATTTTAACAACTAATCTCCTTGTCTATGTTCAATGAAAAGATGATTGTTCAATAGGCAACTGAGCAAATTACTTAAGAAATACAGACGGTCTTGTGCACGCAGAAACCATTTCCCCGGGAAAGTTTCCTAGCTCTCCAACCTCACAGGTAACAATATGAATGTAATCTTTATTGGCATATAAAGTTTTATTCAGAGAATTAAAACCAGCATCTTCTCTGAACAAACAAACGCAGTAAAAATCCATGTGCTAAGCACAGCATTTGTGTTGCATGATGTTTAATCAGTGGTTGGTAGTTAGGAAACTCAACGTGCTTCCCCTTCAGTTGGGAGCACTTTTCATTGAACCCAAATTATTTTAACACTTGGTGTTGCTGTGGTTCTGTTGGTATGAACAGAAGATTTGAACGGAAAGAATCATGAAATGATATGGCACAGATGAAGGCCATTTGGCCCATCGTATGTTTACCAGTTTTTTGAAAGAGTTGTCCCATTAATTAGAAATCCCTGCTCTTTTCTCATTACCTCACACATTATTATCCAATACCCTCTTGAGAGTTATTATTGAGTATGCCTCCACCACCCTTTCAGCCAGTGCATTTCAGAGTACAATTACTTTTCTTCAAGCCATCTCTTTTTTTTTGTCAATCATCGCCGAAATCTTGCTCCTGTTCATGCCCAGTGGGACCGGACGACACACCCCCGCCGTGGGTTTCCCAGCGGCGAGGGATGCATTCAACAGGAAACCACATTGATGATGGCGAGACCATTATCCCTCCGCCAGCAAGTACGCACCACCTCATGCCACTGCGATACATACCGCGGAATGGGAGAAAAGTCCCGCCCCATGTTACATCTATGCCCATTGGTTACTGACCTTTCTGCCAGTGGAAACAGCTCATCCTTATTTACTATATCAAAACCCTTCACGATTTTGAACACTGGTATGAAATTTTCCTTTAATCTTCTCTGTTCTCACTGGGAGAACAACCCCAGTTTCTTTAGTCTGTCCACATAACTGAAGTTGCATTCTAGTAAATCTTTTGCGCATCCTAAGACCATGAGACCAAGGAGCAGAATTAGGCCACTCAGCCCATTGAGTCTGCTCCGCCATACAATCATGGCTGATATTTTTCTCGTCCCCATTCTC
Organism: Mustelus asterias; assembly: GCF_964213995.1. Lineage (NCBI taxonomy): Eukaryota > Metazoa > Chordata > Chondrichthyes > Carcharhiniformes > Triakidae > Mustelus > Mustelus asterias. The sequence continues at coordinate 56,552,654 of NC_135806.1, read as the reverse complement.
CTGCCGTTTCCCCATAACCCTTGATCTCCTTATTAATCAAGAACCTAAGGCTTTAATATTCCTACTGAATTGTATAGTGCCCAACTGAAGTCAAGCCCATGATTTATAAAGATTTAGCAGAACTTCTCTGCTTTTGTGCTCCATAGCCCCAATATTTACTAGGTGAACGAGGTGGGTTGGGGAAAGAAAGAGGAGTCAATATCAGGCGAAGTTCAGGTAGGCTTGCTGGGTTAGGAGGAAGCACTCCTGTTCTTCTTGGCAGTGCTATAATTGCCCTTACATTTTCCATGCAGCAGTCATCACCTCCCTTCAGGTGTTGGATTAAACTTGGAAGTAAGGCTACATCTGACATGCAATATTGGCTGGAATTCTCCAGTTGTTCATGCCCAGCCACCACTGCCAGCAAGGACGGAGAATTTGAAGCTCAGCCGAATCTCCGTTCACTGCAGCAGGATGGGAGAATCCCGCTAGTGTGAACGGCTGGAGAATCCCGCCCGTTATATTTAATTGACCAGGCCAGCTTCCTGAAGTGTATGGATTGCTCACACCCCTAGTCCCCAATTTCCCTTCTTCTGTTAAAACCACAAGTGAGCAGCTTCTAGGTAGACTTGAGGTTTTTAAAGTTTTCACATTTCAGCAAATCTAAACACACCATCCAACCCCAAGTCACTCTGCTCCAGCACACCCTCTCCGCCTTAAAAAACTGCATCATTTAATTTATATTCGTTCCTCTCATTCTTCCTATAAACCTAAGTCACTTCTTGATTAAATTTCATCTACAATGTGTCTGCCTAGTTTACCAGTTTATGTCCTCCTGACCTCTGTTACCATCCTCCTCATTGTTCATTACATCTCTGGGTATTGTGTTATATGCCACCTTTGAAATTATGTTCTCTGTGCCCAAGCCCAAGTCATTTTCATATCTCAGAAACAGCAGTGGTCCTAATACTGCCTTTCAGACTAAAAAACAACCACTTCCTCCTGCTCTCTATTTTCTGTCTTTTATCTAACTCTGCATCCACGCTGTCAGTGGCCCTTTAATCTTGTGGTTTTCAATTTTACTAACAGGTCTGTTACCTGGTACTTTATCGAACACCTTTTGTAATTCCATTTACACAACGGTATTGCCCTTATCCACCCTCTCAGATAACTCTTCAAACAATTTAATAACCGTTTTCCCCCCCAGGCGCTATTTAATTTTGTCTTGGCTGACTGTCTCCAACATTTACCCTGACCACCGACAATGAAGGTTAAGCATATCACCATCTGTACTGAGGACTGGAATGTTGCAGCCAGAGCATCCAATTCTGCATTGACATCCATTCCTCCTGTACTGCTGAGTTCCTCCAGCATTTTCTGTTTCAGATTCCAGCATCCGCAGTATTCTGCCTTTACCTCCTGTACTACTGTTCATCTTCTGTAATTACCGTCTGCTTCCCTCACTCATGCAGGACCAGATGAATTTTCCACTTTGAGGGATACCAACCTTGTGGGTACCTTCTCCTTACTTTTATCCTGTCCAATTTCTCGACTGTCGCCGCATTTCTTGTGACATCCTCTTCTTAGAGATGACAAATACCTTGTACATTGTAATCATTCAGCACCTCAGTCATGTCCTCTGCCTCCCAAGAAGATCTCCTTTTCGGTCTGTAATTGGCCTCACCCGTCCTCTGACTATTTTTTTTTATTTCTATGTTTATAAAATACTTCTGGATTCCCCTTTATGATATTTATTCTCATGCGCTCTTTTGTCTCCACTTATTGCCTTTGAGTTCTCCCCATAATTTTCAACTTGCTTATCTGGTGTACTTTGAGGTGACATTTTTCATAACCATCCTTCTGTTTCATTATAAACTAGCTATTTTCAGCCATCCAGGGACCTCAACTTCAAATATTCTCCATCCTTTGAGTACCCTTGTTACTGAGAGTCTATATTGCATCTAAACTATGTCCAACTGAGGGCCTTCAATCCCTCAATTATTTACTAACCTTTACTTCCAATTTCAACAGAAAAAGGTTTAACCTCAACAAGAAATATATTTGATGTGATAAAGTATTAAAATTGCATTCAAAATGGAATGGAAGATGAAATTAACAAAGTTCCTTTGTGGAAACATTGTATAATCTATGGTGTCCCTCAGGATCCTTGGTCCCTCTTCATTCTCAGCTATATGTTGCCCCTTGGTGGCAAGTTTCCATGTGTACCGCACGAGCACTTCTCTCAATTCCTCCACCGTCTCTGTGGGATGGCTTGTCTGGTATCCAATGCTGGACCAGCAAAAATTTATTGCAACTAAATATTGGAACAACTAAAACCCTTACCCTTAATTCCCGCTACAAACAAGCTTTTCCAGCTATTGACTCCAACCATTTCTCTGGCAATTTCCTAAAGCTGTACCAGACTGTTTGCAATTTTGGTGCCATAATTGATTCAATCTCATATTTACACTATCACTAAATACACCTAATGCTGTCTGTTACATTGCCCGACTGCTTCTGCCTCGGCCGTTCTGCTTTTAGGGGAGGCAATGGCCGAGTGGTATTATCGCTAGACTATTAATCCAGAAACTCAGTGAATGTTCTGGGGACACGGGCTCGAATCCCACCACAGCAGATCGCGGAATTTGAACAAAAATATCTGGGATTAAGAATCTACTGATGACCATGAAATCATTGTCAGAAAAACCCTCTGATTTACTAATGTCCTTTAGGGAAGGAAACCTGCCGTCCTTACCTGGTCTGGCCTACGTCACTCCATATCCACAGCAATATAGTTGACCCTCAACTACCGTCTGAAATGGCCTAGCAAGCCACTCAGTTCAAGGGCAACTAGGGATGGGCAATAAATGCTGGCCAGCTAGCAATGTCCATGTCCCACAAATGAATTTAAAAAAAGCTAATTTCGCTTTGATATTTCAACTTGGAGGTTTGAGACAAACCCAGTCTGATAGAGTGAAAATCTCGGAATGAAATTAGTTTGGACAGTGACCATTCAGATTCTAATCAATTTAGTGCAACCTCACAAAACTGCCTGATGAATTTGACATTATTTAACTATTTCATACAAACACTAAGGAGTAACTGATGTGGAAATAGAAGCACTGAGGCAGTAGGAGGTTGAGGTACATTGTTGGCGCAAACAACATTGAGCTATAGTTTGCATGTAATCTGACATTTCCAATCATGGTATCTCATGAAATCGACAACGTTCTGACATTCGTTATTATTACGAGCAGAAAACAATATAGCAATAATCCACACATTGGAAAGAAATAAAGTATAATATCGATAATATATACAGAGTTCAAACGTGCTTGGTTGTTACCGTTGTATATAAAGTTTATGTTGGTGGTTGCTAATAGTGTCACAAGCCCTGGGGAACTGCAGGTCCTGTCTTGAATTAGCTACTGGGAATCCCACAGGTTGGGCCTCCTCCTCGAATACTACTATATTTAAATCATGACAATAATGGTATATTAATTAGAGATGTTCCCCAATACTAGGAAAGGAATATCAGCTCTCGCTGGCAATTTAAAGGGCTGAGAAAGTTCAGTAGTGTGGAGGTCTTGGGAGGAAGTTAAAGATTTCTATGTGGTTGCTGAGGGAGAGGACTCCTATTCTCCCGAGCGGCAATTGCTAATAGAGCCACATCCCCTCTGGAGCTGCAAGTCCTGTCTTGGTTTAGTTTCTGGGAATCCCGCAGGTCAGGCCTCCCCCTCAATTACTATTAAATTTAAATCATGACAATAACGTAATCAGCTTATGATCTTGGAACATTAATTAGGCCCTTCTCTGCCCTTTACAGGAGCCTCATCCAAGGGACCTTTTCAACATTTTAAAATTTAAAGGAATAGGAACGGGGTCAGATTGCCTAATACCGATTTTTAAACCGTTTCCCTCACTCTCTCTCCTGTCAGTCAGGTGAGAGAGGGTTAAACTCTCATTCTTGTGCACTCAGGAAGATAACTGCAATAAGGATAGTAAAGTTCCAGCCATCTTAAATTACCTCCCTCAGCCAGCCTGATGCCTAGTCTGTCTGTAAGGCACACAATTTGCAAAAGAAAAATTAATAGATTTAGTTACTGTCATAATCTGAAAGTAATGTGGTCAAAGTAGTTCTAATTATTTCCTTGTTCAGGAGAACCTAACAAGTCTCCTGGGCGATTCCTCCATCTGCAGTTAAAATTAATTCAAAGTGTTTACTATTCCTAAAAGCAATGCATCATTATGTGGAAAATATTGAGGTGCTCTATGTTCGTAGGAAGGTCAGTGCAGTTTTCCAGTCCTCCGGTGATCACCTGTAATCCCCCTGGGATATTGGGAGTGGTACCAAGGCAAGAGAACTGAAAACATTCCACTCCTTCAAAAAGGGGTGCGCAGATAAACTGAGCAACTCCAGGCCAATCAATTTAATCTTGGGGTTGGAGAAGCTTTTAAGAATAATTAAGGGTAACAGTAACTGTCATTTGACAAGTGTAGATTAATTAAGGTAAGAAAGCACAGATGTGTTAAAGGCAATTAGTGTTCAACTAACTTGTTTGAGTTTTTTGTGATGTAACATGGAGTTTTGATATGGTGTACATAGATTTCCAGCAGGATTTGATAAAGTGCCAGATGACAGGCTTGCCAGCAAAGTTGAAGCCCATGGAATAAAATGACCACCAACAGTATGGAAACAAAGTTAGCTGAGCGACAGGAAATAGACAACAAAAACAGAAAATGCTGGAAAAACTCAGCAGGTCTGACAGCAGCTGTGGAGCGAGAATAGCGCCAACGTTTTGAGTCTGCATGACCCTTCATCAGAGCCATCCAGACTCGAAACGTTGGCTCTATTCTCCCTCCACAGATGCTGTCAGACCTACTAAGTTTTTCCAGCATTTTCTGTTGTCATTTCAGATTCCAGCATCTGCAAATTTTGCCTTTGTCTTAAACAATAAATAGAGTTCAGTGAATGGTTGTTTCTCAGACTGAAAGTTGTACATAAAGTGGTTCTCTAGGGGGTTACATAGAAACATAGAAACATAGAAAAACTACAGCACAAACAGGCCCTTCGGCCCACAAGTTGTGCCGAACACATCCCTACCTTTTAGGCCTACCTATAACCCTCCATCCTATTAAGGTCCATGTACTCATCCAGGAGTCTCTTCAAAGACCCTATTGAGTTCGCCTCCACCACCACTGATGGCAGCCAATTCCACTCGCCCACCACTCTCTGTGTGAAAAACTTACCCCTAACATCTCCCCTGTACCTACCCCCCAGCACCTTAAACCTGTGTCCTCTCGTAGCAGACATTTCCACCCTGAGAAAAAGCCTCTGAGAGTCCACCCGATCTATGCCTCTCAACATTTTATACACCTCTATTAGGTCTCCTCTCATCCTTCGTCTCTCCAAGGAGAAAAGACCGAGCTCCCTCAGCCTATCCTCATAAGGCATGCCACTCAATCCAGGCAACATCCTTGTAAATCTCCTCTGCACCCTTTCAATCTTTTCCACATCCTTCCTATAGTGAGGCGACCAGAACTGAGCACAGTACTCCAAGTGGGGTCTGACGAGGGTCTTATATAGCTGCATCATTATCCCTGGACTCCGAAACTCAATCCCTCGATTAATAAAGGCCAGCACACCATACGCCTTCTTAACCACCTCCTCCACCTGCGGGGCCAATTTTAGAGTCCTATGGACCCGGACCCCAAGGTCCTTCTGATCCTCTACCGTACCAAGAGTCTTTCCCTTTATATTGTACTCCTTCATCCCATCCCATTTGTCCTACCAAAATGGACCACGACGCATTTATCTGGGTTGAAGTCCATCTGCCACTTCTCCGCCCAGTCTTGCATCCTATCTATGTCCCTCTGTAACTTCTGACATCCCTCCAGACTATCCACAACCCCACCAACCTTCGTGTCATCAGCAAACTTACCAACCCATCCCTCCGCTTCCTCATCCAGGTCATTTATGAAAATGACAAACAGCAAGGGTCCCAGAACAGATCCCTGGGGCACACCACTGGTGACCGACCTCCATTTAGAAAAAGACCCATCTATACCCACTCTCTGCCTCCTTTGGGCAAGCCAGTTCTGGATCCACCGGGCAGCAGCCCCTTGGATCCCATGCCCTCTCACTTTTTCGGGTGCTAACGCCACCTCTTTTCTTGATATTTATTAATGACCTGGACTTGGTGTTGATTTTATTGGAGGAAATTTCTGCTCATCCAGTACATTATGTCAGCTAAGCAGCTGATAATTTGGAAACATGGGAGGAATCATTGGAAGCGGCAATGAGGTAGGCCTGGGTGCTGTCAGTGTACGTGAAAAATAGTGCTGAGTTTTCTGTGGTTGGTTTGGGGAAGCTAGGGCTGTCCTCTTTAGAGGAGAGAGAAGATTGAGAGGAGAGTTGATACAGATATTGTCTGGACAGGGTAGAGAGATGAATTGTTCCCATTGACAGAAGGATCACCAGAGGACACCAATTCAAGGTGATTGGCAAACGAACCAACGGTAGCATGAGGCAAACCATTTTGAAGCGGCAAGTGGTTAGGATCTGGAATGAATTGCCTGAGAGTGTGGTAGAAGCAAATTCCATTGTGCTTTTCAAAAGGCAACTGGATAGGCACCTAACGAGAAAAAAGGTGGAATTAACTAAGTTGCTCTTACAGGGAACTGGCGTGGGCACAATGGCCTCCTTTTGTTCTGTTATCCTTCCGTGATTCTAGATGGAGTTAGGATGCACGTCAGCCACGGGGCAAGTTTCTCTGGCCTCCCCGCAGCTTGTTTCTTGCGGCGGGAGACAGTGTGTCGTTCACCTGTGGTGGGATCCTCTGGTCCCGCCGCTGTCGATGGGATTTCCCACTGACTGCACCCCACGCCGCTGGGAAACCCACAGCAGGAGTGCACCGTCAGCTGGATCAGGAAATCCCACTGGCATGAAGCCAGAGAATCCTGGCCATGACCCAGCTGATTGGCGAAAGAGGCTTGAATTGCTAAATGGCTGAATCCTGCTCCTATGGCCTTACATAGCAGATAGCCTTAATAATTCTACATGATAAATTGATATTTCTAGTAGAAACAGCCAATTTATTTTAAAACTACTTTTTTCTTTAAAGGAATCATTTACAAAATGCAGCTCTAATGAAGTTTCCTTTGATTTACTGCACAATTATATGCAGGCTGAAACCAAACATAAAATGAATTACATGGTACATATTAGAAAGTGCACATTACTCAAGGGTATTTTATCTCGAGTTTGGATGAACTGCAATCATGGTCGCCTTATTTTTTTTCTTTTGAAATACAGTTTTTACAGTACTTCGCATTGCTGTTGGGAGCCAAATTAACTAGTCCCCTGTATTTTTCTCAGCGCCCAGAGGGTGGGATTTCTGTCATGGTGGGCGGGAAAAACAATAGTTTTCCCGTCAGCCACAATGGCGGGATTTTGCCCGATTAAATGTGCATCAACAGGAAATGCATCGTATCGTCGGCGGGTGGCCTGTGATTTGCCCACTCCGCAGTGATCTAAGCAGATCCTCTCAATGGGCGCCATGTTCAAACCACTCCCATGAAGAGTCTTCTCAATGACTGCAGCCCGGGACTGCTGCAGAGAGATGGCTTCCAAAGGGAAGAAAACTACAGCCATCAATTTTAGTGACGTATTGCTGGGTCATCACTCCGATGTCATTGAGGATTGTTGGCAGGCAGTCAACCCCTGCGATGGCAGCAGGTCCAAAGACCTCTGCAACTTGAGAGGAGGTGGACAAGGCGGTGAGGGCGGCCAGGGTGGCGGGCATCACCATTCACTCTCTTACCACCATAACATCTCTATCTGGGCTCACATGCTATGTAGTGTGCGTGTTCTCATCCTGTGTACAGATGCACTCAGCACCCACACAAGCCAAGCATCCTTACCATCTGCCTTGGCTGGCATGTGTCCTGATTGACATTCATGGCACCTGTCTTTACACAGGGCAATAACAGGGAGAAATCCCAGCCTGGTGGTGAACATAGAACATAGAACATAGAACATTACAGCGCAGAACAGGCCCTTCGGCCCACGATGTTGCACCGACCAGTTAAAAAAAAAACTGTGACCCTCCAACCTAAACCAATTTCTTTTCGTCCATGAACCTATCTACGGATCTCTTAAACGCCCCCAAACTAGGCGCATTTACTACTGATGCTGGCAGGGCATTCCAATCCCTCACCACCCTCTGGGTAAAGAACCTACCCCTGACATCGGTTCTATAACTACCCCCCCTCAATTTAAAGCCATGCCCCCTCGTGCTGGATTTCTCCATCAGAGGAAAAAGGCTATCACTATCCACCCTATCTAAACCTCTAATCATCTTATATGTTTCAATAAGATCCCCTCTTAGCCGCCGCCTTTCCAGCGAAAACAATCCCAAATCCCTCAGCCTCTCCTCATAGGATCTCCCCTCCATACCAGGCAACATCCTGGTAAACCTCCTCTGCACCCTCTCCAAAGCCTCCACATCCTTCCTGTAATGTGGGGACCAGAACTGCACACAGTACTCCAAGTGCGGCCGCACCAGAGTTGTGTACAGTTGCAACATAACGCTACGACTCCTAAATTCAATCCCCCTACCAATAAACGCCAAGACACCATATGCCTTCTTAACAACCTTATCTACTTGATTCCCAACTTTCAGGGATCTATGCACACATACACCTAGATCCCTCTGCTCCTCCACACTATTCAAAGTCCTCCCGTTAGCCCTATACTCAACACATCTGTTATTCCTACCAAAGTGAATTACCTCACACTTCTCCGCATTAAACTCCATCCGCCACCTCTCGGCCCAACTTTGCAACCTGTCTAAGTCTTCCTGCAAACTACGACACCCTTCCTCACTGTCTACCACACCACCGACTTTGGTGTCATCAGCAAATTTGCTAATCCACCCAACTATACCCTCATCCAGATCATTAATAAATATTACAAACAGCAGTGGCCCCAAAACAGATCCCTGAGGTACACCACTTGTAACCGCACTCCATGATGAATATTTACTATCAACCACCACCCTCTGTTTCCTATCCGCTAGCCAATTCCTGATCCAATTTCCTAGATCAACCCCAATCCCATACATCTGCATTTTCTGCAGAAGCCTACCATGGTGAACCTTATCAAACGCCTTACTAAAATCCATATATACCACGTCCACTGCCTTGCCCCCATCCACCTCCTTGGTCACTTTCTCAAAAAACTCAATAAGGTTAGTAAGGCACGACCTACCTGCCACAAAACCATGCTGACTATCACCTATCAATTCATTACTCTCCAAATAACTATAAATCCTATCCCTTATAATTTTTTCCAACATCTTGCCGACAACAGAAGTGAGACTCACCGGTCTATAATTCCCGGGGAAGTCTCTGTTCCCCTTCTTAAACAATGGGACAACATTCGCTAACCTCCAATCTTCTGGTACTATACCAGAGGCCAACGACGACCTGAAGATCAGAGCCAGAGGCTCTGCAATCACTTCTCTTGCCTCCCAGAGAATCCTTGGATAAATCCCATCCGGACCAGGGGATTTATCTATTTTCAGACCCTCCAGAATATCCTGCACATCCTCCTTATTAACTGTAATACTGTCTATTCTACTCCCTTGCAACCCAGTGTCCTCCTCAGCTATATTCATGTCCCCTTGCGTGAACACCGAAGAGAAATATTGGTTCAATGCTTCACCAATCTCCTCCGGTTCCACACATAACTTCCCTCTGCCATCTATAACTGGCCCTAAACTTGCCCTAACCAACCTTCTGTTCTTGACATACCTATAGAACGCCTTAGGATTCTCTTTAACCCTATCCGCCAAAGTCTTCTCATGTCCCCTTTTAGCCCTTCTAAGCTCGCTCTTCAACTCCCTCTTAGCCAATCTAAAGCTTTCTAGTGCACTACCCGAGTGCTCACGTCTCATCCGAACATAAGCCTCCTTTTTCTTTTTAACCAACAAAGAAACTTTTTTGGTGCACCACGGTTCCCTAGCCCTACCAATTCCTCCTTGCCTGACAGGGACATACCTATCACAGACTCGCAGTAGCTGCTCCTTGAAAAAACTCCACATGTCGGACGTTCCCAGTCCCTGTAATCTCCTAGTCCAACCTATGTTTCCTAATTCTCTCCTAATAGCCTCATAATTACCCTTCCCCCAGCTAAAACCACTGGCCCGAGGTTCATGCCTATCCCTTTCCATCACTAAGGTGAACGTAACCGAATTGTGGTCACTATCACCAAAATGCACACCAACTTCCAAGTCTAGCACCTGGTCTGGCTCATTTCCCAGCACCAGATCCAATATAGCCTCACCTCTAGTTGGCCTGTCTACATACTGAGTCAAAAAACCTTCCTGCACGCTTTGAACAAAAACTGACCCCTCTAACGAGCTAGAGCTATAACAATTCCAGTCAATATTAGTCAAGTTAAAATCCCCCATAACAATTGCCCTATTACTTTCACTCCTAAGCAGGATTGACTCCGCTTGAGCTCAGAGCCCTCGCTCCCCATGAAGAATGTGCTTTTGAGCTGACCAGAGGGGGCTTGGACCATGCTTGCATCCATGGTGAGACAATGGCACAGTCCCAAGTGAGGACGCCCCACTAGCTGCTCCTTCAGTCAGCGACACTGAGTGAAGTGTTAGCATTTGGAATCTGCTGTTGTGCACTATTTATCTCTACTCTCTTTAATAAGAGAGCAGCACAGTAGCACAGTGGTTAGCAGCGGCATGGTAGCACAGTGGTTAGCACTGCTGCTTCACAGCTCCAGGGACCTGGGTTCGATTCCCGGCTTGGGTCATTGTCTGTGTGGAGTTTGCACAGTCTCCTCGTGTCTGCGTGGGTTTCCTCCGGGTGCTCTGGTTTCCTGCCACAGTCCAAAGATGTGTGGGTTAGGTTGATTGGCCATGCTAAAATTGCCCCTTAGTGTCCTGAGATGCGTAGATTAGAGGGATTAGTGGGTAAAATATGTAGGGATATGGGGGTAGGGCCTGGGTGGGATTGTGGTCGGTGCAGACTCGATGGGCCAAATGGCCTCTTTCTGCACTGTAGGGTTTCTATGATTCCATGATGATTCTGCGATGTGGCCGTTGACCTTGGGTGGGATTTTCCGGTCTTGCGGTGAGCGCGGCCGGAAAATCCCACCCCAAGAGTCAAGTATTGGTTGCTATAGGCTGGGATAAATGACATATTTATTAATTAGCAAATCTCCAACGATTCAAAAAGGTAAAAGGATGCAGTAGTTTATGACAGGAATGTGGTCCAACATGAAACTTGGTACCAGAAGAATAAGTAGAGAGACGAGGAAAGCCAAGCGAGAAACCCAAAGAGAACGATGACAAACCATTACCTATTTTTATGCCCAATTATGGAGAAATTATTTATTTCAGCTTTATTTAAAGGTCCATTTCTTTTTGAAAAGTCCTTCATAAAACTGGTTGGTAATGAAATGTATGAAGTCATTGTGACTAAGCTGATACATGGCTGTTCCACTGCCAAACAAAAGATGCTTGTTAAACCAAAATCCACTTTTTTTTCTAAACCTGGTGTTTAAGCAAATAGCACTTCATACATCCACAAAACCACATAGCCACTACAAGGAAATTTACACAAAATCACAGACTAAATCAACCATCCTAGATTCAGACATTTCCCGAAAGAACCAACAGATAGGTCTCCTTTCAACTGGACCTGGCTACCACCCAGCTGTATCGTAGCTGCTACTGCAGCTAAACCATGTCTCCTTATTAAACTTCAAGACTGAAATAACAAATGCACAGATGGAACTGCCTTTAGCACAGCTAGTTCAAGGTAGACAAGCCGTAAAGATCTACAACTTGGATCTGAAAGCTCAAGTACGCCAGGGAAAAGCGTTTAAATAAAATAATGAACCATCGAAGATCTATAATTCCCACTTGTGTGTCCAGGTTATGTACTGAAGTAATCGCTTTCGCTATAAGTGGGTAGGTATAAATTGCCTTTCAAAGTAACTGAAATGCCAGCAGAATGCCACAAAACATTTGCGATGCAATTAGTATCTTTATACTTCTTTAAATAACCATTCCATGTCATCCCAATTCCATTTCTTTCATCCCTCTCATATCATTCCCATCCCACATTCTATACCATCCGTATCTCCTGTTCCACAGCTCCCACGCATTCCCCTCTCCATGCCGTCATCTCCCCCTCCATTTTTTACAGTGCTTTACATTTGATGAAGTTGTTCTGCAGCCCTGGGTTAATCAGATATTTCGCAACTTTAGTGCATCCTTTGTGTATCCAGACACCATCCACTAAGTAAACCTACCAACATACACACTCCTTAAATTGACTAATCTGGACAGACAAAAGCTGTATTATTATAGAATCATTGACTCATACAGTGCAGAAGAGGCCATTTGGCCCGTTGAGTCTGCACTGACATGTGTGAAACATGTGACTTCCCACCTAATCCCATTTACCAGCAATTGGCCCATAGCCTTGGATGTTATGACGTGCCAAGTGCTCATCCAGGTACTTTATAAAGGATGTGAGGAAACTCGCTTCTACCACCCTCCCTGGCAGCTTTGGACTGATGATACAAAGTACCAGCATTTACTGCAGCATTATGGGGAACTGTGGTAGCACAGCGGCACAAATTAAATCTGATTATTTTGACTCCTGCGATACAGGAAAACATCCATGTCAAATACGTCACGTTCCAGACACTGATCATACGGTCAAATGATAATTTCCAACTCTCAACAATACTCTTGAATCAATCACAAATGTATCAGATTACCAATGAACAGTGGATGTTAATTCATTAAGTGAATGCACAAGGATCTTTCTAGTAACACTGCCAAATGAACTTTATATTGTCTGCCTTAATGGCCTGCCTTAGTCAACATGTCCTGCAACTCAGCCGTTTCTCCCAGAAACAACATCTTCCTCATGTCTCATTTGCTACATTGCAAGGTCAGGAAGATATCCTTCTCCAGGACAGGAACAAAATTAGCTTCCAGTATCTGAATCTGATTTTAAAAAACCACTCGCCTAACAACAGTTTAAAATAAAATCTTTTCATAGAATCCCTACAGTATAGAGGGAGGCCTTTCGACCCATCGAATCTGTAACAATCACAATCCCACCCAGGCTCTATTCCCGTAACCCCACACATTTTCCCTAGCTCGTCCCCCTGACACTAGGGTCAATTTAGCATGGCCAATAAACCTAACCCGCACATCTTTGGACCGTGGGAGGAAACCGGAGTAGCCGAAGGGAACCCACACAGACACGGGGAGAATGTGCAAATTCCACACAGACAGTGACCCAAGCTGGGAATCGAACCCGGGTCGCTGACGCTGTAAGTCAGCAGTGCTAACCATTGTGCCACCATGCCGCCATCAATAAAACAGGCCTGTAGTCCCATGTGGTGAGGTACTGAAACATTCTACAGGAGGAAAAGGCTGCTTGTATTACCTTGCATTATTTTCTATTTGCTGCTTGATGTAACTGAGCAAGCAAGTTAATTGAGGCAAAACTTTTGAGATTATTCTCAATACAATTAGATGCCTTAATGGAAAAGTTACTGTGCTGGAGGGTCAGGAATACTGGCAAATTTGGAATTAAAAAAATACAATTCACTGCCAGAAGTTAATACCTCGGTTTAAAGCTTTCAATAAATTTTACACAAATCAATAATCACTATGTTTGTCTATTGTTCCACTGTGGATGCGGCATTTTTCATTAAAAATAAACTTGGATTAAAAAATGAATTCTTCTTTAATTCTGTAGGTATAACAAGATAACATAGCACAATAATTTTGACTGCAATATGTTCCTCATTTCTGTGGAATGGAAATCTTGTTCCAGTAGTATAATCAATAACAGAGCCAATTTTTGTCCCCTTAACTTGCATAATTTCTTAACATCAGCAACTTTGAGATGCTAAAGCATTTCAATCCCTAACTTATACGTTGAAAACACAGTAAAATAAACAAGTCACAAAAATGCCAATCCTGTGGCAATGACTACATTTCAAAATAACTTAAATGACTATAAAATGCTCTGTAATTAATATTTAAACTGGGTGAGGGTTTACGGATTACAGGACCTATTCCACTCATGTGAACCACATCGGTTCACTCTGATTAATTAGGTCTTCACAACTGTGCAACAAAGTCTGCAGTCTTTACATTGGTCAAACATCAATTTTTTCACATTTCCATTTTGACCAAAAGAAAATAGACATTGAATCACAGAATCCTACATTGCAGGAGGCCATTCGGCCCTTTGAGTCTGCACCGATCACAATCCCATCCAGACCCTATCCTCATAATCCCATGCATTTACCCTAGCTAATCCCCCTGACACTAAGGGGCAATTTAGCATGGCCAATCCACCTAAGCCGCACATCTTTGGACTGTGGGAGGAAACTGGAGCACCCGGAGGAAAGCCACACAGACACGGGGAGAACGTGCAGACTCCGCACAGATAGTGACCCAAGCCGGGAATCGAACCTGGGTCCCTGGCGCTGTGAGGCAGTAGTGCTAACCACTGTGCCACTGTACTGCACATAATGCATTAATTAAATGCACTCAAATAAACAGAGTACCGAAAGTGTACTTATCAAAGCAGTGCTGATTCAGGCAACCCTCAATTTTAAAAAGTGGCCTCCAAACAAGACAAAGCATGAATGATGAACAAATCAGTATGTGTGGTGCTATGTGCATCAACACACTATTATAACCAAAGTGGCGTTATGATGGCCACGGGGGGGGGGGATCGTCAATAGATCTCCCCCTGGGCCTTATAGAATATGAGCTGCCCTATTAGGTGAGTGGAGGCTCTCCCAATAGCGATGGAGCAGCAGGGGGTTTAAAAGCAGCTGGCCCCACACAGGCCAGCAGTCGATAGACTCGAACTGACCTGCTCTCTGGAGCCACTGAACGGCATTTCAAACACACTGTAAATAAGGGGCGATTGATGACGGAACACTGGCCTTGGTAAGAATATTACAAGTGTGGGATTCTCAAAATGGTGATATTTTAGGGTAGAATCCATGGTGTTTGCCTCAGTTAATACATATGACCGAAATGTTGTGGCCCACTGAGGTAATGAATGAAGTTATGAGTTAAAAATGTACATGTACGGGCCAATGCTGCTCTCTGAAGCTAACAGACACAGATTGAGATTCCCTATTAGAAGCACTTCAACTTCTGATGAAAACAACTCTTAGGTGAGAGAAACAGGCCAAACAGAATAAATTTCTGAAGTACGCAGAAATATTATGAAGAGGGAAGCCGGGTGATAGTTCAATTCGAATTGTACATTCATATAAAATTATCAAATGTGGCATATTCCCATATATTTATACAAAAAATGTGTCAAACTGCATTTGCACCTCACATCATCACTAATCTGCAAAGCTTTGTGTAGAAGAAAGATCCACTCGGTTTCCTTTCCTGTTGGATTGTAATATTCGAAATAGCAGAATAGATTAGGGCCCAATATTATCTATTGCCTGCTCAGCTGGATGGCTAATTTGTGATGTGGAGTGATGCCAACAGCGCTGGTTCAATTCCGTACTGGCTGAGATTATTTATGCCTTCGCAATCTCGCCCCTTGCCTGAGGTATGGTGACCGTCAGGTTAAATCACCACCAGTCAGTTCTCTCTCTCTCTCTCAGAAAAGGGGGAGAGCAGCAGCCTATGGTCCCTCTGGGACTTTGGCGACTTTTATTTCATTTCATTGCCTATAGTAGTAAATGGTATATAACTATACATTTAAAAAAGCATGCTTTGCAACTCCAGAATGAACTGAACTAAGAATATGTAACTGGTTTTCTGTAATTGTTATCACATGCGCTTTTGAAATTGTGATGTCCATTCTTCCTTAACTATCTTGTTTATTAAAGATGACCTGAATACAAAACAAAATGAAACACACTGCATCAATTCAAATTTAATTAATTATTCAATCCTCACAATTTTCTTAAGGCTACTTGAATTATTTAAATTGCAGTGCAGTAAATTTCCAAGGAGGTGATCCACAGTTAGTTGTTACTAATCAACTAGTAATGAAAAGAACTGCCATTTTGGCCCTCTCGCCTAAGGAAGGATATATTGGCTATCGAGGGAGTGCAGCAGAAGTTCACCCCGAGATGACAACATTGTCAGAAGAGGAGAGATTGAGGAAAACTGGGCTTGTGTTCTCTAGAGTTTAGAAGAATGAGAGGTGACCGCATTGAAAATTACAAAATTCTCATGGAGCTGGAGAGAGAAAATGCAGGAAGGATGTTTCCCCTTGTTGGGGCGGTGGATGGGTCTAAAACTCGAGGTCAGAGAATAAGGGGTAGGCAACTTAAGACTGAGATGAGGAGGAACTTCTTCAGTCAGAGAGTTTGAATCTTTGGAATTCTCTACCCCAGAGGGCTGTGGAGATTAAGTTCAAAGCAGAGGTCAATAGTTTTCTAGATATCAATGACATTCAGGGATATGGGAACTGTGTGGGAAGATGATGCTGAGGTAAAAGATCAGCCATGATCCAGTTAAATGACAAAGCAGACTCGAGAAGCCAAATGGCCTTCTCTTGCTTCTATGTTCCTACCTTGGTGTTAATATTTTAAGAAGCGGCATATCTGTCTGGAAACGTATTTGCTACATCTTTAAATGGGTGCTTCGTTGCTCCAATTTAGTCATTCTACAAATCAGTGAACTTGCCACTCTACAAGTTAAATCGAGAGATAGCAAATATATCCTAACGAATAAAGACAAAATATATTTGGGTAATGCCCTCATGTAAATAGGGTTGATCCAGGATGTGATATTTAAATACAGACTAAAGGGTTGATATTGTCCATTGGTATAAAAGGGAGAATACATGATTTTTTAACCGTTTCCAAGAAATCGTAATACTTGTGTCACTTGTTCAAGTTTGGAAGAAAAGTCAGTAAACACCCACACAAAAACTGAATCCCAAATAATTGCAACAGCGATTTTGCCACAATGATCACATGTTTAAGTGACAATTACAACCTGCCTTTATATTGCACCTTAATGCAGGAAAATATTCTGAGGTGTTTTAAAGAGACCATGAAGAAAATAAACAGATGCTCAATCAAAAGTGGGTATTTTTTTTTTAAATGGGTTATCAAGATATACTTCGTCAAAAGCATGGCTTTTATGAGAGGCTCATAAAGGAGGAGAGGCAGAAGAGTTCACTGAGATTGTTCCAGAACTTGGTCTGAAGACAGCATCATCAATGATCGGGCTGAATATGGGGATGCGCAAAAATCAGTCCAAACAGAGGGATCGGGGGGTGGGGCAGTAATATTGGAGGCGTCAACACCAATGAGGGGGAGCAAGGTCATGGAGATATTTAAATACAAGGGCCAGAACTTTCCAACTGTCCACGCTGGCGGGATCTTCCCCACTGCGGGTTTCATGGTGGCGAAGGGTACAGAAACCTCGTTGACAATGGCGGGAGCAGAAGATCCCACTGCCGGCCAATGGTGGGCCCACCACCCGCCGCCACTGCAAAACACGTGACAGGTTGCACGGTAAATCCCACCCAAGGGTGAGATTTTTAAGTTTGAGGTGTTGGGAGACCAGAAACTAATGTAGTTTGTGACGACAGGGCTGTTGGGCAAGTAGAACATAGTGAAAGACAGGATACAGGCAGCAGTGTTCTGGATAATTTGACATTTTCAGGGTTGCAGGATAGGCTTGGCGAAAGATGAGGTGACAGATGGGTTTCAGTGCCAGACAGGTAGAAACTGAGATGGGTGATTTTAGAGCTATGGAAATCAGTGGTCTTTGTGATTGGGAGGAAAAGAGGTGGGAAGTTTCAGATCAAGTTTGAGTACGATACTGAGTTTGCGAACAGACTGGTTCAACCAAACGGTGATCAAGGGGCTAACATCAGTGGATGGAGTACAGAGAATGGAGTTAGTACTGGTAGCTGAAGGTCATGATGACTACAGTTTAGTTGGAGGATATTACACATCAGAACTCCATGAGAGACCATGGAACATTCTAGAAAGGTGGGAAGGGGTATAGCTGGCCATCATACATATGGAAGTTGACCCCATTCTGGGGATGATACCATCAACAAGTAGTGATTAGATAATGAATACAGAGCCAAAGATAATATTCTTGGGGGTCTCCAGCGCTAATGATGTAGGACTGGGAAGAGAAGACATTGCTGGCGATGTGCTAGCTAAGATTGAACAGGGGTGCCACAAAGCATGAGGTGCTGGATTACAGAGAAAAGGCATGAGAAAAGGATGGTTTAATCGCCTAAAGAGTACAAAGCAAAATATTATTCAACGATCACAGTAAAGATGAACAGCTTCTCTCCAATGATTAGACAATTATGATAAATTATTTTAGCATTAGGTAGATAATAGGGCCAATTCCATCCCCCTGCACTTTGGAAAAAACCAATGCATCGGTGCAAGCTGCATTTCTAGCTGATAGCACAAGGGTGCAGAATTGTGAGCAGTCATTTCTTGGCTGGTCATCCATTCGATGGTCTATTTTCTTCTGATGCCTGGCAGCATTTGAAATCAAATCTAGACCATTTCTCACATACCCATTGCTGACTTTAAACAAGGGACCCCCTTGGACTAAATCTTCTTTGATAGTTCATCTGATAAAGATGGTGAATTTCAATCACTTCTCATGGCCTTCAGGCATACATACATTTGTACTTCAATTGGCTGTCTAGCCACGTAGCTAACCCGTTCCAGATTACAGATACTAACAGTAAAGGCTGGTCACCCATCACTGAGATTGTAGATATATCTGGACAGTTTTGTGCCTCGACACAAGGGCAAAGAAACTCCTTCCCAGCGAGATAGATGGGACAGATCTAAAGTCAGACAAAAGAAATATAATTTGTTTTTTTTACTTGTTCATGGGAGATGGGCATCGCTGGTTAGACCAGTATTTATTGCCCATCCATGTGGACATTTAAGAGTCAACCACATCACCGAGGGTCTGGATCACATTTAGGCCAGACCAGGTAAGGACAGCGGATTTCCTTCTCTAAAGGACATTAGTGAACCAGATGGGGTTTTTCTGACAATCGACAATGTTTCATGGTCATCAGTAGATTCTTAATTCCTGATTTTTTAAATTGAATTTAAATGTCACCATCTGCCGTGGTGGGATTCGAACCCAGGACCCCAGAGCATTATCCTGGATCTCTGGATTACTAGTCCAGCGACAATACCACTGCGCCACTGCCTCCCCACGGATCTTAGTTGATGGTCGATGAAAAGCGCTTTAATCACAAATGGAATGGCACAAGGAGGAAAAGCACTATATTAATGACTTACAATAAATTTCTCACCTCAGTTCTGATGGGCCAACCACTTTTCCGGAGACTCTAGTACAAATTTTCATCTTTGAGTTGGAAATTGGGAGTTGAAAGATTTTCCAAAGTTGTGGTCCTGCATCCTACCCAGCCGTGCCTGCCAACACAATTCTTGTCCAGCAGGGGTAGGGATAGCCTAGAGTCAGGCCTATATGGAGGCAGCCAGGTTAAAAGGCCAGTCTGTTTGTTGAGACACTGAAATAGCTTCACAACATCTACCCTACCTTATCAAGTCCTCTCAGAATTTTATATCTTTCAATGAAATCACTTTTCGTTCTTATAAACTCCAGAAAATTATTGGCCCATGCCACTTGCATCTCTTCTGATAGGTCAGCCCTCTCGCCCCAGAAATCAATCTAAGGAACATTTGTTGCACCCCCTCCAAGGGGAATATACCCATCCCTGGGTAAGGGATCAAAACTGTACACTGAATGATCCAGAATCAGTGTATACTGATTTAATTAAGCACAAATAGGGCATTGTACAATTGAAGAATTTGCCTCAATGTCCTAAAGCTAGGCTGAGTAAAATTTGACCATGATTCCTGTTGCTTACTATCAACATTTTCTGGAAAAGGTACATGGCTTGGATAGCATATGAACATGTCAATTAGTACGGATTGTTCAAAAGTATATAATAGGTTTAATTATAATAGAGGAACTAAAATATAGCTAAACATGCCAATAGACCACCGACTTCGCACAGAAGAGAATCCAGTTGTCTGCAAGGCATAACTAATAAATTCAACAAAACTAAGCAGCATTGCTCAAACACCCTTATTGAATCATGCCCCAGCACTAATACTGCACATGCACTGCAGGGCAAAAAGTAGAACGACAACTAAGCCCAAATCTGTCTTAATTCAGAATCTAACACATGTTTCTGTCGGTGTTTTTCAGTCTTTCCGTTAATGGGCTCTCTTGAGGCATTTCTGCACAAGACAAATGTATCCTCCCGATAAGGATAGATTATAGCGAGAGGATGGGGTCAATCAAAGGCAGAGCTTGCAAATGGAGAGTATTCTAAAAGCAAATGTAGTTTGACAAGAGCTCATTTTCTACGTCTTTGCAGGGATTAAGTTCCTAGCTTGGCCTGGCATTCCGTCTATGAGCTTTAATTGTGAAATATTTAGTCATCAGCACCGATATATATGAGTACTTTATTGGAGCAGTGTTCCCGCTTTCGTGGCTAAGGACGGGAATTTAAAATCAACACTGTTTGCCTTGTTCTGAATGAGCACACGTCCTGCATGCTGATCACATATGAGGTGGTGTATACTTGGCAGTTATTGCAAAGAAGCCCGCTGCCTGAAACAACTGTCTTCGCAGCCAACAGAAGCTATGTGAGGACATCTTATACAGTGGATTTAAATGGCTAAAATCGACATAAAGGGAAAACAAGTAAACACAGCAATAAATACTCCGCAATGGTATGCATTGTTCTTTGAAGAACAGGCTGTGTGCACTTGCAGGCATTTTAATGTATACAGATTTATTTGGATTTTTAGATAAGACTCGATTATCGTCAGTGCCGATAACAATTCGGAAGGAATGTTCTTTATCCTAACAAGTCACAGAAATCAACTCATGTCCAGACACACTTTAATAATCAGGTTGACTGCACATGTATCATTAGCACTGAAAAGCAGCAGTGGCAGCTTCACATTCTGAAAGTTGGATGCAGTCAATGATTACTGAAAATATGTCAGATAGAGCAATTACTGACATTATGTTCATTTTCCGTAGCTTTATTGCTTTTAAATCAGCATTAGGAAGTACTTTGTCTAAGTTGCTATCTACCCTCCGTAGATGGTCATTTCTTGTGCAAAAATTCAGCTCCCGATTGCCAACACACCAATAGTGGAAGCAGATGTTTTGTGTTGACTTTTTCTTTCACACAACTACTACATTTATCAAGCTGCAAGAATCTGTAGGCAGGAGACAAAGTCTAACAAAGCTTGTAACTATCCAAACATCAATGAAGCATTTCTACACCAATTCTGACCAAAATCAGGAGCAACAGTTACTATAACAACATCTTTATCGTACTTTTAACATAATGAAACATTTCAAAGCGCTTCACCGGAGCATTATGTAATGAAATATGACACCAAATTCGGGGGGGGGGATTTTCTGGGCCTATTCGCCGCAGACACAAATCCGATTATGGCGCAAACTCTCACGAGGGGGCCATAACGGATTTGAGCCGAGTTCTGAGGTCTTCCTCACCAGTGGCCAAGTTCACGCCCAGCGAGGAAATCTTTTTGGTAAATTTCCACCCCGAGTCTTTCATCTAAGTCATTGATATGGACTGTAAATAACCGAGGCCCAGTACTGATCTTTGCTGAATCCCACTCATAACACTCGACCATACTGACTCTCAGAATGGTTACAGCTCAGGTGGCCATTTGGCCCGTCACGTCTGTGCTGGCTGTCTGAAGGAGCAGTTCACCTAGTGCCACTTTCCTGGCTTCTTGTTAATAACCCCGCACATTTGACCTTTTCAGGCAATAGTCCAATTCCCTCTTGAATGCTTTGATTGAAACTGCCTCCAACACATACACACATCCTTACCACCCACTGAAAGGTGAAAAAGATTTTCCTTGTGTCGCAATTGCTTCTTTTGCCAAATACTAAATCTGTGCCTCTAGTTCTTTATCCTTCTACCAATGGGAATAGTTTTTCCCCTAATTGTCCAGGCTCCTCATGATTTTGAATACCACCATCAAATCACCTCTCAACCGCTCACAAGAACAATAGTCCCAACTTCTCCAATCTACCTGTTAATTGAAGTTCCTCATTCTTGGAACCATTATCGAGAATCTTTCCCGCGCTCTCTCCAATCTCTTCACATCCTTCCTAAAGTGCGGTACCCAGAAATGGTCTCAATACTCCAGCTGAGGTTGAGCGAGTGTTTTATGCAATTTTAACATAACCTCCTTGCTTTTGTACATTACGCCCCTATCAATAATGCTTAGGATGCTGCATGCTTTGGTTAAGGCCTGCTCTCAACCAATCCTGCAACCTTCAATAATTTACCGCAACCTTCAATAATTTACGCACATGTTGGTGAGTTGCTGTTCCTACATCAAGTTTAGAACTTTAATCGAAGGATATTGCAGAGCACACTGGAGAAGGAGTACAGATGCATTGGGTCAATGATCAGGATTTATCTGCGGGCTTCCAAAACCTAGATTCTGAAAAGCCTTTTTCATGCTGAGTTTTCTTTCTAAAAATTGCACCAAGTGTGGAGCCCAAATTGTGGAGTATAAAATGGACAAAGATACAGAAGACTATTATTGGACTGCCCACCATCAAAATGCTGCTTAGGTATCAGCTACACCAGTACTGCCTAGTTATGAATGCTGCTTATTTCAATATACAGGTGGCAAGTTAAGACATGAACAGGACAAGTTCCTTTGGTATCAACTGTTCGAGTCTCTAACGGAATTATTTACTGTGTAGCACAAAGAATGTGCAAACACATGTGAATACTGAGATCTTCTTTCAGCAGCCCATGTGCTACCTACAATTCAGTCAACATTATGGCATCAATCACAGCAGACGGGAGATTATCACAGTTTAACACCACAGCAGGCAGTAAATAAGCCACTTGAGGCAAATGAGAAACAAACTTTTCACCAATAGAGATGCTGGGCGAAAAAAAAAGTGACAATTCTAATTTCCATGGTGGCACAGTGGTTAGCACTGCTGCCTCACAGCGTCAGGGACCCAGGTTCAATTCCCGGCTTGGGTCACTGTCTGTGTGGAGTTTGCACGTTCTCCCCGTGTCTGTGTGGATTTCCTCCGGGTGCTCCCGTTTCCTCCCACAGTCCAAAGATGTGTGGGGTAGGTTGATTGGCCATGCTAAATTGCCCCTTAGTGTCCCAGGATGTGTAGATTAGTGAGATTAGCGGGGTAAATATGTGGAGTTACTGGGATGGGGCCTGGGTGGGATTGTTGTCAGTGCAGACTCGATGGGCCGAATGGCCTCCTTCTGCACTGTACAGTTTCTATGATTTCTCTGGTGCTACAAGGTTCAAATCATTTGCTAACCAGAATTACTCCTCATGGCTCTAAATATCACTCTGTTACACGTGAGGCTTCCTGTATTGTTGGGAAAAATGAGTAACACCACATTTTGTTAAAAAAGTGACTTAACGTGGCTCTCTAAAAGAAATACATTTACGCTGTGGTTATCAAAAAATCTCTTTTTTTGTTGTGATCATCGTTTTGAGGTCAACTTTCAGTCTTATCAGAAAACAAAGGTCAAATGAGGAGCTTTAGAAATGTCATAAAGAGGAAGCAAGGTACTGTCACTGCCTTGTAACAGCTCACTGATCTCTTCAGCCTTTCAGAGTGATTGCAGACTGATATCAGGAAATCATTTGATTAAATAGGTTATTTACAGAGCTTTGTCAACGCATGCTTTTCCACAAATTATAATTAATATTACCGGAGCGAACTAAGGAAGGAAAAGGAATTGCATTTATATAGCATCTTTCACACCTTTGAGACGTCAGAATGTGCTGTTCAGCCAATTAAGTGCCTTTGACATGGAGATATTATTGCAATGCAGGATGCATCTGGATGCATTAAATCCTGACTTAGTTGTCCCTGATCATAAGTTCATAAAGCTCCAAAAGAGGAAGTCCTGTACATTTTTGTCTAGTACATCTTATTGCACCAACCTCACACTTCCATCATCCACCAACATATTTTGCATTCCTTAGACTGCTCCCATTATTTGCCCTGCGGTATTTACAAATGTCACCAAATCAAAGTTTAAAGTTTATTTATCAGTGTCACAAGTAGGCTAACATTAACACTGCAATGAAGTTACTGTGAAAATCCTAACAAGCATCTGTGTCACGGTGAGTGGTGAGGGTGAGAGGGTAAGACGTGAGTTCTGATAATCTTTGTTTTACCCATCCCCATACCATTGTAAGAAAAAGTAATAGAAATGCCCATTAAGGGAAAAACTGAGTGATTGACTAAATAAAATTTTATCGTTATTTAAACACATTGCATCAAGTGTGTTCAGACCTCAGGACCTTTTTCATTTTAAAGAAGTTTTTACAGTACAGTCATTGCCATGTTCACAGCTCTGTATCCAAAACATGTACTGGGGTTTGTTTTATTCAAACACAACACCAGCTGTCTTCAATGAAGAAGCATTTATACAACTGTACAAAAGTTGCATCAGATAATGCACAGTAGCAGAATGATGCTAGCTGTCTTAATGACAGTATATCAAATTATTATAAAAGTATGATTAACTTTGCTGGTTCTAATCACAAAACAGATATATAAATAGGGAGAATTTAATCTTTTTTAGATCTGGTTAGGAACTTTATGCAAATTCCTGACAGAGCCAATCCATATATTGAATGTGGTCCGAAACATTTCTTATTAATTCATGGGATGCGTGCCTCGCTGGCTGGGTCAGCATTTATTGCCCACCTCCAAATGGCTTTGAGGTGCTGGTGGTGAGCAGTGTCCTTGAACTGCTACAGTCCATATGGTGTTGGTACACCCACAGTGCTGTTAGGGAGGGGGTTCCAGGATTTTGACCCAATGACAGTGAAGGAACAGCAGTATGTTAGCAATTCAGGATGGTGAATGACTTGGCTGTCCAAGTGGTGTTGTTCCCATGTGTCTGTTGCCCTTGTCCTTCCAGATGGCAGTGGTCATGAGGTTGGAATGTTTATAACATCGTAACTACAATAAACTGAAGGTCAATTTTAGCTTGGCACCAAAGTCTTACAAGTTTTAGTTTTATTTTATTTCATTTCTTTTCTCTGGTTAGTTGATTTGTATTACAATGTTCCCACAGCAATACCCCAGTGAGTTTGCTGATATTGATTCACTGACGCATTAATCTTCTGTTCACATTAATGTATTTATTATCTGGTACAATATATTCGTACTGCTGCTTGAAAAGCCTGTATCAAACCAGAGCACTTTCATCTTTGCTGAGATCTAAGTGCCCATTTTATCTCCTAGTCAGCCTCCAAACTCTGTCTCACGTACTGATTGATCTCCCTCCCACCTTTACCCCTGTAGAAGGCCAGTGCCGACAGCAAAAGCCATCCACCCAAAGGCTCAACATGTGATAGTATCGGACACCCAAGGTCAGTATCAATCAGCTCGCCATTTAGTCTGAGTGCCCAGGCCTAATCTTCAGCAAAACAATTTCCTTACCGTTTTACATTCACCACATGAGCCTTTCATGAAGCAATCTATAACAGAAAAATCGTGGACACCCAAGGTTTAAAAGGGAGGCTGAAATATAATCACCCTGTGCTTGCAGTTTATCTGAAGGTGATGCTCCACATGCAGCAACTACTTAATGACGAGATGCCTGCAACAAATGTGATGATAACAACGTGCAATTCTGATCTCCAGGATGTGGTAAAGCATTAGTCAAATGTATTTTTCTGATTGTAAACATTTCCTGATAATGTGGGTTTTACTGCCCTTTCTGACTAGATGGGAGATGTGGCTAAGGCTGTAAAAAGTGCAGAACCAGGAGCACTAGAGTACCTAATCAAGCAAGGCCTCACTTCTCCTTTCCAGATTGCAAGTTCCTAATCCAACTCCATTTTAAGGCTACTTCCAGCCTATTCAACACACCCAAGCTAATTTCTCTGCTTCATTGAGATAGGG
Organism: Mustelus asterias; assembly: GCF_964213995.1. Lineage (NCBI taxonomy): Eukaryota > Metazoa > Chordata > Chondrichthyes > Carcharhiniformes > Triakidae > Mustelus > Mustelus asterias. Next base: position 56,526,612 of record NC_135806.1, on the reverse strand, counting down.
TCCCCGTATAATTTCACGATCCCCTTAATTAGTCCAACTCTCAAGGATTCTGACCTTTGAATACACAGTGGTCACAGCAGGAGCGAAAAGTGGGAAAAATATATTAATTCCTTCGCTTTTTTCACTTTGAAGAGAATATATCAGTAAAAGAGAAAGAAAAAAAATAGGAAGGGAGATGGGCAGCTAGGGTGTAACTTTTAACATTCTTCCATTGGTTACACTTTCCCAACAATATAGTTTAAAAGCTAATCACACCATGACAATATTTGATTAAATTTAAGATGTTAATACATTTATAACTTCTTACAAGTTGGACCCGAGAATCAGAGAGATTACTCTGGTGTTGTTAAAGAGATAAAAGGGGGGAATTTTCCACAGAACCCATGGCGGAGATGGCTCACCATTAGCTGGTGGCGGATCTTCTGGTCCCACCGTTGTCAATGGGGTTTGTTGCGGTCCTCGCTGCTATGAAACCTGCAGTGGGAGTACACTGTCAGTGAGGCCAGGCGGGACTGCACCAGCAGTGAAACTGGAAGGTCCAGCCAGCATGAATGACTGCAAAGTTCCAGCCAATGAGCGTGGTAAAAAACAGCAGCAGAAAAGATTGATCAATTAGGTTCAAGTCCCAAAAACCACCCCCTCAGAAATGCCAGCACAATCTAATATTTGTTTTAATATAAAGGATGGTATGAAAGTACAGGTAGAGGATGCAATTATATATTCCATAAATTTGATTGCACCTTGTAATCATACGTTATGACTTTACAGAATTGAGGTACAGATGAGCCCTGATGTAAGAGAATGGTGGAACAGGATTGGGGTCTACATAACCTACTCTTGTTCCAATGGTCTAAAAAAAATGGAAACAATCTGTAGGTTAGTCAACATCTTTACAGAGAACAGACAGGTGTAATCTTTCAGAACACCTGAAGGATTATACCTGCAGCATTTTAGTTGTCTGATTTCTGTACAGATGCTATTTGACCTGCTGAAGCGTTTCCAGCATTTTAGGAACATCAAAAACAAGCATATATATCATGCAAGCCCTGGAGCCTGTTCCACCATTCTCTTGGATCACGGCTGATATGTATTTCAATTCTGTTCACTGAGTTTTTCTCTATATCCCTTGACGCCCATACCTAATAGAAAAATAGCAATCTCAGACTTGAAAGTTTCAATTGAAATCCACAACCTGATGGAGAGTGCTCCAGATTGCTACAATTCTACGGATGAAGTATTTTCTGGCTGGCTTTTTATTCTAATTGGTACGTTGATCCCGAAATTACTCCTTTGAATATCAAGGTATAAAAGTTGATTTATAAATTAGGCTCCACAGTGCTTGATTTTTTTTTTGGAGCATAATGCTTGCTGAGTTCCCAATATGGCAAGCAGACCTGCAGTACTGGAAAGAAAAGATAATTGCTGTACTGCGCCCACACCGGAAACAAGTGTTAGGACCTTCGCATGTACAAATCGGCCCAACATTTACTTGAGGCCTCCAGTGCCAGATCGCAGCATTGCACTCTGGAAAACCATGCCTGGGGACAGCCCGTTAGCGACAAGGTAAGCTTTACAAATAGACTTGTGTGAAATGTGGAGCCAGGAAGATGAGTGCCGCTCACAAGCCTACATTTAAAGAATGCCGGCTGCTGCTCCTCTTTGTTTGAGAAAAGTTGCTGTAACAACGGAGGAAGATTATTTGAACTAAATCAACTTATACCATTTTTGGTACAGATCATTGGTACAAAGGATTAGCAATACACTACTCCCTAGCAATGTGGTCCCTTACTCAGAGAGCTGCCTCTATTAATTTTAGCTCAACAATTTGAATCCACCTCCTTACTTTGTTCTTATGTTCTATGTTCTTATGTTCTTACTTTGCGAGACAAATTCAGCTATAATGAAGTTTTAAAATAAGCACCATGCCAGGGAATCAAAATTAGGAAAGGAAAAATAAATGCATTGAGCTAACAGTCAGAAGTCTCACAACACCAGGTTAAAGTCCAGCAGGTTTATTTGGAATCACAAGCTTTCAGAGCGTTGCTCCTTCATCAGGTAAGTCCAGTTACTGAGCCAACAGTAAGCAATGGGCCAACATACCTGAATTAGGCTATTTTAAAAGATCAACTCCATCTAAATAAGTAAAATATTCCTTTAAAATTATGTTTATTACGTCTCAGTTCATCAACTGCAATGCAAAACAATAAAATCTGTAATTCGCTGTTCCAAGTTTGCTTTCAATACTTTAATTGATATGTAAATGAATTATCATACATGCATAGAAAATGGACGCACATCATATGGAGTAACTAATTTTTTTGTACTTGAGAAGGATCTAACTGTATCTTAATACTGTAAATAAAACTAGGTAAAACAGACAAGCCAAGGAGAATTCCCATAATTTGAACTTGCTCTTTGTATTCTGTTTTTACATAGCTTTTGGCAAGGTTTTTCCCCCCACCTTTCCCAGTCCTATTGGCAAGGCCTCAAACAATTGGACCCAATCATCTCGCTTTCACGGGATGATATAACTGCCTCCATGAAGTTGAACAGGTCGCTGAATTGATGCAAACTACAATTTGGCTACTGCCAATCTGCTGTTGTGGGAAAATAAATAATTTGGTGATAAAGAGCCAGTGGGGGAGTAAGAAGAGGAAGAAAAAGGTCAACATTTAAGTTATTCTTTTGTATGTTTAGCAGATCCAGATTCAATTGGCCGATGTAGTATAAATGTGATATGGAACAGACCACCAACGAGAACTCCAAAGTGGGAAATAATAAAAATCTAAATAATGACTGGGGCAGGAACAATATTGTCATTTTTAATACTATACCACGGTGAGCAATATGAATGGACCATTGCGGATCACAAGAGAAAAGAGAAACAAAACCCATCTACTAGACAATGCTATGTGCAAGATTTGATTTTCCAATTATATTAATGCTCAGGTTGCTGACAGGTTAAAGACACTGGGCTTTAGATGCTGCCAGACTGACTGTCAGATGAATGAGCTTTTCCTTCTGTCTATTGATTACTCAAAGTTAGACACTATTTAATTCAATAGTGAGCATCATGATTAAACAACTTGAGTCTAGGAGCAATTCGTTTAGCTGTTAATTGGAGGCATTCAATTATACTGGAAGGAGAAAAATGAATCTTTGATTAATCATTATAAGAAACAGTTCAATTCAAATTTGCTAAGTTTTGAAAGAGCTGCAAATGTTGTAAGTGAAAACTTTTTTTTTGGAATCACAGAATAGAGAGGATCATAGGCGCTGATTTTGCCGGCACGGCCACCCGAGGCTCGTAAGATCCTACCCGAGGCGATTGGGGAATGCCGTTCGGCGAGCCTTGCCCGCCCTGATTTTGGGGCGGTAAAATCAGGGCCACAGAGTCCCTACAGTTATTGAATCCACAACAACTTTCTGACAGAGTATCCTACCCAGGCCCTCTCCCCCGTTCTATCTCTGTACCCCCACACATTTACCATAACTAATCCACCTAATCTACACATTTTGGGACACTAAGGGGCAATTTATCACAGCCAACCCACCTAACCTGCACATCTTTGGAATAAACAAGAATCTTGCAGCCAGAGAATAGTTGAAGTCAAAGGCAAATTGATGGTAAAAGATAGATATTTGGGAATCTTCTCTTCTTCTCCTGACAATGTTGCCTTCTGCTCTGGTTCAGTACCATAGACATAACCAACGCGTCAGCCATGTAGCTCGCATCCGTACATAGGCCCAGACTGCAAGTGTAATCAGCTTATTCAACCAATGTTCTCATCCATCATCTAACAATCAGACTTTCCAGCCAACAAGTGATCACAAGAGGAACTCTGGCAAGAATTTGAAATGTTTTAATAAAATAAACCAGTCTGCCAAAGATTAACAGGAAAACTCTTAATGAAGAGTAAGTATCTGCCATATTAAATGAGCAGCTGGCAGAAGGTTGAAAAATAAGGAACTTTTTCTCAACAAAATATTTCCCATCTTGCATTGAACTCTCCTCAATAGCTGTAACCTTGTGTTTTCGGTGACCTGAATAGAATGTTGCCTTACTTGAAGAAAAGGTTCTTTCAATTTTGGCATCCTGACTAGGTCAAGCAGAGTCAACTAACCGACTTAAACAAACAACTGTTCCTCTTACTTTGTCTTTTGGCTCTTCAAAACACACAAAAATGGTGAGCATGGTATCTCCTCCTAGTGGCATTATAGAACCATAGAATCCCTATAGTGCAGAAGGAGGCTATCAGCCCATCGAATCTGCACCGACTCTGAAAGAGCAACTTACCCAAGCCTATTACGCCTGCCCAATCCCCGTAAACATTTACATAGCTAATCCACCTAACCTACACATCTTTGGGAGAGTAAGGGGCAATTTAGCATGGCCAATCCATCTAACCTGCACATCTTTGGACTGTGGGAGGAACCCCACACAGACATGGGGAGAACGTGCAAATTCCACACAGTCACCCAAAGCTGGAATCGAACACACATCCCTGGCACTGTGAGGCAGCAATGCTAACCACTTTGCCACCGTGCCATCCTAGTAATAGTAAGTATAGAAAATGATTGAATTCAAATATAGTTTTCATGTTATCGTTAGTTACAAGACTAACTAGGAGCAGGAGACTCCCAGGAATCAGCGGAAATGCTTTAGGGTTATTATCCTCACTGACTCATTGGTATCCTTGGGCATGTGACTGACCAAAATGCAGGAGGCACATTCAGGAAGGAACTGATCATATCAAAAGACTTTGCCAGGAACATGCAGAGGCGAAGTCGAGGTGTCTGAAAGCGAGCACAAATTCCAAACATCTCACATGCCCCGCTAAGCGGCAGAATCCGCAGATCATACATCGGACTGACCAGCCAAATCAGGAGTCATCGAGCTGGAGTGGGCGCAAATCACCTTAGATCCCAAGGGACTGACTCAGGAAGGTGGGTGTTACAAGCCTGCCTAAGAGTAAATGAACTTCAAGTGACTGTGTAAAGCATTCACATGCTAATGCTCTGAAGAATGCAATTTCAAAGCCCAAATGTAGATATGGGATGTTAGTGGAGAAAGTGGGTGTAAGGACAAAAATATATCCTTTCACATTACTATTCACCTGTACATTGCTTGGGTATGCAGGAGATAATGTGGATTGCAAGTCTATCTGTAATATCTCACATGTATCAGCTGGGATTGAAATCAATGGAAATGTCTTTGTTAGAAGGGATGCCTTAGCACTATTCAAAGCGCAGGGAAATTTCTTCCATAGAATCATAGAATCCCACAGTGCACAAGGAGGTCAGTCGGCCCATTGAGTCTGCACCGACAACAATCCCGCCCTATCTCCGTAACCCCATGTATTTGCCCTGCTAATCCCCCTAACACTCAGGTTAATTTAGCCAATCAACCTAACCCACTGTGGGAGGAAACCAGAGCACCCAGAAAAAACCCATGCAGACATGGGGAGAACGTGCAGACTCCACACAGACAGTCACCCGAGGCCGGAATTGAACCCGGGTCCCTGGCGCCGTGAGGCAGCAGTGCTAACCACTGTGCCACCGCGCCACCCCGATGTCCTAGCACAGCGACCCACATTTTTACCTTGCTGCGTACAAATCAGCAGCTTGGCTTTCAATAGCATAGTGGTAACAAACACATCAGAACTTTGACTGTAAAATCCTTTGGGACATTACAAGGTTATGAAAGACACTTGATAAAATGCAAGTGTTTTCTTCCTTTACATTAACATCAGCCAGAGTTCCACAACATAAAAATCAATCCACCCCTGAAAATACAAGGCTGTTCGAGCATGAAAAAAATTCAAATTAACCAGCAGTTCACTCCAACTGACTCGGAATTAGATTTCAGCAGCATTATTATACTTCTGGATTACAATGGTAGGATAGCAGCAGGGAAGACTGTGTGATGTGTGAAATCACACTTGCTATCATTACAACCATTCTTGTTTCACAAATCACTTAATTGCAATTTCTCTGTAAATGTAACTACTTCAGGAGCCCGCTTATTGGGGCTTTTTTCGGTGAAATAAGGAGCACTTTGTTGAAATTTCATTTCTTGCAAGTCCCATTTACATGCACACGTGGCGTTAAGAAATTCCACTTTAAAGTAAATCGTCACCTCCGAAGCTGAGCTTTTCACCTCTGAATCTGGCTGGATTCAGTGGTCAAATAAGCACAAGACACGGTGTGACCTGCCTCCCATCTGTTTGCTGGTATTGTGTGGAGGAATGGGAGTCAAACTTCTCAACAATAAAGTGCTGTGTCACGTCTCTGCACAAGGAAGTGGCCCATTAGAACGTTTTGCAGGATCTAAGAACTCACATGCCAGGCGCACTGGGCCTCAATATTAATAGTGGTGGGGGTGCCGAGTTACACACAGAAAGCCTGGAGGTCGGCCTGCTTTGCATTCCACCTTGTGTCTCTTTTGTACTCAACACTATCCCCATCCAGAGATCAGCCCAATCAACAAGCTTGGCTTCCAGTTGGGTGGAGCGGGCTCCAGAGGAGATAGGTTTGATGAGGGGTTAGAGGGAGCACTCTTGCTCCTTCCAGCATAGGAGCAGTGTGCCAAAACACTCTGCCTCTCCCCAAAGCTATTGCCTCCCTTCAGCCGTCACCTTATCCCTGGAAAACCTGGCAGGCCACATTCAACCCGGGAAAAATATAAAATTGCCAATCCAGTGTCTGGGAGTGGACTGGTTGCCTGACCCACTTCTTAAACTTGGAAGTACGCAGTTTGGAGTCAGCTTTCAGCATCTTGACCCAACCTCAACCCAGATGTTTTTGGGAGTTAAAATTCATCCCCTTTCTCAACCTGAGATTTCCAACATCTGTAACAGAAGCAGGAATCACGAGAATCGATAGGAAATGGATAAGATGTTAGAAACAGTCAATATTGAGTAAGTGTTACGCAGATGGTCTAACCACATCACTGTCCAGAAACTGCCACTTGATGCTGCTTTTGAAAGTTACAAATAAATGAGTTTTCCAAATAGCTGGTGTGTAAAACTTCGAAGCATCCAATGCAAAGTCAGGCATGTGGCCTCGCTTCCAGAAAGCTGTTCAGTGAACAAGTGGACAGCGACAAGCTGATCCACAGACTAGTGGTTTATAAGAGCATGTTGAATGCTAATTACTAACTGCTCGTTTTGGAAACTGCAGTTAATTTTCTAACAAGAAAAACAATAGCCTAATTGAACCTAATTAATGAAAGGATTCCGAGTTGTCTGTGTGAAACAAGAGTACAGTCAGCATCACAGTGAAGCAGTCTGGGAAGAGTGTCCTGTTGTCAGTTCTTGTTGAAAAAACACATAGGCCGGAATTTTATGATTCCGGGGCGGGTGAAGCTCACAGAATGGAAATCTCCATTGGCCTCGGGTGGGATTTTACTATCGTGGTCGTAAAGTCCCACCCAAAGAGTATGAGATCAAGCGTCACAACATCAGCTGTTGCTGGAGGATCATCATCAACTCGGTGAAAGATGCTCTTTGGCCAGCCCGAAACTTGCTGATCTTCCAGTACAAGGAGTTGTCCCTGACCAAGTGTTGCAGACTGGCACATTCCAAAGCCCAGGGCTACGTGCTGAGGGATACACCAAAGCTTGGGGCAACTGCCGTAAAGTTGCTGTCTAAGACCTTTCAAGATGTGGAGATGCCGGCGTTGGACTGGGGTGAACACAGTAAGAGTTTTAACAACACCAGGTTAAAGTCCAACAGGTTTATTTGGTAGCAAGTACCATTAGCTTTCGGAGCGCTGCTCCTTCGTCAGATGGAGTGGACGAAGGAGCAGCGTTCCGAAAGCTAATGGTATTTGCTACCAAATAAACCTGTTGGACTTTAACCTGGTGTTGTTAAAACTCTTACTGTGTAAGACCTTTCAACACAGTGAACAAAGAGGAACAGAACCTCCTCCGGCCGAATGACTCATTGAGTGTATACAGTGAATATTACATGTATCTTAGTTGTACTGAAGCACCTCGGAGTACAACTTTTTCTTTGTGGACAACCTTTAAAATAACTTTACAACATTTGTAAGACCATTGTAAAATGTCTGAAACATTTCCTTTACTGTAGTGAAGCATCTCAATGTTATTTGATGTATGTGAAGAACCTGAATATTATTGCTTTTTGTGTGATTGTCACTTTTCAATGTTTGTAACGTTCTCACAGAATTATGAATAAAATATATTTTTGGGAAAAAAAAACTTGGGGGTGCAATGCCTCATCCTGTCAGCTTGGATCTGGTTTGATCAAGCCCAAGATGGGATGCAATGTCTTGTTTTGTCAGTTTGGATCTGGTTTCCAAGGGCTGAAATGGTTGCTACGAGAGGACACAGGTTTAAGGTGCTGGGGGGTAGGTACAGAGGAGATGTCAGGGGTAAGTTTTTCACTCAGAGGGTGGTGGGTGAGTGGAATCGGCTGACGTCGGTGGTGGTGGAGGCAAACTCGTTGGGGTCTTTTAAGAGACTTCTGGATGAGTACATGGGATTTAATGGGATTGAGGGCTATAGATAGGCCTAGAGGTGGGGATGTGATCGGCGCAACTTGTGGGCCGAAGGGCCTGTTTGTGCTGTGGCTTTCTATGTTCTATGTTCTATGTTTGTCCCTCATGTGGGGATCATGATCGGACTTAATTTGAATTGGCATTTTTGATAGAATTAAAGTATCGAAAGGTTAAAAAAAAAAGTTGGAGTGCAACAGTTCATCTTGGATCTTGTTTGTTTCCCTGATGGCAACCTTCATGATACTTTATGTCATGAAGTATGGTATAATTGTATTATACAATTATATATTGTAGGATACAATATATAATAGTATATAATGGTACCACTATACCACTAAAGTGGTAGAGTAGATATACCACTATATTTAGTGATATATCTAAATGGCTGCTTACATATTGAGTCAGTGGTGCATATTATCCCACTGTAATAAAAATATTTCTTAGTTCCAGGGAAACAAGTGCTGATAATGATGGGCCAAAGGCTAGACAGTTGGGATTTTTGGAAGTGCGGTTGTAAGTAATTTGCGGGATAGTTTTTTTTTACCCCAGAGACAAATACAGAAGGCAAGGTTGGGGGGAGTGGAAAGGACAGGTGGGTGGAGTAATACAAGAAAGCGATCAGAGATAGCCTTATCTCCTTAATCGGACCAGCAAGACGACAATATGGCTAGGTTAAGGGGGTTGGGTGGCAGCTTTATATGGAGGAAAATGAGGGCAATGAACTCAGAGGCGAGATAGCATTTAGATATCTATTCTATATTCTGTGTTTATCATGATGAGTTGAGATAGCAATCGCGATCACCACGGGTGATGTGGTGGAGGGAGGAAAGCAGTGAAGATATTCCAATAAATTCGTGCCTTGCCCATGTTCCCCCTGAAGTAAAAATTACAGGGACTGTACACATTCTCACTTTGTATCATACTAGAATAGTAATTGGACAGCAGGAACTCTGCTAGCGCACCATCCAGCTGCAATGAGTAAAATAAAGGGCTTAGTGGTCGGCATGCACCCCATAAAAATATAAACACTGTCCTGGTTACGCCAATCATTCACCAGCATTAGGAATCTGATGGTTTAGGAGACGGAAGTAGACAGAGACTGGGTGAGGAAGACCAATATTACTAAATATACTGGATGTAGGGCATGGAATACTTTATGTAAGATTTTGCTCACAATAAAGAAACATTTATTTTCAATTCTAAGCATATCCCAGATTGCTGCCAAGCCTTTCAACCTTAAGGTCGCATAATTTCTCTAAGCTTTTCTGTTGGGCAATTCATGTTCGAGAGCAGATCAACCTGATCCCACCAGTATGATTTACACTCATTTTTCTATTCTTTCATTCTTCTGCTTTACGTTTAATCAACAAAAAGGCAAGGATTAAACAATGGTGGTGGTGATATCAAGGCTGTTGGAGGAAAACTAGGTTTTCTCCCTACCACAACTGTATTCTTTTTGCTAGCCTGTTTTGTACATTCATTGGAACATGTCATCAAATAGTATCCACTGCAAATACAGTTGTTGTTGAACAATAATTACACTGATGCATATGCAGCATGAAGCGCTTAAATATTTCCCAGAAGTCTTTCCTTTTGCCAAGGGAGATGGTGACTGCCAGAAAAAGTAGCGCAATTGTGTTTATTGAATCTACAAGTACAGTTTCCTCTGCAGCTCAAGTTACTTCTCTGCAAGACTCGAGTCATGTGTTTATGCAAACCTGAATCATAAAATGAATTCATCTATTCATGCCTTGTTCCGTTCCACAGTCAGATACAGAAACTGTGGTAAATATCACACCATCTGTACTGCCTTAGAGTCCCTTAAGAAAAGTCAGGAATGGGCCTGCTCCCAGTCTCAGCTAAAGAGACAGTACAGTCTTCTTGGGTATGGAGACGTGCAGGTAAGCTCATATTGCCAAACAGCTTGCCTTGCAATCTGGGCACTATCTACCCTGTGGAGCAGATAGAGCAGTCGTAGTCACTCAATCTCAGATGCACTCACTTTAGTTTAACAAGACATGAGCTATAAATGTATTTGAAATAAATCTCAATGCACAAATTTGGTCATTTTATTGTGCACTTAAAAGCTGAATGAAGAACTTTAGATCAGATCCTCAATCATCTTTGTAACATAAGGGCACATCTTGGCACAGATTGGAAATCGGCAAATAATGGCTGTTTCACCTGGCTACCCTAATTGCCTGTATCCCTAATTGAAAACAGCATGTTTCTTTCACTCAACGAATAGAATGTAATAATCTAGTAGTTACAGTGTATTTTAAAGATTAAATGAAACTTCTCAGAAAGGGAAAGCCAAACAGTGCAAATCTGACAGACCATCAATGGACCATTTGTTGTCAGTGGATTTGGTTTCCTGATTGCTTTGAGTGCAAGTCTGTTTCCCCTACCCTAACATGGTGGAGATTCTGTCCTTGCATAGACTTGCTGGCAGCCTTGATTCCCACTCGTCTCCCAACTCAGCACTTCAATTTCTTGTAGCCTTTCGATTCAGTGCTGATTCCCACTAGTCTCCTCACTTAGCCATTACTCCAATCTAAACTGTCATGGAGAATAGGAGCAAGGTTAATTGATGTCTACCTTTACAAAAATCGATGGAAAGTTGCTTTGCTCGACTTTATCTAGTAACTTTTAAAGAAAGAAAATTTCATTAAAACAGAGTGTTTTATGACGGCACAGTGGTTAGTACTGTTGCCTCACAGCACTAGGGTCCCACGTTCAATTCCAGCCTCGGGTGACTGTCTGTGTGGAGTTTGCATGTTCTCCCCGTGGGTTTCCTCCAGTGCTCCAGTTTCCTCCCACAGTCCAAATGTGTGTGGCTTAGGTTGCTTGGCCATGCTAAATTGACCCCAGTGACAGGGGGATTAGCAGGGTAAATGTGTGGGGTTATGGGAATGGGGCCTGGGTGGGATTGTGGTTGGTTCAGACTCGATGGGCCAAATTGCCTCCTTCTGTACTGTGACTCTATGATTCGATGACTGCATCCCAAATGAAGTGCTTGTGAAGTGACGCGCAATGTGGAAGTTAATTTAGTCACAAACAAGATGGAGGTACCTGACCAGATAATCCATTTTAGTGACATTATCTGAGGGATAAATATTGGCCAACACAGCAGGATATCTCCCCTGCTCTTTTCACGTAGCGCTATGAGCTCGAGGGGACAGGTTGGGGTTTCTGACTAATGCTTCCATCTGAAAGGCAGCATTCCCAACATTGTTGACTGGGGTATGGGTCTAGATTCCGGAGTTTGATTTGAAAGCACAACCTCCAACTCAAGGGATGCAAGGTTGAGACAGCTGAGACAAAGCAAATACCTTCCAAGAATGTTTAACGATATGTGCAGACAGCCAAAATTCCAATCAATCAACTACCATCGTGGAATGGCTCATTTGCTAAAATATAGATACCGACCTTAATTATCATGTACAGGGTCATCTGTATACTCAAGTGAGCAGCTTGCAACTACAGGAACCACGCTGAAAATTGTGGAAAATCAAACGCTGCTGACTTGATCTGTTGAGGAAGGCCTACATTAAGCAAGCAGGTAAATGGGTATCACAAAAGGGGCTTCAGGTAAAGAAAGAGAGAGTTATATTAATATTGCACCTTTCAGCACCCAGGACATCCCAAGCACTTTACAGCCAATTAAGTACATTTCAAGTTTATTTGCTATTGTAATGTACGAATCGCTCAATTTGTATATGGCAAGGTCTCACAAACATTATATGACAATGTTCTGATCATTTCTTTTAGAATGCTGGTTTACATCTACCTTTCTAATTACCTTTATCCAGAAGCATATTGCAGCAAGTTGAAGACCCATCTAGAATTAATCTTGAGCTTTTTTTGAGCTCTATTAAGTGAAGAACTGAGCAGAGATTTCCAAGGAAGCTGGAGAATGCCTAAACCACTCTCCTTGAAGTGAAGAATAGGACAAAAATCTACTTTTCCGTTCATGGGACTTTCCCAATCACCTCGTCATAGGACAGAATCCTAACAGACTCCATTTTTATCTGAATTTTTGGCCTCCCTCCAGCCTCTACAATGGAGACGTGCTCTCGGGCAGAATTCCAGGCCCCAGGAATTCCAGTTCCACGTTTTTCATTGTAGTCAGGTAGTGTAAAATTGTATTCCTGGGTTTCCACTCTACGTGACACATCCATCATATCTGTCAACTTATATTATCAAGGAAACCAGGTCAGGCTGCTTTTGCACTGCCCTCTATCAGTCCATGTGGAAAATGTCAGTGTTAGAAAAGGTGCACAATGTTCCTGTTTTCCTTATGTTCTCAATTGTAAGGACAGAGTTTCCATGTGTCACATAAATCCTGCAATTATTCCCCCGCATTTTCAATTCTATTGTTAACAAATTCAGTTAAGGAACATTGCAATTTTAAAAAAATCTTTCTATAAAAATGTAATGAAATTTATCCTTTTGGGATCTAAAATTACTCAACTGCCGTTATTAACAACAAGACAAATCCTTAGTCTTCAGAGTGTTACTGTCAAGAGAACAAAATAAAACAGAAGTCATCAGGTATAAATTACTCCTTCCTATATCGTAACCAATCTGATTCAGTATTCTTTTACACAGCTATACAATTAAGCCTACCTTCTATTTGCTGAAATGTAGCAAATTCCCCAGTTTAGTACTTCAACGGCAATTAGACAGAGTTAACTGCCTGTGTTTTACAGAATGGAATTCAAGGGGTTTAATTACTGACTGTGTAGCATCTGCATTAACTGTCACAATGATGTGACAAAACCGATATGTCTTTTTCTTAAACATTCATTCACATTTGCTGTTAAAAGATAAATAACATTGATTTTTCAGTCTCATTTGGTAATTTCTAGCAACATAGTTCTTTTATAAAAAATGTGATGTGGAGAGGAAAACTGGCAACATTAGTCTACAAAGCAACTATCCCATGGGTTCTGATGCAGTACGGCAGCGAGACAACTGCATCGGACTGCATTATACCGGCAGTAAATTATTTGTTTGTCTTTTGTTTATTTGTCACAAGTTGGCTTACATTAACGCTGCAATGAAGTTACTGTGAAAATCCCCTAATCGCCACACTCTGGCGCCTGTTCAGGTACACTGAGGGAGAATTTAGCTTGGTCAATGCAGCTAACCAGCATGTCTTTTGGACTGTGGGAGAAAACCAGAGGAAATCCACACAGGCACAGGGAGAACATGCGGACTCCGCACAGACAGTGCCCCGAGCCGGGAATTGAACCCGTGTCCCTGGTGCTGTGAGGCAGCAGTGCTAACCACTGTGCTGTTCTCATTATGGACAACTTATCACATTTCAAACTCTGGTGTAGACCAAAAAAATTAATTGAAGATATTCTAAAAATATGAAAAATTGGGAGGCAGCTTATTTGTTCAGTAGTTGCCCTCACAGGACCGCATGGTGGTCAAAGCTTGCAACTGTTTACATACAGGAATTTCAGTCTAAATGTTTACTTCGGCGGTTTCATGTAACCAAACATGAAAAATGGGAAGCACACCACACTCAAAATTTCTAATAACATGCATATAGATTTAGTGTAGCAGTTATTTTATGCATGCACCAGACTGTTCTGTCAATCAATCATTTAAAAAAATATTCTTTCATAGGATGTGGACATCACTATCTAGACCAGCATTTATTGCCCACCCCTAATTACCCTTGAGTAGGTGATGCTGAGCTGCCTTCTTGAACCGCTGCAGTCCATGTGGCATAGGTGTAGTTGGTCCATTCATTTTTTGCACAAATGCAATGATTTATTAAATAATTTAGTTCAGAATTTATTTTAAAAAGTTCTTTGTGTCTTACTGCAACTTCAAGTGTTGAAAGAATCAAATTTATTGACCAGTGTAATGTATCTTGTGTCAATATGCTAATGTCTCAGAAGAACAGCAAGTAGAGAAATTTCAAACTGTTCTTGTGATTAGGCATTAACACAACAACATTAAAATTAGATGTGCAAAAAAAGTGGGATAGATTTTCTGAGTCATCAGAAAACTCTTGCCAAGCTGCTTGCAGTTTCAGATACATTCTGGCTACAGACAAGAGTCAGGAAATCTTCTCTTGTGTGCCTTATGTAGCAACTGTGTCTTCGTGGCTCTTTTATCCGAGACAATGAGTTGCGGAATAAAGTCTTGCTCCAGAGACTTGAGCACATTATCTAGGCTGACCTTCCAGGGCAGTGCAGAGGGAAAGGAGCGCTGTCTGAGATGCCATTTTTCAGATGCTTCCATCTAAAATTTAAGTTTAAAGTTTTTTTATTAGTGTCACAAGTAGGTTTGAATGCAATGAATTATGAAAATAGCCTAGTCACTACACTCCGGAGCCTGTTCGGGTACACTGAGGGAGAATTTATCATGGTCAATGCACCTAACCAGCACGTCTTTCGGCCTGTGGGAGGAAACCCACGCAGACACGGGGAGAATGTGCAGACTCCACACAGACAGTGACCCAAGCCGGGAATCGAACCTGGGTCCCAGGCGCTGTGAGGCAGCAGTGTTAACCACTATGCCACATCTCTTGGTTCGGGTGAAAGGATCCCTTGGCACTACTTGAACATGATCATGGGAGCTCTCCTGATGCCACAGCCAACAGTTCCTCAACCCAACTTCAACAAACAGATTAACTGGTCATTAAACTTCTGTTGTGACATCTCCTTGAATGCATGTTGGTTGTCACATTTGCCTGTATTGCAACAGCGACCACATTTCAAAAATAATTAAGTGGCTAACAGGTGCTTTGGGGCACCCTGCAAATACAAGAGCCTGGATTTTGGTTCCCTAGACGGGTATATGAATTTAGGTCAATTTTTCCTGCTTTTCCCATCTGCTTCAGGAAAAAGTGCCCCAATTTGTGCCATTTTCATTCCAGGAGTTGAGGTCAAACCCACCACCCCTGGAAATGGCTGGGACGTGCACATAAGGACTGCCAAGGTGGGCTGGTTAAAAGACCCACCTCAGTTCTTTCGAACTACTTCCACTGTATTATTTAATATTAGACCCTCTAGCCCTCACCTTGACTACACATCCCCATGTCCACTTATAACCCACTTGCCAAATAGGTGCCAACCTATGACACTCCCCCATTCATTCCAATGGACCCTTATAGCCCCTATGCCAACTTAGTCCCATCTCATGCCAACCCATGCCTTCCACCACTCATCACCCTTTGTCCTTACACCCACCATGCCAACTCACCCAGTGTCCACCATGGACAGACAGCAGGAGCTATGAAATCGGCCAGAGGTGAATAAGTTATTCAAATGGCCATTTCCATCTCATTAGCGGGCCCGGAGACTTCAGTCCTGGTCCGGGGTAGGGCAGGTTCCCCTGGGCATTGCCAGCTTGGCAGTGCCAGCCTGGCCCTCAGGTACTGCCCAAGGGGCAAAGTGCCCATGCCCAGGGGGCATGTTGGCACTGCCCACCGTGCATCAGGCAGTGCTAAGGCGGTGGGGCCGGGGGGGGGGGGAGAGAAATCAGTGGGGTGGGAGGGAGTTCCTGCTGCCACTCTGCAGGGAGGGAGGCCAGCAATCGGGTAATGGGAGGGTTGCACAGCAAGCGATGTGGGGTCGCGCGGTTGGCCAGCAATTGGGAGGCCGGCAGTGAAGGGCAACTGCACATGTGCCAATCTCAGCGCTGATAGATCGGCGCATGCGCAGTGGCTTGCTCAGCGCTATGCTGCCGGCCTCTCCAATGCGAACAGGTCCCGCCCGCTGATTTTTAGCGTGATTCACGCTGAGGCACACTGTGAAGCACAGAGTATGGGAGATTCATTTTGAAAATCCCGCGCGAGTTACTTCAGTTTTCACGTGAATTTGGCACTTCGAATTTTTTTGGGAGAATCCCACCCCTTAAATCACACACTGCAGGATAAGACTCTTGTTCTGGCAAAAATGGAATCCCTTTGAACTCAACACCGATTTCACGTGCGGATCACATCCCATCCCATTTCCCCCTCCCACCTTGGTGAAAGTAGGACCTGTTGTAGACAGGAACAATCCTTTCGGATCCATGTTCCCGGTGCCATTTTGGATCAGGCCCGGAGTCTCCACAATTCCTTGTAAACCTAGGTCAAGTTCCCTCTTTGTACCATCACATTGTTAAGAATTAAAATTAACGAGTTTGATTTGCTAAGAATTAAAATAAACTAGTTTGATTTGGCTTAAAAAATAACTGTCAAGTGGTGAGCTGGATCTGAACCAAATCCTTATCCCGTGGGTCAGAAGGTTCTGCTCTCCGGCTTTATACGTGAAATAAATATCAACCCAGTTTTGGTAGGAACGAGTCCAGGTCAAAAATTGCCCACAAATTGCCTACAGGCTAATTTTCTCACACAAGGACACACTGGTGAATAAATATTGTTCAAAAGGCAATGCACAACTGTTGCTGTGGAGAATTAGTGCATGCATCCGGCCTTGTGATTGACCACTTTTTAAAAAAAAAAACGGTTGTGCTTTCTAAAAGAACAAAAAACAAATTAACTTTGCCAAAATGCGATAAAACCATTGGGAATGTGCTTCTTCAGGGGTTGCAAAGTCATACAAGCTCATTTGTTCAAGAGAACTGAAGTTTTGAAATGATCTCCTTGGGCCTATCTCGCTTGCTTACTATGAATGCAAAGGGACTGACAGCACCATTGCAGTAAATATCTTTACCGCACATTAAGACTTTCACTACAGAAATAATGCAACATCATTACCTTTTGGGGTAATGCACCACTTGTATTAAGTATTGAACCATTTTTACAGTATTATTGTGCGACAGATGCTATAAGGCTAAATGAGATCAGCTTCAGTTTCCAGACTTGCTTTAAAACGCACCCTGATGTTTGTACAACTGTGCAATGAGATACCCAGGTGTATTTTATGATGGAGCAGTTTGAAGCTGGAAATTAAACTGGATCAGTAGTAACTCAGACTGCAGAATCTTTTGCCTCCCAAGGCAGCGGTTGATTTATTTTCATTTACACACAAGAAAATGTTTCAAGTCAGACTAATAGGGGGAAAAAAATCTTTTTCACAAAGCAAACACAAGGTAAGCTCAGAGTTCCTGTGGCTCACAGCAAGAGCTTCAGTCAGTGGGAACGCCAACCTCTGCCTAATCCATACCCCTGTCAAAGAAAACGCCCCATGTGAGTGTGCAGGATCACTGAATTGTCCTTACATAGCTTGAGAGAAAGAAATGCCTACAATGGCACCTGAGGATTGCAGCTTGTGGATTTTCAAGACTGAATCCTTTATGCAAGGAAGGTACTGAAGACAGATTTTTCTGGTAACAGAACGTGGGCCCCAACTTCAAGAAAGAGACGTCAGCTTGCATGCAAAACCTAAGATTGTGGCAGAAAAAAGTCAAAATATAGCTGGTGAAAGGAGGTGCCTGCCCCTTCCCCATGACAGTTTAATTAATTCAATTCAAGTCACTGAGTTCACACGTGAAGGTGGGAAGTCCCGTTGGGGAGTGTGGCCATGCCTGTGGAAAAGAACCCCAATATGACGTCAGAGTAAAGGAGAAAAAATGAGTAAGTCCCCTCCAGCTGAAAAAACAACTAAATTACACATCACTTAATAAAAGTAAAACATTTTGCATATACCAACTTGGTTTCTCCTTCACTCCCCCTCCCGGTCTGCCTGCTTCCCAATTATTTAATTTTATATTTACTACACATTCTAATTACCCTAATTTTATTTCTCGTGTTTTAAAATATTCCAATTGTTTAACTTACCTTTCTGCTTTTGCCACCACCCCCTCACCGATGCACAGTCTAGAATGGAAGCAGGAGCTAAAGCTTCATTCGAACAACTGATGACGGGATAAACAGGGAAAATAGTGGGGATGAAAATGCTGTTCAACATGGAACTTGCTTTCTGCCCATGCAGCAGATCAGAATTCCTACCACATTCTCTTAACTAAGGAGGAAGCATCCGGGAAGGCGATGGCCTAGTGATATTATCACTAGACTATTGATCCAGAAACTCAGCTAATGTTCTGGGGACCCGGGTTCGAATCCCACCACAGCAGATGGTGGAATTTGAATTCAATTAAAAATATCTGGAATTAAGAATCTACTGATGACTATGAAACCACTGTCGATTGTCGGGAAAAATTCATCTGGTTCACTACTGTCCTTTCGGGAAGGAAATCTGCTGTCCTTATCCGGTCTGACCTACATGTGGCTCCAGAGCCACAGCAATGTGGTTGACTCTTAACTGCCCCCTCGGGCAACTAGGGATAGGCTAGCCAGCCAGCTGGGGACCCGTTGGCCGGCCAGCGATGTCATGTCCCAAGAATGAATTTTTTAAAATGCGCCATTTTACTTGGGTTAACTGAGGATGGATGGATGAGCTAGCAGACTGTCCTATTATCCATCAGTGAATTTCCCTGAGTGCTGTTAACAAGTCAGTAGATGCTTTATACAGCCAGGAACATTACATCATGTCAACAATAACGTACTTATTTATCCTCTGCTGAAGCAGAAACACATGTTCATTTAAGATGACAAAATCTTAAAATGTCGAAAAGAAGTAAATTAATTAAAAAGATTAAACATGACATGGTTTGTGGAGTGATGGGGGAGGGGGCACAATTAAGAAAATGCAAACATTCTGATATGCTGCTTTACTGCAGAATTTCTCTATAGCTCTCAATTTTAAAATGATACACTTTTTCCATTGGACACTGTGGAGTCTGAAGGATCCTGGACACCCAAAATGCACTTAACAGGAAATGTATATTTAACTATTTTAAACTGATAGAATCTTCAACACATTTTTTCTTCTGTCACTTCACATTTCTCACAGCCAGTTCCATTTTAACATATCTATTAGTGCTGACTTTCTTTTAAGTATCTCTTCTATTTCCTTCAATGGTTCTGTATGAGAATCAAATATAAATTAACATATTTGCTGTGGACATCAGTAATCTTTCGAACCTGATAAATTTTGCTATAGGTTGTCACAACGTTACTCGAGTTCTGCCTTCAGTTCATAAGTTTTGAACAGACAATGCTAGACAGTGACTTTCTTCCAGTGCATCAGTGATGAGTAATTCTCACTCTGAGAAAGTCTGGTTCACATGTGGTACGGAAAGTGTCTGCAGTGACGAGGCGAAGAACAAACACAATCCCATTTCTGGGAAAGGAAACTCCTCCACCACGTCTGTAACTGCATCAGACAGGAAGCTTAAACTGTTAGTATAATATACATGCACACAACTTTTGGGTATGATGTATATGTGTTGAATATCCATTCAGCAGACTTATCTAGAAAATATTTAATTACAGTAAGTTAAGCATTAGAAACTGCAGTTGTAAACTTAAACTAAAGAAAGCTCTTTAGGTTCTGCAACATATATTTTAATGGCCCAAATCCACATCTATTCATTGTGCAGAGTAGTGTGGAATACATAGGATATCTATAAAGCCTCAGTCCAACTTTAAAAACTTTGGATGTACAGAATCAAAACAAACTGAAAAAGAATCCAATGAAAACATAGTTTATCATGTTTTTTAACATTAAAGTTGTTGCCAATGATGTTGAAATGGGTTGGAAATAACGACAAGAGTTGGAAAACTGGATTTACAATGTTTTCACAATGGATGGCAACTTATATTGAAGAACAGAAATTTGAACCACTTTGTGTCAAAACTTTATGAACTATGTTTTCATATGCTGCTTACAGTTTGTTTCTATCATGTGCATTGCCCAAGTTATTAAAGTTTATAGTTGCACAAGGACTTGATAAACACACTGTGTATCCAAGTGATTGTGAAGCTGGTGTTTTATCAATTATAAACTAAAGGCTGCCTTTTCTTGTTTTTTAGTGAATAAACGCATTTTTCCGACAATCTTTCCGGTGTTATCGTAACTTGCATGATTTTGTTACAAGTAACTTTGTGCAACATGAAGTGTGTTACTGGCAATCGGAATCATAGGAAACTTAGCAATCCCAGTGCAGCTGTAAAAATAACCAGTTACCATTCATCAAATAGTTAAATGTTCATTTATTTATGACAGATTCTAAACCGGTTGGAGAATCCAGCTGTGGACTATGCCCAACAAAAAACAATTGAGAAAAGGAACAGAATTTACCCTTCACACTCTGCTCGCACTAAAAAATCCAGTTGAAGCACACTAATTAGATATGTTCATTCTGGACAGGTAAGCTCATAGAATCTTTACATTGCAGAAGGAGGCCATTTGGCCCATCAGTCTGTACTGACCACAATCACACCCAGGTCCTATCCCCATAACCCCATGTATTTACCTGCTAATCCCCGTGACACTAAGGGACCATTTACCATGGCCAATCAACCTGACCTGCACCTCTTTGGACTGTGGGAGGAAACCGGAGTACCCGGAGGAAACCCATGCAGACACGGGGAGAATGTGCAAACTCCCTATAGACAGTGACCCAAACCGGGAATTGAACCTGGGTCCCTGGCGCTGTGAGACAACAGTGCTAATCACTGTGCCACCGTGCCGCCCCGCATAAGCTCTGTCTGAAAACAGGTAGATTAGTAAGGGAAACATGCAGCTCCCTGCAGAATGGGATTTTGTGGCAGATAGAGGTCAGGAAGACAGCAACAATACAAAAGCAAAATAGCGTGGATGCTGGGCATCAGAAATAAAAACAGGAAATAGCAGAAGGACACAGGAGGCCATGCAGCATCTGTGGATTGAGAAACAAAGTTAACATTTCATTCATGGTGGCCATTCATCAGAATGTCAGGCCATCGACCTGAAACGTTAACACTTTGTTTCCCTCTCCACAGATGCTGCTCGACCTCCTGGGTATTTTCAGCACTTGGTATTTTTATATTAGTAATGCATTAATATTCATATATCCTTCTGCTGTATATACAGATCTCAGGGAATGGGGTGATAAGAGTTAACAGTGTAGCAATTCTACAATTGGGCCTAGGACACTACCCTGAGGAACTCGTGTAGCGATGTCCTGGCACTGGGTGATTGTTCTCCAACAATCAGCTTCCTTTGTTCTAGTTACGACTCCAACCAGTGGAAAGTCTGCCCGATTCCCACTGACTCCAGTTTTGCTGGGACTCTTGATGCCATACTCAGTCCAATGTGGCCTTCATTTCAAGGGCAGTCATCCTCACCTCACCTCTGGAGTTCAGCTCTTTTGTCCGAGTGAGCCTGACTGAACCCAAACTGAGCGTCAGTGTACAGGTTATTGCTGAATAACTACATCCGAGTAGCACTTTTGACGGGCCTTTCATCACTTTACTGATGATCAAAAGTAGACTGATGGGGTGGTAATTGGCCAGGTTGGATTTGTTCTGCTTTGTGTGTCTTACCAACCCAAAACCAGACTCACCATCATAAATTCCAGGGATGATGTAATTTACACCATATGGGGACCAACAGCACCCCCAGCAAAGATTCTTCATTGCCACCTACCCCAATCTAGCTGTGATAAGGCAGAGTGCCTTGCAAAAGAACCACAGACTCATTCGACATTGGTTATGCTGGTCTTGCATTTTAAGGGCCTCAAACGGGTTCCTGGACTTGAGTGGATCAAGTTTGTAGTAGCTAGCCGACATTCACACGACAACTGGAAGATGCCCTGAGAAATTCAACAAGTACTGTAAATGGGGTGGAATCCCAAAAAAAAAACAGGTTCCACCTGAAACTCTTGAGAACACACTGACCCCCCAAAAAGAAATTAAGCTTGCTGCAAACTCTGGCTCAAGGAATGTTAGGACCTAGCTAGAACCCTGTTCAGATTATAAACATGTTTTAATGCAATAGCATCATTGTTAAAAGCACACTTCTGCATAAAAGCAACATGAGTCTACAATACAGCTGTGTGTGACATGCGGCCTGTGCAGGCAGAACAAGGGTAGAAAAACAAATGGAAGGAAGTCCTCTTGGATTCTGTTGGACATCTCCCATAACTTTGGCGGAATTCAGGAAAACCCACCACAAAAGTCAGGCATTCAATTATGTCAATTATTGCTAACTTGGAGTTGCCTGTCAATTCTACAAAGCAGTGGCTCATAAATCCTTATTGGCCGAACATCCCCCTTTTAAATGGATTCATAAATCATGGACTCCACACAGAATGTGCTGCTTATAAAGAGAGTGCTTTAATAATGTAGCACCTTTTAGAATCTGTTGATTCCATTTCTAAAATCAGCGACAATCAATTCTGCTGGACTGTGACCTAAATGTTTTATTTCCAAAAGGGCTAGAATTCTACAATGCCCCATTTTATCCCGAAACTGGAGAGCAGTTGAAGATCGAGGCAAACACATCATCCATCAACTTTCTGGCACCCATAACTTGACAATCTGCCAATTTCAGCACTCCACTCCCACCCTCCTAGGTGAAACAGCTATCCCACATCCAGTGGTCACGCACTGCTCTAACTTCCCGATTTGCATCAGCCCACCTCCAGTTGCCACTCATTCGCTTACCTTTGTTGCAACCACGGGCACCACCCCATAAGTAACTGCAATCTTCCACACTAACCATTATAAATCATGATACAAGTTTGATCTGAAAACAGTGGTGGCGCAGCATGTTATTGTCAGATGTCTGTCCACCACGGTTGTAAAATATGTTCAGCGAAAGTCCAGCCCGGACCCACCAGAACATCTCTAAAGTGCCCAGTTTGGGAAGCACTGCTATGAAAGCAGAACTTCTGCCAGTCATTGACAGGACCAATAAATGGCAAAGAGGCAAAGATTCTGGTGATCTCTTACTTCCTCAGCTGAGAAGTAATTGGCTGTTATATTGGCTGACAAAGAGGAAACATTCCTACTCCAAGCTGGACAGTAAGAGGTCCCACTAGGGCTAAGAGTTCCAAGCTAGTGAAGCCATCCTTGAAGAAGGATTAATGTTTAGTTATTGATCGATTAAAATATGGTGCGGTTTCTTTGCACAAGAGGATTTCTTAAGCTCTTGGCCAGACAAGCAGCAGAACATGTGCCTGTAATGGTGCGGCTGCCTGCCAGTCCCAAGCATACTGGGTGCCTTCTACATAACACAACAATCATGGGTGGCACAGTGGCAAGCATTGCTGTCTCACAGCTCCAGAGACCTGGGTTCGATTCCCGGCTTGGGTCACTGTCTGTGTGCAGTTTGCACATTCTCCCCTGTCTGTGCGGGTTTCCTCCGGTTTCCTCCCACAGTCCAAAGATGTGTGGGTTAAGGGGCAATTGGCCATGCTAAATTGCCCCTTAGTGTCCCGGGATGCATAGGTTAGAGGGATTAGCGGGGTAAATATGTGGAGTTACAGGGATAGGGCCTGGGTGGGATTGTTGTCGGTGCAGACTCAATGGGCCGAATGGCCTCCTTCTGCACTGTAGGTTTCTTTCTATGGTTTCCAGTGTTTGAGGGCCGATGCTGCTGATTATGCCTGGTTTGCTACCCACAATTTTAAAGTGCTGATTTTAGTAAAAATCAGCATGCACTTAATTTCCTTAATTTAGCTTTTATAGTCTCATTTTCCAAAAGATGTGGTTTTACTTCCAAATCTTTCCATTCATTAAGCTAATACTGGGTTTGATTTCAACACACTTTTTTTCAGCTGCTTCCTCCTATTAATCCTTTACAAGTTTCTCAAAGTTTGTCTATTACAAAGTAAAAAGTGATCATTTTTTGAATTTCCGTGAACCCTGCTTAGATATTTAATCATAACTTCTCATTATTACTAGATGCCACGGAGTATCTTATCTCTATTTTAATTTCCTTATTCTGGTCATCCATTTCCTTCCAAGAGGATCATTCTAAAACCAGGAAATCATGTCTTTCATCCCTACGGATGCCAATGATTGCTGCTTGCTTTTATCAGCCGCAGACTACTTTATTGTCACCAATGTAACTCTGTGTTTGACTAAGAGAAAATACAGTCAGTGTGAGAGAGCAGTTAGTTTTTTTCCTCCTGTTTCTTCACTTAGAATAGCATTACCCCTTAGCGAAGCATGTGATATGGAACTAAATGAAATACTGCTAAGTGATGACCACCATGGGATTAGAACCTTTGACTGCCTGGTTAAAAGATAAAATTGCACTGCCTATGAACCGATGTACCTGCCTATTTTGATTTCAAAAGCCAATCTTCTCCTCTGAAAGTACTGCTGAGGGTAATTTCACAGGCAACAGATGCAGGGATATTGACAGTGACCACAGGCAGACAATTCAACTTTCGAGGGCTTCACAGCCAAGCTTACTGCTATCCACATGATTGATAGAGTGGGAATTCTGATGGAATGTTTCAATCCCGAGCTCAGGGGCATTCAGGTCATTTGCAGCACTACAATAATAACACCACCCCCAACTGGGGATCCACAAATTTAACACAGACCAGAGGTCAAATTTATGGTATTCCGGTTCCATATGGCTCAGTACTCCAGCGTACATAACAGTGTATTCTGAGGGGAGCCTCCTATTTCTACTCTGGTTATGTTTATTAGCACTTCTACTGAGCACACACTGTTATTCGTAAAGATACTGTCGGTAACAGAAACCATCCATTAGCAGAGTTTCTTATTCCGATTGCAAGTAACAAGTCCCAAAGGGGATGTACTTTTGCTTTCAGCCTTTACCATTCATTGCATATGTCTGTGAGGTAGTAACTGTGTGTATACACAGGCACGTCCACAGGATTGCTGGATAGTAGTCAGGAACTGTAATCCTACTGAATTATTTTCCCTCCAATAGAGACATCACTACAGGAGTTCCTCAGGGTAATGTCTTAGACCCAAACATCATCAGCTGCTTCATCAATGACCTTCCATCCATCATACGGTTAAAAATGGGAGGTTCTCAGATGATTGCACAAAGTCCAGCAACAATCACAACTCCTCAGATATTGAAGCAGTCTGTGTCCATTTGCAGCAAGATCTGGACAACATTTAGGCTTGGGCTGAGAAGTGGCACCACACAAGTGCCAAGCAATGACCATCTCTAACAAAGGGAGAATCTAACCGTCTTCCCTTGACATTTAAGGGCATTATCAACACAAAATCCCTCACTATCGACATCCTGCAGGTAACCATTGACCAGAAATAGAACTGGACCAGTCACATAAATACTGCGGCTACAAGAGTATGTCAAGAGGCAGGGAATTCTGAAGTAACTCACCTCCTCACTCTCTAAAGTCTTCACATCATCTACAAAGCTCAAGTCAAAAATGTGATGGAACACTCTCCACTTGCCTGGATGAGAGCAGCTCCAACAACAATCAAGAAGCACAACACTATTCAAGACAAAGCAGCCCATTTGATTGGCCCTCCATCCACCACTTTCAACATTCACTCCCTGCATCACTGATGCACCATGGCAGCAGTGTGGACCATCTACCCTCCCTACTGGCACTGTGGGTGTACCTACACCACATGGATGACAGTTCAAGAGGACAGCTCACCAACATCTTCTCAAGGGTAATTAGGGATAGGATGTCCACACCCTGTGAAGAATTAAATAAAAATACTGGGTGGTATTATAAAACATCCTCACTAAGATTAAAAGCATGCACTTTTATATAACTCACTTAGCAATTAGTATTTTTAAATAACTTACTTGCCAATTAGGATTGTCAGTAGATAACATGTCATTTTTATTCCTCTTCATTTATGAACAAAAACTCACAGGACTAGTTAATAAACCAAGACAACTGTGACAAAGTAAGAGTTGAATAAACTTAGAGAATGGGCAAGTAGGGGCCGATTCTCCCGTTTTGGCACTAAGTGCCCACGCTAGCAGGAAAACAAGAGGGTTTCCAGCTGGTGCTGGCAGTATCTTTCGGATGGGATTCACCCACCTGAAAGATGCAGATGAGCTCACTTTGGGCAACCCACCTGACCAGCTTCACTGTTCTGAGACTGGGCGGCCATTTATAAATGGCTCCCCGATCTCTGCGCTCAGAGACAGTGCCCCCCAGCTACAAAAAATGAAACGGTGACACCCCTCCCTCCCTCCGTCACTGATCAAGGGAGCACCACCAACCCCTCACCAAGGTGGGGCATCCCACCCACAAATAACGGGTAACCCTCCACACCATGCAGACATGAGGGTGAACAGACCCCACCCGCCTCCACTCAGCCACCCTGCAGCCATCCAGCCAGCCAACTGAGCTAACCAACCCCCAACTTGTCAAATGTAAGTCTACAGGCAACTGAATGTATTTTTAAAACATAATTCTGTGGCAGAAGCACAATGAACCATGTTAATTTTTTGTACATTAATGTTTTGAGAGTGCTACTATAAGGAACCGCATAGTGTACAACAAAACTAACACAAGTTCCCAAAGATGAAGTAATGCACCACAATTTAAGCATTTATAATGACATACAGTACTTGGCCTATACAATGATTTCTATAATCTCTCCCAATTTAACTTGCATCTGCAGAGGCTGCTTCATTCACATTCCCTATTCCAAAATACACTTAACTTTCTGTGTGGACATCAGGTGAGAATAGCATCATGTTCAACTATGAGGTAAACTCAGCAATGATTGCTCCTGTGGTTAAATGTCCTGCCAACACTTACCATCAAGGCTGACAGATGAAGAATGACTACTTGGCAGAGAAGCTGAGGAGCGACAGGGTTTGCATTGTGTCCAGAAGTCTATGCAGCACCACTTCGGTAGCAAAATAATGGCTTCAGCTTCCATTTAAAGGGGAGCTGTGTTACCAGCAACAAGCCTTGCATGCTGGAAGTGAAGATTAGAAAATGTGGCCATTTATGCTCTGCACGATTTTCCAGCCATTCATTTGCATTATTACCCAAAATTTGATATGCTTGGCTGGCAGGTGAGACATCCTGTCAAGAGCACAAATGGAAAATTAGCCCTTAATCGTGCACAATGTCCAGCTCCAATTTCAGAGCCGGTGGCCGGACAGTTGTGATTGGTTGAATGACTGCCTTTGGTGCTATAATTTGGAAATTCTAAGCATTTCTAAAATGCATCCAAGACATTCAGTTCCACACTTGCAATTATTTCTTGGATCAAAATGACAAAGTAATATACTTCGGACTCCCTCAAGATTGAGTGATATTATCTAGTGAATAGCTGAGCTACATAAGCCAGGAAGCTCCAAGGACTAAGGGAGGAGACCGCTGCCAAGATGAATGGGGTTAGGGAGCATGACATTGGTGTGATGCCCTCGGTTAGATAGAAGTAAACTGGGCACAGTTCCATTCCCTGATGAAAACAGAGCACATGTGAACGGCATGGAGAATAGGTTAAGCTCAGCTGACTTTTGTGATCCCACAATGGCACAGTCGGCTAGTACTTCCTGTCAAAGGGCACACAGGTGGTCATCTGGGTGAAGTACTGAAAATTGCCTGTTTGCTATAGCATGGCTTCCATGGCAATCAGTCAACTGCCTTTAACAACTCCTAGGTCTACTTCCTGTGTTTGGAAAATATGCCCAATTTTCAAATTAAATAAAAGAACCGAACAAGTCAGAGAAAATGATGCCAGAGCTCCAAGTTTTCAAGAGTCTGCCAAATTGTCAGTAATTAGACACTCATAGGTGCAGCACCCACAAATCAACGCAGGAGGTTAACCAAAGGAATCTTGCTTCTAAACTAAAACAATATTTTTTGAAAAGTGAGACAGTGCATAATGGTTTTATATTGCAAATTATCACAGTGGTGTAGTATGCTTTTAGTGTGAAGAATTGGCTGCACCAACGCAGGCAAGTAACTGAACAGATTATTCTTGTTTAACCCATTCGTAGAATCCTTGACAACATGAGACAAAAAAAATCAGCACATACCATATCAAGCATTTCTGAGGTGAAGAGAAGGCAACCTCCAATAATTTACTCTCAAAATTCTGTTATCAATGCTTTGAACCCACCTGTTCTGCTCTCTTCCAACATGATGATATTTTGTCACTACAAAGGTTGGAGATTCATAGAATCCTACAGTGCAGAAGAAGGCCATTCGGCCCATCGAGTCTGCACCAATCACAATCCCACCCAGGCCCAATCCCCATTACCTCACACAGTTATCCAAGTGTGATGACTTTAATCAGGCAATTGAAGTTGGCCTGCTTCAATATGAATTCCCTGATTGAAGCCTCCCCAAGTTAATTTGATTTTGTTTATTTGGTTGGCATCAAAAGATGTCCTGATTGAAGCCTAATTGATGGTCCAATCAGAGAGCCCCATGCTCTGTACTTAAACAGGAGTTTCAGTCCCTCCACACTCCTGATGTAGACTGCATACTGAGAGCACTCTGTATAGTGTTGTTGGATCTTGTAAATAAAGGAATTCTGGTGAAGGCACTTCCACCTCAGAGGATGTATTACACCTAGCTAGTCCCCCTGACACATAAGGGGCAATTTAGAATGGCCAATCCACCTAACCCGCACGTTTTTGGGCTGTGGGAGGAAACCGGAGCACCTGGAGGAAACCCACGCAGACACAGGGGAGAATGTGCAAACTCCACACAAACAGTGACCCAAGCCAGGAATCGAACCTAGGTCTCTGGCGCTGTGAGGCAGCAGGGCTAACCACTGTGCCATCGTGCTGCCCCAATTCCACTGCATTATATGAAAGATTAATTATCTGGAGCCAGCTTTTAGTATGCAAAATTCTCCCCCTCCCACATCCGCCCAAGACACAAACAATTTACCGTTAACTGCAAATTAAAATGAATTTCAAATCAGAATAAGCATTGACCTCTTTAGCAGTCCTATAAAATGCACGTGTTCATACATGCTTTGTCATAAAATCTTGTTAATCGACACAAGACTCAGTCATAATGAAAGTGGTCAACCATCTACGGTTGTGCTTGAGCCTCCAGGACTTAAAAGGTTAATCTTCTAGATATTGCTTTGATAACCCAGGGGCAAAGTCCTAAGGATGTTTTTGTTCCTTTTCTTAAAATTCACTTTTATTAGTTACATAGACATGGAACGTTGGGAGGAAGACAAACTTTCGCAAATGAAAGCAGTAAGTCACGTGACAAAACTTCTAGTAGTATATGCTACTAACCCTAGTTATAATGATAAATGGCAGAGATCAATTGAAGGGCAGGCAGGAGATTGCAACTGGAAATTTGAATGCCTCCATACCAAGGAATGAGGGGGTGAGTGCTGTATGTGTGCAGGTTTTGATGTCTAAATAATGTTAGTGTTGGCATATTGAGCAGTGTTCAAACAAATTGGATTTTTGGCTCAAAGCAAAATACTGCAGATGCTGGAATCTGAAACAAAAACAGAAATTTCTTGAAAATCTCAGCAGGTCTCAGCAACTGTGGGAAGAGAATAGAGCCAATGTTTCGCGTCTAGATGACGCTTCGTCAGAGCTGATGGGTCTGCTCTGACGAATGGCCATCTAGACTCGAAACGTTAGCTCTATTCTCTCCCTACAGATGCTGTCAGACCTGTTGAGATTTTCCAGCATTTTCTGTTTGGGTTTTTGTCTGTTCCCACTTGCAGTGCAGAATCTTTTAAAATATAGTGTGACTCATCCACCTCCATTTTTCTAAGCTAACTGGGGTTTAGGGATTTTAGATTGCTATTTGATTGTCTTTCACTTTTTATCCATATTTCCACTGTCAAGTTAGGAGATGCTAAATTTCGTACACTTTCACCATCTGGAGTCAGTGTTATAAGTTATTGTCCCTTAACTCGGCAATTCTGAAGGCTTTTTGTACATATACATATAATAAAACCATGAACAGGAGCTATATCTCAGGCTAGATTTATTTTGCAATTTGGAATACAAATCCACATTTTCTGTTGACATTTCAATATAGAATATGTCAGCTAAATAGAATCAATCCAGGATGTGGATTTCTAATATTTGCACATGCAAATAATCTGTCAACCACTGTGCTTTGTCATATTTCAGTTTATGCCCCCAGTGTTTGACCTTTTGTTGTCAGTAAGCATATTTATTGACTAGAAGTTGACATCAGCTTGTTGTGCTCATCAGCTAATGCCTGAACAGCCTGAACAAAGCAGAGGTGCACTGATTTCTCTGCTACTTGTATTAGCTGAGTGTAATAACCAATTTGGACTTGCATCAAGAGTCACTGAATGTTGCATTCATGCCCATTAGCAAGCTGAAACAGTTTGGGGGGGGGGGGGGGGGGGGGGGGGGAGAGAGAGAGAGAGAGAGAGAGAGAGAGAAAGGAATAATCGCCCATGCCTTCACTAAATGGAATAGGAATGTGCGAGACCCGAAGCCAAATTCTCCTATTCAGCATATTTTCTTTACATTTAGCCCCAAACATATTGAAAGGCGTGATTACAGTAAAGTTATGTCTGTACTGTAAGCTAGGATTTTGAAACATGCAATATTTAATTTTGTACAACTACCGTAATGTGGCAACTTTGTTTTAAAAAATTACATGTCTAGATCAGACTAAACGGATATTAAGGTTTCAACAGCAAATATACTTTTAAAGGGTGTTGGCTCCTAAAATAATTCACATAGTATGCTTGATTGCCAGTATAAACTCGTGGAGCACACTCGGATACAATCTTGTAGAATTTTTGTTCCACTAAATTCCAATTAATGGATCTCCAATCTTCCAACAGAATTTAAAAGTTGAACGGCTAACATTCCAGTCAATCTAACCATCCCAGTGCCAATCCGAAATCAGAATGAGAGAGACATCATTTCCATGTAGGAAAGACAAATGTGAGCTTCATGCACTGCACTGTAACTCCACACCCTGATAATAATGGACCAAGCAAGAAGATATGTTTGTTATCCAAAGATGTGCGGGTTAGGTTGATTGGCCAGGTTAAAATTGCCCCTTAGAGTCCTGGGATGCGTAGGTTAGAGGGATTAGTGGGTAAAAATATGTGGGGATAGGGCCTGGTGGGATTGTGGTCGGTGCAGACTCGATGGGCCGAATGGCCTCCTTCTGCACTGTAGGGTTTCTATGATTCGTTTCTATGATCTCTTCCCAGGACTAATGAATGACCATACAAGTCAGCCACTGACATTACAAGAGGAAAAGGATTAAAAGCTAAGCGAAGTCAAGCTCAGAGAAAAAAAAAATTCTAGTATTCCAAGAAGAAGTCAGCTCTGATCCAATATAATGTACAACTCTCATAAATGTTATCAGGCATCACATCTCATAATCGACATCATTTACAAGCCATGAATGATTAAAGCCATTTTAAAATAACCTTCTTTAAGTGTCAAGATAAATTGATTTTAAGAATCACTTCAAAATTGGTCCCATATAAATCACATTTTAGAGATACATATAAAGCACCAGGTATACCTACTCCACTGTGAACATTATTTACTGACCCATCACTAATGCTTAGCTACACTAACTGGGATTCAGCACAGTGAGTGCCTAATATGATAGGGTGATAAAGCTTGGCAGTAAGATAGTACCAAAGTACCAAAGAAAGAGCTGCAATTATATAGAGTGCCTATCCCGACCTTGAGATGTCCCAAAGAGTTTGCTTAAACCATGAAAATGCTTTTTTCACCGTTCTCACTGTTGTAATTTGGAAATGCAACAGTAATTTCTTGCATAGCAAAATCCCACAAACAGAAAAGTGATAAAAAGATCAGTTCATCAGTTTTGACAGAGAAGAGAGGCAAAAAATCCCATGACACAATTAGAAGAGCAAGAGAGTCTCCCAGATGTTCTGGCCAATGTTTATCTCTCAATCAACATCACTAATAACAGATGATGTGATCAATTGTCTCTTTACTGTTTGTGGGATTTTGCTGTGTGCACGTTGGCTGCCACGTTTTCCTACGACACTTCAAAAGTGCTGCATTAGCTGTTCAAGTGCTTAAGGATGTCCTGAGGCCACAAAAGATATGATATCAATTCAAGTTCGTTCTTTATTGCTCCAAAATTGAAAGACATGCACCATCTGGAGAGACTGTGGTGTCTCCCTTTTGGATGTTAATAGAAAATACTGCAATAGGAAAGGAACTAATGATAACATCACAAAAGAAAACATCTGCAGGAAGCAATCCCAACAATAAAGAGAACATTCCATCCATAACCTGTCAACGGACAGAAATCCCGTCAACCGTCACAGTAGAGTTGTGAATGTGGTTACAAAGTTGAGCCTCAAGACTCAAAAATCCAATACAGAATTTCCAGCAAGACTTTTCTCTTGCAGGGCACAAATGTGGGCAGTGTGGCAGCAAGCATTTTCAATCAGAAATCAGGAACATTTTGACCATCCTGCTGGAAAGCATTTCCAGAAGAAGTCTAGAAAAATGACTCCAGCCCTTAAAAAAAAGCAATCAAATTGCTAAGGGTAGTGAAAGAGAGTAATTTGAATAAGAATGCAATAAAAAAGAGTCCTGAAGTGTGAATCCACCAGATGTATTGGTAACTTCTCATCAATGGTAAGAAGTATTAAGACCTTTCATAATTCATCCTACAACATAAGTGTTCAGTAAGCCTTTATTCATCATTTCATTTTATAAATTACATCAACTTAACTATTTTCAGTCATTAATTTATGGCAGCCTATGTATATTTTTGTTTATGTGGGGATCTGGGGAATTGTATCAGTGGTTTGATGATCACACAATTCAGAGAATTGTAGAGTGGTACAATACAAAGCAGCTACTCAGCCCATCGTGCCCATGCTGGTTCCGAGCAACTCAGCCATTCACACTCCCCTGTCTCAAGTCTGTAAGAGCGAATTTTTCTCTTCAGATATCTATCCAATACTCTTTTGAAAACCATGACTGAACTTGCCTGCATCACAATTGAGGACAATACATTCCAGATACTAACTACTTGCTGCAAAAAAAATTATTGTCCCCATGTCACCTTTTGTTCCTTGACCTTAACTCCAGGTCCTCTGGTTCATGACAATTCCGCCAATGGAATCAGTCTCTCCCTATATACTCTGTCCAGAACCCCCCATGATATTGATTGCCTGTATCAAATCTAAATGCTGTCCATTAGCAATTAGCATCACTGCTTTACAGGAGTGAATTCATTTTCTATAAAGTATTCCAGGACTTTTACTCATACTTGGAAGATCAGAATTATGATTCCATTAATTTTCCCATCATTAGTGCAAAACAAGCAACCTGTTAGGGACTTAGCAAACCTCTCCCTCTGCCAATAGCACACAGCTGAAAAGCAATCTCATGTTTGATGCTAAGTTCCGAAACTTGCTCGCTGGATCTGCGGAACGTGAAATTCCATTTTGTATTTTGAAACAAAAACAAGAAAATTCATGTCACAATAAGGCTGAGGTGATTCAACAGCGTTGTACATCATATGAAATCATTCATCTTGCCCAGTGCACCATTTGCTGAATGGATTTATAGAAAGTTTTGTCCCCAGTCCAAGTCCTGTAAGTTACTGTATATTTTTTTAAAGTTAAATGTTGAATAGGCTACACAGTACATCAAGTCAATACCGTCACTATTTAAAGTATTGTATTCTCTTTCATTTACTTTATTCCCTACCTTTCTGGCTAATAATTTGCACAAAATAAAATACATGCACCTTTAAAGACAGAGAGGCTTAAAAGTATTCTAAAATCATATTGGTTGTGATCATGTATTGAGAAACATTGACATAACATCCAATAATTCAACATGTCCATGTATAATACATGTTACTAGACAGGAAGTTCAGTGCAGTAGAAAGAGTACATCAGGTACTTAAGCCACATTCACAGACTCATCCTCATTTTAAACCATGTTTTTCATCCTCAGGGTAAATTTCTTAACAAAAGGCAAGGTGGGTAGTGAAAATATACTGTGGGCATATCTGCCCTGGATTTAACATGTCAAAACTTCCAACTTGCATACATCTTATGAAGATCCACCTTGCCCACCATGATAATCCAAATGGAATTAGGAAACTGCCTTCTCAATTTAAAATATTTGCATAGTTCAGACTTGCATGATCCATTAATCAAATGTTCAGCTATTCATAAGCTGGCTTACAGCGAAGTTATAAATGTAAGTGAAAGATTTTCTTGACATCATACCACCATGGCTTGTCACAGGAGCTGCAAACTCCCACAGGGATGCTGTGGTGTCCGGGATGGTTGCCTGATTTGGTTTAACATCTCTCTCTCACCCCCTTTCATCTCGCTCTTCAAACCTTTGCTTCCCTTGTTCACTGCTCAGACCTTTATTCAGTTTTTTTTGCCCCTGCCCTTTGTGTTGTGTTCCATTACAGCTCAAGAGACATTGGAAGTTGCCACTGTTAAACTTGGCTCATGGTTGGCTGATCATCAGGAGCCCCACCCATCAGTAGTCCTGTCAGAAGTGAGTGCATTTGTAAATGAGGCCCTGGCAAACGTGCACTGCTATTTCACAATTAGATGAGTACCATGCCAATCAAGCTGCAGGCAGTACTGATAGGCCGCATGGTATAGATCTACAGTCTTTTTATAGTGACAGGTACCTTATCCTTACTGCCAATTCTCCATTGACATCATGAACATGCAAGTACAACCAATGCTGCAATTAAATTACTCTTCTTGATTAAAAACACAGCCAAAATTTTATAAGCGACATTTTGCCTTTAACAAATGTTGAGTGCGCATTGAGAGCATCTTCTGTTTTGAGGCTGGGTTTGCATCATTTGCAGCATTTCCTTTTATTCTATTTTACCGTTTCCTGTTCTCACTTTCCTCCCCCTTTTGCTCCGCTGTGAACTCATATTTTCATTTTCAGTTGTCTTTTGTTTTTCATTGAGAACCTCATTTCAGCCCTTTCCGTTTGAAGCCCTTACGCTGTCTGCACTATCAATCCAAAAGGAGATGGATGTGCTTATGTCTGACCTGAGAATATTTGCCTTAGATCCTCTGAATCACCTGACTTCAAACGCCTGTGGCTAAAATGTGTTTGGCTCTCACCTCATTGAAATGTATCTGTCGAATTTTCAACTGGCTCCAGAGGTGGGAGCAGAGGCTGATGGAGCCTGGAGCTTCTGGCCACTTGCCAAAATGCTACCTAGTCATGGTACCATTTTCCAGGAGGTTGTGTTGGGGGCGAGATGTCTACCTACATGAAAACGCCAAACAGCCACTTGAAGTCAGGCCGTGCTACTTTCCAGTCAGTAGGCGGGCCACCCAGCTATGGCATAAATATAGGCAGAGAAAGGAAGTGGTCACCCCGGGGTGAGGTGTTCTATTTCACGACTTATTTATCTGACATTCCCCCCCAACTGCAACCTTCCTTCCCCCCCACACAATTCAGTACCAACACCACATCCAGCTTAGGGCTTTAGCATTAGGGCTTTCTGGCAGCCAGAGCATTTTAAAGTTGTCAGATATTTTAAGTGCTCAGAGGGTACCTTCATTTTAAGGTACCCTCGCTCTCCCTTGTCTGTAGCTCATTCATTGCTGGAGGGCTTATTCTTATTAGCTCTCCAGCATTGAGAGTTTGCCAGCTGTCCCTAATTGAATGACAAGTGCACCCTCTGGACATTAATTACTATTTCAATCAAATATGAGGGTGGGTGTGTTACGGGCAGGCGGTATCTTGTGTCCTCCCCCGTGGCAGGGGGGTATCGGGTGGGAAGATGGTGGGGCCCCACTCCACCCTGATTGAATCCATCGCAGGAAGTCCAGTGGATGGCCTTCCTCCCCGCCATTACTCGAGGCCCTTAAGTGGGCGGCTGCTGGTATTAACCCAATGACAAGTGAGGGGTTTACCTTCCAGGGAGATTAAGCAAGTTTGCTTATGGGCTCCAGGGGAGGATGCGTCCCTTATTTAAAGAGGGAAACAGCATTTGGGGGGATGGGGGGATAGGGCTCCTATTCAAAGCCACTTCCCTGCCCTTGCTGTCAACTGCCCTCCTCCATGACCTCCCCCTGCAATCACCTATGCCGGGGTCGCTCCTCCATCAGAGGCCATGGGTAGCCATTGTACTGATAGCAGCCACTGCCTCCCTGGTGGCGCAGAATACAGGTGACCCACCGCTGGCTTGTCAAGTCCCTGACTTGGCATAAAACGTAAAAGAGCATCTGTAAAAGAAGCGATGCTGAACTCTCACCAGCTCTCTAGTTGGCAGCTGAAACCCCCCTCCACCTCAAGATTCTGCCCATCGCGTGGGGTGGGACCCTAGAACAAAATAGTTCAGCCCACTCTTTCCATTTCGTTCTAAGAAAACCTTTTGCTGAGGAAATCCAAATCTAAAAGCACAGCCTCTCATCTACACCACATTTCGTCTTTTATTTTTCACTAATTACTCCCAGTAACAAAGTTTCACACATATATTGACACAGCAAATCAGTGTGTATGATATCGAAATATAAAGGAATAGGAATAAAGGATGGCTTAGATGCCTAGCTCTCACTTATCATTAAAAAAATTTGAACTGTAACAAGCACTTAAAACAGCTGTTCCCCTAGTCTGTAATTAATCATGATTACAGAGTTGAGAACGCTACAAAACTGCGCAGGTACGTGTGGGAGGGGTTTTGTTAGATTTATTCCTTTACACAGTGGGGAACTGCAGTGAAGGCAACCACGCACTAACATTAATTACCATCATCAAGTTTTCAGACTCCTATCTGCAGTCCTTCTACCTCGAGCTCCGTAAAGTCTGACCACCGAATCCCAAAAGTATTTCGACACAAAGTACAGAGTGTTTAAACAACATCTTTGGTATTCAGCCATCACTGGACAATGTTTACCCAGCTGAACAATCTCCTGCCTGTTGAGCTTTGTGCTGCACACACATATCTGTGGGCTAAACGCACAACATTCTGCTAAACGCCTACAAGCAACCCACAATGACACACTTTAGATAAATGAGAATGATGAGAGGAAAACGCTTCCTAGAAGTATAAAGGTTAAGCTGCCAAGTCATACATTCTATCATTCGCATCATCTAAACAGTTCTTGTGAAAGCAAATTCTGATGAAGATCTACAGGAAGCTGGTCACACAATTCCCTGCTGCAATCTGTGAAAATAAACTGACTAAAACACCCATCAGCCTACAGCGAGGGGCCTTTTCTCAAGACTTGTTTATTCCCCATTCCAACTTAGAAAAAGTCTTACAGATGTTTAGTGTATAAATGCTCTGTGTGTAGGCTCATACATTATGATGGTGACTTGGGAAAGAGAGCAGAGGGCAAGCAGCACATGCAAACCATGAAGGAGCATGTCTCAGTACCACAGAGGTGAAAAGTCGAGGGATAATTTTATTCATCTGCTAATTCTGCTCAATCCCTTTCCTTTGTTAAAAAAATCTTGCTCTCTTTATTTCTTCTCTTCCCATTGTTTCTCCATTTTCATGGAGTTCGGCCCCTTATTTCTTTTGTCACTTCCTCATGGTTTGTTCCTCGATGACTGCTGGGTCCCTCACTTTTTACTCTTCCTAAAAACTTCTGGCATTTCTCCTCTAACCTTATTAACACTCAGGTCGGATGGTAACTGGAACATTACAGTGCAAATTTCTGCCTTTCCCATATCAGAACTGTTACGGTTCATGCCCCTGCACATTTTCATTTCTCACTTTAAGGCCTCTTCAAAAAAAAGTGAATCATCATTTGAGATTGCGCCACTTAAATAATATGTGAAAGGTCCCCAAAGTTGTTTAGTCATCCCAGATGAAGAATCCGTGTGCACTCATCCACTCTACATGTGCAAGTCATGAGAAATACACCAGCATGCACATTATGGATTTCCTGTGGTACTAAATGTGGTCAGTTGGAAGATATGCTGATTTTGACCTAGTTAAATACTGTATGAGGCAAGTATCATATAACTAAATACTTACACTGTGTGCCCACTACCTTGGAAATTAATTTTGACTGTTGGCATGGACAATAAAGTTCTTCAATGGGATACTTATTGCCTTTCAAAGTGGACAAGAAAACAAGATGGCCAGCTCAACAATAAAGGTACGATATTAATGAAAGTTGTTCGCAGAAAAAAACAAACCAGCCATTCTCGCCAGCGGGATCCTCCAGTCCCGTCGATGGCGAAACGTCACCACGGGTTTCCCGGAAGATTAGAAGATCCTGCCGCTGGCCACCGGTGGCCGCCTCCACAAAACATGCTGTGGAGGGAGGCGTGGAAAATCCCATCTAATGCTTCAGAGGTGTAATCAAACAATAACACATTTGGTTCAGCATTGATTGTAAAAAAAACCAAAATCACAAGCTTTGGGGTTTTTCATAGTATTGAAATATAGAAAACTGTGGAAAAGGATAATTGATAGTCTGGTAAAATAAAATTTCATTCACGTAAGAATCCAGACTTCAGTTCAATATAATGTAGATCTGTGCAGGAAAACTGCCTTCTTGCAGTGGTCATCAAGTACAATACTCGACTTACACAACATCTGGAGGTTTGAGGGAAAATTCTGAACTGTAATATCATCATTACGAAGCACTAATTTTGCAACACCCCCAACAGTTGTGCATCCACAAGTGTACAGCTGGAGCTATCATATAACAGTGATACTCAGATGGCATTTTTGAATTAAAGCTTTCAAAACCAAGGACCAGCTATGCGTCAATGTTAGTCCAGAGCGTGAAACTAGGCAAATGTGCTCAGAGTAAAGCACCCTACTATTAATGGTTGGAGTGATAAGTAGATTTTATTTTCTGTTCCATGGTATCTCAAACTTTACTGGAATAAAAATTAGTTTAAAAAAAAATCTTCTACTCATTTAACTAGCATTAGCTTCTGATTTCCCAAAGGAAGATTTTGCATTAAAACAATGAAACAGTGGGATATCTGAAACATCATGTGGATACTAATTCAGTCTTACTTCATAGAATCCCTACAGTGCAGAAGGAGGTCATTCAGCCCATCGAGTCTGCACCAGCAACAATCCCACCCAGGCCCTATCCCTGTAACCCCATGTATTTATCCTGCTAATCCCCCTGATACTAAGGGGCAATATGACATGGCTAATCAACCTAATCCACACATCTTTAGACTGTGGGAGGAAACCGGAGCACCCAGAGGAAACCCAGGCAGACACGCGGAGAATGTGCAAACTCCACACAGTCACCCAAGGCCTTCACCTCAGCAACGCCTTTTGAGTTTATATATCAGCTTCCAGAAATAAGTGTGAAGAACTGGAGCAACAGTGTAAACAGCCATTTCTGTGGAGTGCCTGATCTTCTGCCCAAGTTATGGCAGGAGATTGGGATAACCCTCATGAATTTTGGAACCATTCACTCTACTCCCTTGATTTAGAATCAATGTGACAAATCAAGTGTTAGTTTAGTCCATGCTTGCTTCTATGACTTGCAAGAAATGGGAGATTTGAACTTTTGGTTTTGCAGGATTGTATATTCTTCCATTTTCACCCTTTATGCTTTCTAGCCTTAACAAGGTGATATCTCACTTTATAGTCTCTGTCAATGCTGTTCTCAAAGTTGACTGTGCGAAACAGCTGACCAAGGTTAAGTATAACCCTGTCTCATCTTGTAGAGAAACACATGGGGTTTAATTTTTAGGACCTGAGCTAAGAATATCACCCCTGCCGTCCACCTACCCCATTAACTGTCATTAGTTGTCCACCCATGGGAAAATTCATGCTTTCCACATATTGTGGGCTTCTGATCCACATTTCAGCTTGATGTGTGGGCTTCAGAAGCCTACGGGGAAAATTCTTCCCTGGATTCTGCTTTGCATTGTCTATTACTCCACAGCGCACCACAAGCCATCAATAAAATACAAAGGCAGTTGCCACACTTGATACTGGCGGAGGGAGTATCATGATCTACTATACTTCTTGAACTCTACAACACTGAGCTACCTGATGGTATAGAAGATATTAATGACATCTGTGAACAAAAGCAGAAATTGTGGCGTTCAGCCTCTCTTGTAACTGTGGAAGAAAAGTAAATCACTTTCCATAGTCTAGTCAAAATTTAAATGCATTTGTGCGATTATTTATGAAATCTCATTATAGTTCATTCAGCTGAAAGGATACATGAGGCAATACACACAGATGCAGAGATATTGCGGAAATTAGTTATCAACAATAAAAAACACAAGGGTCAGTAATTCCATTGAAGTCGGAATAAGTAACAGCAATAATTCGTAATCGTTTGGCCAACCAGGGACTAAAAGGTAAAATGGTTATTTTTTAAAAAAGTTTTATTTTTTGTGGCCAGACTTAAACAAATATCGATCGGAAGAAAATTACACCATAAAAGCAAGTAAAATAGAGAAAGAGAGTCCCAAGGGAAATTAGACAATTTTTAAATAGCCATGTTGTACTACAACATTTTAAAATTGTAGTGGCATTTTCCCTATTTTATTAACATACTGGCAGAAGATTTTATTTTATTTACAAAGCCAGCCGAAGAGACTCTGCAGATACAGAAACCGATGAGCTATCAAAGCCAATTTCATTTCTGTACACTAATGGGTGTAACTTAAAGTGCATTTTAGAGATGGTTTGGCACTTTAGAGGTAGATTTGCTAAACAACTTAACAGTGTGTGTATGTATTTAACTTGGCTTTTTAAAAGCTAACTAAAACAATTCAAAATACAAAAAAAAACAATTTATTATTTGATTTAATTTCCCCCACTTCCTCTCCAGAATGTAGTGACTCAAATTAGTGTCTGGTTTCGTAAGTGCTGGCAGCCCTCTGGTGCCTTATACAGGCCATAAGCCTAAAAAGTATTGGTTTACTATGTGACCCTGGGGAACATTACTTTATTCGTTTATTGTCCTGAAATCCAGCTTGTGCTCCTTCCGGTGGGAATCACTGAGTAACAATTGAGGGCAGGAAACCTGGCTGATTTCTTTTGGCCACTCTAATGAGCCTATCACTGTCTCAATTCAGATCAGCTCATTTTGCACAACAGCACATTGTTTTACACAGCTGGCATAACTCACATCAGGCCTAAATAATTTGGGAGCTCAAACCTGCACTGGTCCATTAGGAGTAGACTGGTAACAGCTGGATCTGGGAGTGAGCCAACTGAACCCTGAATGCAACTCAAGAGTTTGGTCATTGTACACTCAATGCTCCCAATTGTGGGAAACATCTTGCCCCTACTTTTAGCCTTGGCTAAACATCCCATGTGATGTTTAATTTCTACTAGAGTGACAGCTATCTTCGGAAAACCTTTGAGGGTCTCAATTTTTATGCATAATGTTTGTGCCAAGGTTTTAGCACACAAATGACCCTGCTGGATTTTACAGGGTTAGCTCTAATTTAACATGCATGTCTAACTTTCAGCCTGGATTGGGCTTCCCGCTGAGATTTTACTGAATGGTAGTCAGAATATCTGGCAACAGCCACAACTCCTGAATGTGGTTCTCATTTAGAGGAAAGGTGTTAATTGGAAGTAGGAAGAACAGAACAAGCAAATCTTTTGTAGTGAAGGTGCGGTGCAATGGCAAGCAACGACCCTGTCACTTACTGACGCAGCTGTGGAGCTGCTGCAACAACAAAAGGGGAAGTTTGTCAGCCCCAAAAAAGTCGCTAAAAAAAAGCTACAAGGGAATTCCCGATACAGACAGGACAATGTAAGCACGCCCGAAGTACTTACTCTCAAGCAGTTATATATCTTAATTAATGTGGGTCGTAAGTACTTTGGCAACCTTGCAGCTTTCACAGCTTCACACACATGATTATACCATAAGCAGGTTAACTTCCGAGCTACATCGTATGACTGGAATCACTGTTGTACTTAACATCTGTAAAAGGGGAACAAAGAAAGCAGTCTTCCAAGGTAACTTGGTGTGCACAATAATGATCCTGATGATTGTACCCCGCTGTCTCAAATCATGAAACAATGGGCGGGATTTTCCGGTCCTGCTGAAAGCAACCCCCTGTGGCAGGGCAGGGCAGGGAAGCCATACATCACGCTGCAGACCTCGGCAGGACTGGAAAACATGCCATGGGGGACAAAATCCTGGCCAAAGGCCCTTAAAAATTGACAAATTTGGTATAAGATCATGAATTGCTATTTCTTTCAAACGTAAATTTAGATTGACACTTGGTTTATAAACCTTATTAGCAGTTTGGTTAATCTTCCACTGGTCAAAGCTCTTTGCAAAAACTATATTACTGCATCTGAAAATGCTTTATAAGAAACTTTTTTTTAAAATGACCTATATCACTGCAAGTTAAAGGAGAATCTGCCCTCTTATCAGTCGGTACTGGCTGAGACAGCTACTTTCTTAGGATATGAAACCTAACTCGTCTGAGTAGGGACACATGAAAAGAAAAACCATTTTTTGACAGTGGAGTGAATTTCATCACCTATGAATGAGTAAATAAAAATACAAAATCAGCAATTTAAAAAATCTTATTCTATGGTGTAATAATTGTCATCTATAATACGATAGACAGTTAAGATAGTACAAATAATGGAATAAAAATAGAGGGGGTGCTTCTCCCATCCCGCTGCACTTATTTTTTAAGTAGTAAGAAGTTTAACAACACCATGTTAAAGTCCAACAGGTTTATTTGGTAGCAAAGGAGGCTGGAAGATTTAGGCGGTGCCTGATCCGCGCTGGGTGTCCTGCCCCAAGCATGCCTCCCAGCGCCGGATTTCCAGCGGCCTCATCTCCGCGCTGCAAATAGGCGTGGAGCCACTAAATTTATGTTCATTTTAATTTAAATCTAATTTAAATGCTATTAGCGGGCCCGGGACCGAATTCTCCGAGCCCGCTAGCCTCTCCCACGCTGCTCGAGGGGTTCACTCCAGCGGGATTTACAGTAGCTCCCCACTTTCAGGAAACTAGGAGGGACAACCCTGCTGGAGTGAAGAATGCACTTTCCAATGGCTATCACTGAACAGCAATAGCGAGCAAGGCTCCTGGCTAATTACCTCCCCATCCCCCCGTAACCGTCATAGCTCAGGGAGGCCATCAGGAGTGTTTCACATGCCATTCTGGCACTGTTCAGCTCACTCAGTTATCGTCACAGCTGAGAAGTGCCTGGC
Source organism: Mustelus asterias (assembly GCF_964213995.1). Taxonomy (NCBI): domain Eukaryota; kingdom Metazoa; phylum Chordata; class Chondrichthyes; order Carcharhiniformes; family Triakidae; genus Mustelus; species Mustelus asterias. The sequence continues at coordinate 56,483,223 of NC_135806.1, read as the reverse complement.
CTAAGTTACAACCCTTTAACATAACGCACATTCATGCACAAAGACATCCGCTGCTGCTCCTCAGTATTCACTAGCACGAGAGAAGCCCTTTGAAATCAAAACCAATTACCTACTCAGGATATGAAAAGAAAGCATGGATTTTTAGGAAGCTAAAAGCAGCATTTTCAACCTGAATGCTGGTAAAATTAATAGAACAAAATTGGGGTTTTAATCAGAGGATATTAAAGTATCAAAAAATGTCTGGAAGAGCTGCATGAAAAATATACCCTGGAGCGGAACTTTTTCTGTGAAAAATCAGTAAACTCTACGACAGGTTCCGATTTCATTCTCTGCCATTAGACATTTCACTTCAGTAATTTTGGATTTTCTCCAGCTATCCTTTACTTGCAATTTTGACTTCTAAAGAAAACAGAACATACCAATCACTGATTGATGAGCTTTTTTGAAAGCACAGTACAGACCCTTTGAAACTGATGATGGTAGTTTAACAGTGACTAATACACTTGTACATAAGAAAATCCATTTTCAGTAATTAATTGCATGGCAACTTAATGACCCGAAGGCATTTTGACAACTTGAAATGCTTCTCTAATAAATTCTTCAAAAGCCAGGTTGAGACTAGTGTTTCCACAAATGTTTGACAGTGGATGGCTTGCAAAGTTCCTCCTGCTGCTTGCAAGAGCCCTGTCAGATAATCCTCGTCTACTGTTACGTCAGTGCATTTAACAAGTCACTTTGACAAAATATGAAAAGATAAAGCATTTAACCGCGAAGTGTCTTGTGATCTCTTATATGCTCGAGACAAGAGACAGAGAGACACATCATTCAATATGCTGCACTGACTCCCATTTCTAATGCCAAATAGCCAGAAGATATTGGAACATTATGACAAGTGCGAGTCAAATCCAGCAAATTCCTATCCCTGCCTCACATTCTAAGCCACAATACTCAATTGAGACATCTTGGAATGAAGAAAGGCTGACTGACCCTCGTCAGAGTGCAAACCCAACCTTTGACCCCAAGTGTAACACTCAAACAACTGACTTGCCCAATCTAAGCTTCTCAGGCTAGGATGAAAAACATCTTATTGACTCTTGCAGTTCCATGTGAACGCACTCACAAATACTCGCGTTTAATGCTGCAACTGCATTTCCTATACATGGATCCCTTTGCTTATATTTGCCTCACGTACTGCAAATGTTAAGTGAGCAATGTTGGGAAATGGATCTGAACAAAGTTTAATGTACCAATGCAACTTGGCGCAAAACAGGAAGTTGTTAAAAAGCTTCGCTGATAAGTCAGTGGCGTGCTGCAGATCCAACATCATTGATAGTGTTGGTGTGAACCCCTAGCGAAGGAAAGGGGAGTCACGGGATCTCCCTGGATCACTTTTAGTACTGCTCACCTTCACGCACCCAAAATACCACACCCCATCCTCCTTCACCCTCCCAAAATACCAGCACCGCCTCCTCCTTCACCCACCCAAAACACAAGCACCCCACATCCTCCTCCTCCACATAGTTGGCTTCAGCGTGTTATTAATGAAACTCAGGACACAGGTCGCGCAGGACCCATCTCAGTTAACGATTATGCATAATATGGGAAATACCAGGGAATATCTTTTTAAAATAATCAGTGCAAGTCCAAATGTGCTTCTAAAAAAAGTCTCAGGACTATTGTTAAAAAAACACCATTAACAAGTACTTTGATTAGCTTTACATTTTTAAAATTCTATTCTACTGATTTGATTTGTACAGTTAGAGTTTGTGTTGTATGATTCAACACTCCAAACAGCTGCTTTAGTGTCCAAGGAGTCACGAATGGTGCTGAACATTTTGTAATCATCCATGAGCATTCCCATTTCTTAGCTGGTGATGGAGGGAGGGTCATTATTGAAGCAGTTGAAGATGGTTGAGCCTAGGGCACTACCCTGAGGAGCTCCTGCAGCGATGCCCCAGCACTGAGATAGATGATTGATTTGCAACAACTACAATCATCTTCCTTTGTGATCCAACAGAGGGCAGAGTTTTCCCCCGATTCCCATTGACTCCAGTTTTTCCAGGGTTCTTTGATGCCACACTCGGTCAAATGCTGCCTTGATATCGAGGCCAGTTACTCTGGAATTCAGCTCTTTTTTTCCATGTTTGAAACAAGGCTGTAATGAGGTCAGGAGCTGAGTGGCCCCTGTAGAACCCAACCTGAATGTCCGTGAGCAGGTTATTGCTGAGTAAGTGTCACTTGTTAGCACTGTTGATGACCCCTTCCATCACTTCATTGATTAACTAGAATAAACAGATTGGGCATTACGTGGTTGGGTTGGATTTATCCTGCTTTTTGTGTCCAGAATATAGAATCTTAGAATCCCTGTGGTGCAGAAGGGGGCCATTTGGCCCATTGAGTCTGCACCGACCACAATGCCATACAGTGCAGGAGTCTATTTGTCCCATCCAACCTGCACCGACCACAATTCCACCCAGGCCCTATCCCCATAACCCCATGTTTTTACCCTGCCAGTCCCCCTGACACTAAGGGGCAATTTAGCATGGCCAATCATCTTTGGACTGTGGGAGGAAACCAGAGCACCTAGAGGAAATCCACACAGACATGGGGAGAATGTGCAAACTACACAGTCACCCAAGGCTGGAATTGAACCCAGTTCCCTGGCACTGTGAGGCAACAGCGCTAACCACTGTGCCATCGTGCCACCCCAGTGGCAATTTCAGCAATTTCCCACATGACAGTGTTGTTGTTTCACTGGAACACCTTGGCTAGGGGCATGGCTATTGCTGGAGCACAATTTTCAGTATGACTGAAGTACTGTTAAGTACTGTTCAGTATTCCTTGCTGGATTGTGAAAATTAACCCTTGTATCCTAATGAATGTTTGAGGGATCCTCAGCAGCACAAACTGTTGAAATGGCAATCACCATGGACCAACCTTTTTGCTCTGAGTTGATAGCTTTGCTGTATTTTTCTGTAAGTTACATTTAACCAAAAACAAAGTCATAGTTGGTAAATGACTTTTATATGCAAGATAAAATACAATGCATTGATAAAATCATAGCTATCAGTACATATAATCACTTAACTATTTTGCTTGTCATTGCTGCCGTGTACACTCTTCCATACAGATAATGTCAATTATATAAATTACATTTAGCTCTTCAGAAACATAAAAAAGAATTTTAAAGCCTTTTGTAATTTAAGTTAGGATTTTCTCATTTAATTTAAACAGACTATATTGGCAATTGTTAACTATCATGAAATATTCTAGGAACTTTTTTTCTTCGAGACATACCACAGAGCCAATCTCAAACAACACTGGAGAAAAACTACTGGAACATTTTTGACATTAGAATGTTTTCTTTTGCCTGAACTGCCTTTCTGTCATATCTTCCACTGCAAACCCATAATATTAACTCTCGGAATGCTTTTCATTTAAGTGGGCTGATAGGATGGAAAGTATTTTGTAAGACGCCACATTATTTACTTCACCATCGAGATAAAGTCCAGTTAATGTGTGAAGTCATCCAATAATAATGAAGTATTGAAATATGACATCGTAATTAAAAAACGCTTCTTAAATGTCAGTGAACTTGATTATTTGATCTCCTGAAAAGTTGTGGCAAACATTACAGTTCCAAATAGGATGTTTTTGGAAGTAATTTCCACATTCCTTCCATTTCTTTTAACAATCAAAATTTCCTGGAGTATTTACACTCAGGGACGTGCATAATCAGGGCACAGAAACACATGATAGCACCATGAAAATCCTGGATGTTTTGCCTCCATCTATCAGTCCTTGAACCCAAACGCATCTCAAGTGATTGTAACAGCTCTACTCCGAAGCTAAAAAGTCCTAGACAAATTTCCTGCAATTACTTAATTCAAAATGCCAGTAAAATTAAACCCAGAACTGTAGGCATGGAAAACAGTCACTTTCTGATGTTTGATTGTAACATTAATCTTCTTTTGTTTATCTATTTAGACTTGCATTATATTTTCAGTTGCTTGAAAAACATTTTCAGTATGAGTCATAATTAAAGCTACAAAGCAGTCACGATCATATTTCTCTTAATCATGCTGATGATGATTACATGACTGTAGGCTACATGGCTCTGAACTTCAATTTACATATTGTAGCACGAATTTATGATAGGCATTCCAGTTTCCTCCACCTTGTTCCTTTGCCCCAAGTTTTACGTTTTAGTACAAGTGCAATGAAGAATGTAGGAGGGCACACCAGGAACTGCAACAGGCATACCTAAAATCAGGTGTCAAGCTGGTGAAGATTCAACACAGAACTAAAGTTTAAAGTTTATTTATTAGTGTCACAAGTAGGCTTACATTAATACTGCAATGAAGTAACTGTGAAAATCCCCTAGTCGCCACACTCCAGTGCCTATTCAGGTACACCGAGGGAGAATTTAGCATGACCAATGCATCTAACCAGCACATCTTTCAGACTGTGGGAGGAAACCGGAGCACCCGGAAGAAACTCGCACAGACACGGAGAATGTGCAGACTCCACACAGAGAGTGACCTAAGCCGGGAATCGAACCCGGGTCCCTGGTACTGTGAGGCAGCAGTGCTAACTTGTCAGAGAGTGCAAGCAACATGCAAGGGATGGAGCAAAGTGGTCCCACAAGCAGTGGATCAAATCTAAGCTCTGCAGTCATGCTGCATTCAGTTATGAATGGCAGTGGACAATAATGGGTAAAAACATGGGGTTATGGGGATAGGTCCCAACTAATCATGCAAAAGACAAGGCTGAAGCATTTACAACCATCTTGAGCCTGAAATGTCGAGTGGGTGATTCATCTCAGCCCCCTCCTGAGGTCCCCAGCATCACAGATGCCAATTTGATTCACCCCACGTGATATCAAGAAATGCTGAAGACATTGAATGCTGTGAAGATTTTGGACCCTGGCATAATTCTGGCAACAGGCACGAAGTCTTGTGCTCCAGAACTGGTTGCTCTCCAAGTCGAGCTGTTCCAGTACAGCTGCAGTACTGGCATCTACCCGCCAGGGGAAAAAGTACGACAGCATGTCTTGTCCACAAAAGCAGGACAAATCCAAGCCAGCCAATCACTGTCCCATTTGTCCACTCTCAACCAATCAGCAAAATGATGGAAGCTATCAAGCGGCACTTACTCAACAATAACCTGCTCACAGATGGTCAGTTTGCATTCCACCAGGGCCACTTGATTGCTGATCTCAATACAGATTTGGTCCAAACATGGACAAAAAAGCTGAACTCAAGGTGAAGTGAGAGTGACTGTCCTTGATATCAAGGCAGCATTAGGCCACATGTGGCATCAAGAAACCCTCGGAAAACTCGAGTCAATGGGTAGCAGGGAGAAACCTCTTCACTATTTGAAGTCATAGCTAGCACAAAGGAAGATAGTTATGGTTGCTGAAGGTCAACCCTCTCAGTCCCAGAACATCACTGCCGGAGTTTCTCTGGGTAGTGTCCTAGGCACAAAGATCTTCAGTTGTTTCATCAATAATCTTCCTTCCTTCCATCATGATGTTAGAAGTGGGGATGTTCAAGGATGATTGCATAATGTTCAGCACTATTCCCAACTCCTTAGATACTGATGCAATCCATGTCCATCTACAAGATGCACTGCAGTAACTCACCATGACTCCTTCAGCAGTATCTTCCAGACTCATGACTTTTACCACCTAGAAGGATAAGGTTGCAGATGGAGGGGAAATCCACAACATGCAAGCTCCCCTCCAAGTCACACACCATCCTGACTTGGAACTATATTGTCATTTTGTCACTTGCTGGGGAAAATGTTTGGAGCTCCCATCACAAACATAACAGCACTGTGGGTGTTCCTACGCCACATGGACTGCAGTGGTAGGAGAAGGCAGCTCATCTTCTCAAGAGCAATTACAATGGTCAATAAATGCTGGCCTAGCCGGTGTCGCCCACATCCCATGGAAGAATGAAAAAACTAATGAGATTAGCAAAAACCTGAGTAAATTGTCAGTGGACAGAAAATAAATCAGTGTGCAGTTGGATGTAATTTCCAATTATATATTCACAGGAAATTCTATCCCTCAAATTGTTTGCTTCCTTTCCTGCAAACATAGCTCATAAATTTATGGCATGATATTGTGCAGGAGAAATGTATTGTGTTATGCTGGCTCCTTGAAAGAGTTTTCCCAAACAATTTCATTTTGTTGCTTGCTCCCCATGGTACATTCTGCACTGTAGGGATTCTATGTTCATAGTCCTGCAATTTTTTCCTTTCAAAAATGCTTTCACCACCTTTCAGGCAGTGCACAGTAGTTCTTAACAACTTGCTGCATTTTTTTTTTAAAATCCTCATGTTCCCCCAGTTCTTTTGCCAATTATCTTCTGATTTCTTACCCAAGTAACGATTTTTCAGCTGTGAAGCTGAAAAGTAATTGATTGTGGGGAGAACAGCTTAGCCAAGTACGAACCAGAGCACACTCAATGTCAAAACATGGACAGCAGCAGTTCAGGAAAGCAGCTCACAACCTCTTTGTCAAGGACAATTGGGGATGGTCAACGAATGTTGGCCTAGCCAGCGAAGCCCACATCCAACAAACGAACAAAAAAAAGACTTGGACCTGGATTTTGTGATGAACAATGAATAAACGTTCCCAAGTTCATGCTGCTTACAGCTGTCCATACACTTCACAAGGGCACTGAAGTGGCAACTTACTGTCATCAGGAGTCCCGTTTGTCCGGTAACCACTAGAGCAAGCAACAGTGTGTCTCTTCAACCAAACTGAAGAATCCTTATTCGCGCATGCAGTCAAAACTAGGAACTGTAGCTAAATGAACTGTGCACAGAAAGTGAAATAAAAAGAAGGAAAGCTGGGATTCAGAAAGAGATGGAAAGAGCAACAAAAGAGAATGGAAAAAACTTTATATTTTTAAAAATCTTCAATGAGTAGTTCGTGAAGGCATGAGACTTCACACTTATAAAGGGCTATTTGGGATTAAGAGTTGGCATACTTAAAAATTCACTTACTTGAATGCACAAGCCCTAGTTTTATCTGGCGTGTTTAGTGGGCAATACATCACTCCCATCAGGTATCTTAAACACTGATTTTCTCAGTCAGACAGCAATGTAAAAAAAACCTTGCGCAAGAGCAGTGCAAATTGGACAGTGCCTTCCTGATTTCTGTGTTTACCGGTGTGTCCTCTGCTGCTGATAAGCTGCACCGTTATTCCAAACCCAAAATTTGGGTCGTCCATTTTCTAGCAGCAGCCACTAGAAGCGGATACAGTGGCTAATTTATTTTGTGTTTGAAACTAACCAGAACTACTTATCACCACTGCGATTTACACCAGTTAGCATCATACAATCCAGGGACTTCCCTGATCTGCACACCTGCTGTTCTATGCTAAACAATACATTCACCGACTGGGCTATCTAGGAAGCTCAGATATCCACTTCTGGCAGCTCTGCCATGCTAAGAGTCATAATCCTATTCAAACTGCTCAGAGCCCTGTACCAGCCGCACTAGAATTAATTTTAGTCACCATACAGGGCTCATCAAAAAGAGCTATATTTCAGTACAGTTCTTTGACTCTAGCAGAAACCTGACACGCACTGTTCAGATCAACATCACACTGAGAAGCAGGTGTTTGAAAAGAAGATCTTGTGTGAACTTTCAGGATCCGACAAAGAACAGTAAATGAGCAGCACAGTTTCAAAATGAATATGTGGTTATCCATTTCTAAGCACCTTTTATTTAACAAGATACTTTCTGATGATGTAGAGGTTTTGTTCAAACAACATTCTACCAAACATTCTTGTCAAGTTCAGAAATCTAGGAGAGGTATGAAAATCCTTCTGTTTACCTACGTTATTGTTACAGTATTAAAAGAAGCAGTGCTTTGGCTACACTTTCCTGTCAGCCAGTGAGGTCACAATATGATCCGCTGTTGACAAAACAGAACACTATTTGAAATTGTTTGGTGCCCAACAAAAGGTGTCTGGGCAGCACTTTGATGATGCAGCAATCTGATTGCCCAGCACTTCAGGCTAAAAACCTGACGAAGAGATAACAATTGCTTTGTGTTGTGTATTTGGACAATGACACTCAGGAACACTTGATAAATATACGTAACTTTATTCTGTTGTGTTTTCTCTCATTCCTGCTGCTTCTCTGTTTCCCACTTTACATCGCATTTCATTCCTTCCTTGCATACATTACTGCAGCAGGACTCTACGGTGAGCCAAAAGGGACAAATATATAACACTTTGCATAAGGGCAATCATTTTTAATATGATCTCTTGAGCATTTCAGAACAACATTTTACAGACCAACAGCCACTGCCACTTGCTGCCTGTCTTTTTATACAGTACTGATGTACTAGTACAGTTTACACAGGACTACAGAAGGGCACTTAATTACCTTAATGCAAATGACACAGATGCTCCAACTTTTCTAAAAATGTGAAAACATAATCCTCAAGGCAGCATAATCAGCAAAATATAATTTGGGTCAAAGCCTTATCTAATGCATGCAGTCCAGGTGACAAGATAGTAAGGGTTACAGCATAATTGCATGAAAAAAACAATAACTATTTCCAACTTCTAACTTGCATGGTGTAGTGAAAGAAAGCTTGCATTAACATAGCACCTTCCACATCCTCAATATCCCTGCCAGCTGGAGAGGCAGTGAGAAGACAGAAGTGGAGAGGGGAAACAAAACTAAAGCAAGGCAATGTTGCTTCCAGTATAAAAATAAAATTGTAGCCACTTGTCAGATATGGCTGTAATCTATTTGTTCCATTTGTCAGATACAATATCAGTGTTTTCTCAGTGACAGTACCCTTGCCTTGGATTTAGAAGGTCACAGATTCAAGCTCCTTTCCAGAGATTTGAGTACATGGTGTATGTTTAAATTTCAGTGCAATTCTGAGGGGAATTTTGGAATGGGATATTAAACCAAAATTTTATTTACCCCCAGATAAATGTAAAAGATACCATTGAAATGTAGGGGAATTTCTCCTACCATCCTAGCCAACAAATATACCTCAAACATTATCAAAATCGATAAACTTATCATTTATACAATTGCCGTATATGAGGGACGTTATGTGCACCAATCGCTTCTCACGATTCTCTCCATCATGATGACCACACTTCAAAAGTAAGTCACTTTGGAATGTCCTAGAATCATGAATAACATTATATAAATGCAAATTTTTGTAATTTCGGCTCAGAATGTACAAGAATCAAAATTGAAAGTTTGCCATGTGGCACAAAGCATTCACACACACAGTCACAGATTTGCATCCCACTCTGATGCCATTAATAGCCAGGCTTTCTTCAGACTCCAAGTTGCTTATCAATGCTGAAGTGAATTACAAAGATGTTGGCATTTATAGTAAAGTAATCTTTATAACTGTATCAATATACGACTGCTTTGCACTTTGACCACTTTTATTGCTTTACAGAAAAACAGCAACGAAGACTCAGTACTCAGCTGTACAGCTATTTTCCAGGAGCCACCTCCCAGGCACAGAGTCCTTTAATCAAAAGAGAAAATGCTAAAAATCTCAGCAAGTCTGGCAGCATCTGTAAGGAGAGAAAGGAGCTGACGTTTCCAATCCAGACGACCCTTCGTCAAAAAGCATTCCAGCATCCGCAGTAATTTGCTTTTATACAGAGTCCTTTAACCTGGCAGATAAATTAATTACTCCATTCTGAAAACGGAAAGCAACTATGAACGGGAGATCAAGAAAATAGAGAATTCAATGGTTCCGAATTTCCTCATCGCACTTTGCGTCTGTTACATTGCCTATAAGGCCATAAGATGTAGGAACAGAAGTAGGTTATTCGACTCACTAAGTCTGCTCCACCATTCACTGAGATCATGGTTGATCTGATATAATCCTCAACTCCACTTTCCCACCTTATTCCCATAACCCTCAATTCCCTTACTGATTAAAAATTTGTCTATCTCAGCCTCGAACATACTTGATGGCCCACCGTCTACAGCTCTCTGCGGTAAAGAATTCCACAGATTCACTACCCTCAGGAGAAGAAAATCCTCCTCATCTCTGAGATTATGCCCTCTGTTCCTAGACTCTCCCACAAGAGGAAACATCCTCTCAGCATCTACACTGTCAAATCCCCTGAGAATCCTGTTTGTCTCAATAAGGTTGTCTCTCATTCTTCTAAACTCCAATGAGTACAAGCCCAACCTACTTAACCTCTCCTTCGAAGAAAAGTCCTCCATACCTGGATCAACTGAGTGAACCTTCTCTGCACTGCCTCTAAAGCAAGTATATCTTTCCTTAGATAAGAGAACCAAAACTGTTCACAGCATTCCAGGTGGGGTCTGGCTAATGCCTTGTATAGTTTTAGCAAGACTTCCCTGCTTTTATACTCTATTTCCTTTGAAATAAAAGGCAACATTCCATTTGCCTTCCATTACCTGCTGAACTTGCATGCTAGTTTTTTTTGTGATTTATGCATGAGGACCCCAAATCCCGTTGTGTTGAAGCTTTCTGTAGTCTTTGTCCATTTAAATAATACTCAGATTCTTTATTTGTTCTACTGAAGTGCATAACTTCACATTTTCCGACATTATATTCCATCTGCCAAATTTTTGCCCACTCACGTAACCTATCTATATCCCCCAGAGACTCTGTCATCCTCATCACTTGCTTTCCCACCTATTTTTATGTTATCTGCAAAATTGGCAACAATGCCCTCGTCCAAGTCATTAATACTTATTGTAAATAATTGTGGTCCCAGTACGGATCCCTGTGGTACTCCACAAGTTACAGGTTGCCACCCTGAAAAAGCACCTCTTATTCCAATTCTCTATGTTCCATCAATTAGCCAATTCTCTATCTTATATGCTATTATTCTACTACATGCTAATTTTGAACAGTGCAACTCTTGTATCCAAAGCCCCCAGTGCTTATTTGCCTAGCTGCGCAAGTACACACTAGTTTACACTATTACTACAATTGTTATAACTTCACATGAAGACAAAAATGGCCCTATTGCACCTTAAGTACTTCAGACAAGAATAAAGAGGGTTCTGGTGAACTGAAGCGGGCATTTACATCACATACTCCTTACAAGGTTCAAGGAAACTTTTTCCACCCCAAACTACAGCATTTTACTGCAGTATTCGCTTGCTTCTCTTCCCAGAATTCTCTTTTTGGGACCCCTGATCTCTCCCACCCTCAAAACTTTCACTCAGATCACTTTTATAGAGAAATGGCTTTGTTCGTGGGCAGACCACGCTGTGCCACCCTAATGGAGGAAGAGTTGCATGTCAAAAACAGGAGAATGAGGCAGCACAGTAGAGAATAAAAATATACCACATGCACATATATGTACAGGACACACCAGTCCGACAAGAACTTCTCTGATGAGGTGTACATTTGATGTCAATGCTTCAGTAACAATGCCACCTGGCATCTCTACCAACTTCATTAAATTAGCCATCTCACTAACAATTCTGCCTGTGAAGTGACAACATCTCTCTGTTTTTACGGCTTCAGATCCTTCCAACGGCTACATGTGATCTCTGTAGCATTGGTCAGGGAACTGTCAGGGTTTATATCCAAGCAGGTGATGGGCACACTCATCCAGAGATCAGCCAAATTCATCCATTTGGGCATCATTTCAAGCAGAAGTATGAGCGTCTATAGGATAACCAAATTCCTTAGGGTGGCTCACGTGGCACCGAGAACATTAACCAAGCAATCATTAACAACATGAACAGGAAAAGGTCCAATGGCAGGAAGTCCAGCTCCTCTGATGAAAAGCAGCCGGGCATGTTCTCACTTGCAGTTTCAAAGACCATCAGAGGGCAGATTCTTCAGGGTGTCTTCATCGACTGATTGACTGCAATGACAGCACCTCAGCCATAACTGATTCTATGCACCTGATGAATGACACTGGTGCGGATCTCATTTTGGCCTCGCAGGGAGCTTGCCAGGAGATTATTGTAGAGAGTTCTTTCATTTTTGTCTGCACAGTTGATTGGGCCTGGGTGTGAGGGTGTGGGAGCCAGTGCCAGTTCCAGGAACACAACTGCTGACTCGGAGATAGGAAGATCCAGGAGTGTGAGGCTCTTGTTCAGCAATTGGGGGACTTCTGCCTGGAATGGTGCCCACTGGGCACAGCTCGAGCCAATTTGAGAACAATGGCGAAAGCTATTTTTTTCTCTCCAATTTATAAAAGGAGGAACTGGAAGAGGTGCAAAGAGATTCAAGGATGATATCTGAACTGAAACGTTCTACCCATGAAGGAAAGACAAAACATGCTGGGGCTCTTTTCTCTGGAAGTGAGAGGGCTGAGCGACCACATTATAATTTTAGAGATGTTCATAAAAAATGTTGATAGAATTTACGAAGAAGTGACGAAGATGATTGATGAGGGTAGGGCAGTGGATGTTGTCTACATGGACTTCAGTAAGGCCTTTGACAAGGTCCCTCATGGCAGACTGGTGCAGAAGGTGAAGTCGCATGGGATCAGAGGTGAGCTGGCAAGGTGGATGCAAAACTGGCTCGGTCAAAGAAGACAGAGGGTAGCAGTGGAAGGGTGCATTACTGAATGGAGGGCTGTGACAAGTGGTGTTCCTCAGGGATCAGTGCTGGGACCTTTGCTGTTTGTAATATATATAAATGATTTGAAGGAAAATGTAACTGGATTGATTAGTAAGTTTGCGGACGACACAAAGGTTGGTGGATTTGCGGATAGCGATGAGGACCATCAGAGGATACAGCAGAATATAGATCAGTTGGAGACATGGGCGGAGAGATGGCAGATGGAGTTTAATCCGGACAAATGTGAGGTAATGCATTTTGGAAGGTCTAATACAGATAGGAAATGTACAGTAAATGGCAGAACCCTTAGGAGTATTGATAGGCAAAGGGATCTGGGTGTACAGGTACACAGGTCACTGAAAGTGGCAATGCAGGTGGAGAAGGTAGTCAAGAAGGCATACGGCATGCTTGCCTTCATCGGCCGGGGTATTGAGTTTAAAAATTGGCAAGTCATGTTGACGCTTTATAGAACCTTAGTGAGGCCGCACTTGGAATATAGTGTTCAATTCTGGTCGCCACACTACCAGAAGAATGTGGAGGCTCTGGAGAGGGTACAGAAAAGATTTACCAGGATGTTGCCTGGTATGGAGGGCATTAGCTATGAGGAGAGGTTGGAGAAACTTGGTTTGTTCTCACTGGAGCGACAGAGGTTGAGGGGAGACCTGATAGAAGTCTACAAGATTGTGAGAGGCATGGACAGAGTGGATAGTCAGAAGCTTTTTCCCAGGGTGGAAGAGTCAATTACTAGGGGGCATAGGTTTAAAGTGCGAGGGGCAAGTTTTAAAAGAGATGTACAAGGCAGATTTTTTACACAGAGAGTGGTGGGTGCCTGGAACTCGTTGCCGGGGGAGGTAGTGGAAGCGGATACGGTAGTGACTTTTAAAGGGCGTCTTGACAAGTACATGAATGAGATGGGAATAGAGGGATATGGTCTCCGGAAGCATAGAGGGTTTTAGTTAAGTCAGGCCGCATGGTCGGTGCAGGCTTGGAGGGCCGAAGGGCCTGTTCCTGTATTGTAATTTTCTTTGTTCTTTGTAATAGATGTGGGGAAGAGGTTACTGTTTATGGCAATACAAAACTGGGTGTCATCATTAAAAGAAATTCAATGGGAAATTCAGGAAAAACAAATTTACTTTGCTACCATAAGTAGGTATTGGGATAGAAAGCACAAAGATATTTAAGGGACAACCTAGATGAGTGCATTAAGGTGAAAGAAAAACAGGATGTGGTGATAGGATTGGGTGTAATAGGATCGGGTGAAGTAAGATGGCAGGAGAGCTGTGTGACAAATGAAAACCACTATCAACCAGTTAAGCTGAAAGGTCAGCTTCTATGTTGCAAATTTCATGGCCAGAATTCATGGGGTCACAGAGGAATTTCAGGTGGAGAGTCGGTGACAGCTCCATGTCACCTCTTTTGGGAAAGTTGTCTGCATCTTGTTCCATTTAAGAATGTGACAAGACAGCAGTGGGCGTTCCATGGGGTCAGGGATTCCAGAGGTTGAAGTCCCTTCCGACAGCAGCCAACCAGAGGCTAGCAGCTCTACTGAACAGCAGCGCCACTGGGATGGCAGTGGGTGCTGCTGGTATGACATCCAGCCGCGGCCTAGGATTGTCACTGGATCCCAGGATACTGATAGTAAGAGGGAGGTGGCGGGGGATCAGCAACAAAGGAGTCGGATCTGTGGGCCCCACTTTCCAATGCTGGGTCCCTCAATTATGCACTGACTCACCTGTATCAATGAATGACAAACTTTCTGGCACAACAGCATAACTGAAGTTGAGGAAATTCAGAGCCAAGAGTTTTAACTCACATACTCTCAACCTTTATAGCACAAGTCCTACCATCTTCCTAAAAAAAATCTAACTTTGTTCAGGGAGATGAGGCTTAAAGATTGATACTGTACAGCAAGGATATAACTGGCATGAAAAATAGCTTTCATCCACATGTCTCATTCAACAATCTGTCTTTACACAACCTTAAAGAGAGGAGGATGGAAGGTTCCATGCTGTACCTCTACATTAGCCAATTTAAAACATATTCGAAACGAAAAAGGAGCCTGAGAATTACCAAATGCCACATAGCACTCAGCATGCTATCAACTGAACTTCCTGTTAATTTGCATTTATGTCGTTTTATTTTGCCCCCACAACTTTGAACTTCAAAAGGAATTTGATCTAATTGCCTGCACTCTGTTTTCTATTAAGACTACTTGGTTTCATGCTGTTTTAATGTTGTGAAACTGGTGCCAGGGATTCGTCTTCAGGCCAGACAGTTAGTATTATGCTACAATAAGTGAAAGTCTCTCACTGAATGTGGTGTGATCTGCAAACAGTTGCATAACGGATCTAACTGTTTCATAACCAACAAAACATGGGGAATAGTACTGTTTTTAGCTGGAGTACAAAAATATTGAATCTCTCCAAATTATTTTTCTCCAGTTCAGTAAAACATGAATTTTAGGCCAAGAAAGCGCACAAGTAAGCAAGCTCATCTTCACCTTTTTTTGGAAAGGAAATCTTGCAAAACTAGTTAGTGCCTGTGTTGCGCATTCAGGACAAAAAGTACAAGCACAGAACATTTCTGGGGCCTCAAACTGTCAGTGCACAGTATAGTGGGTACGTGACAGATCCTCATAGGGTGAATCCTGATTTCAATGTGGCCACGGAAGGAAGTGGAGCACACTACAACCTGCTTTTCCACACAAAAGGAAGACCACGTTCACTTCTACACCACCGCTAAAATTGTAGCTTCCAGTCTGTAGCAATATATAGTCCGAAAAAAATAGGTTCAGTGCCAGCATTTAAAACATCTCCATACAATGGGTGAGGAACAAGAGAAAGAATGTCAAGTGCTAAATTTCAAAACATATTCAACAGCAAGTTCTTGATTCGAAACATTAATTACAACATCCTCTTTGAATTAATTTGATCTCTTTGGTTGTGCTAGTTAAGCCACTTTGCTTTCCTGAAATACAACTGTTCTGTGACACAAGGCAGAACGGATCATTTGAGAACATGTATGGTGTAAATATTGATCTATTTAAATAAGATCCCTTATCTGTATACCATATTGAACAAACATTATTCTATGGAAGGTGTTGGGTTTATGAAAGCTTTCAATAAATCTTTCATAAACCGACTATCTGGGTCTTCTGAAGTCTAAAGCAATGTTGGCACTGTTACGGGGTACATCTTATGTGTATGAGATGGATGCCAGTGTTCTCTCTAAGCTGTGCAGCTTCCCAGCTACTCTGAAGTTCCTGCACAGATCACCTGCAAGTCAGCCCTTTTAGGTTGCTCTGAATATACGATTACACAACAAATAATTAACAAACCCTGTGTACTTAAATGAATAGGCTGTCACCATGCACAACAGTAAAACGAGAGGGAGTTTCGATATCGAGGTGCTCCAATCCAAATTGCAAGGTGAATAAATTCACTACTAATATGTGAATCATATCAGAACTACATTAATCCCATTGCAGATTTACAAAATACATGCAACTCGTAAAACTGGCACAGTACAACAGGATGGACATTCCAGCCTGCGCCGTGACCATGCGTTCAATCCCAGGCACAGCATTGTTTGAATAGTTAGGGCAGGTGTCCACTTTCCTCGCGGCGAGCCAGGGGCAGCAGCCTCACTGAAGCAATGGATGAACCTTGATGCTCCAAGAGGGGAACCGGTCTGTCGCTTGCCACATTTCATGGGATACAACCCAGATGTATCATGACCAAGAACTCATCCAACACAAGATACCTGCACAATGTATATTCACAGACTCACTGAAGATTAATTATGGTCAGGATCCTCCACTTCTCTACCTCATGTGGCAATCAAATTGGATACTGAAGCCTTCTCAGATCTTTCCTTCTAGAATAAGCAGATCAAGAGGTGGGCTCAGGAATACTTGTAGGTGGAGTTCAATTATAGTTCCCTCAGCTAATACAAATAGGTATAAATGTTAAAAGCAGATTACTGCAGATGTTGGAATCTGAAGTAAAAGCAGAATGCTGGAAAATTTCAGCAGGTCTTGACAGAGTGCAGAAAAGATTTACTCGGATGCTACCGGACTTGATGGATTGAGTTATATGGAGAGGCTGAATAGACTGGGACTTTTTTCTCTGCAGCGTAGGAGGCTGAGGGGTGACCTTATAGAGGCCTATAAAATAATGAGGGGCATAGACAAGGTAGATAGTCAATATCTTTTCCCAAAGGTAGGGGAGTCTAAAACTAGAGGGCATAGGTTTAAGGTGAGAGGGGAGAAATACAAAAGTGTCCAGAGAGGCAATTTTTTCACACAGAGGGTGGTGAGTGTCTGGAACAAGCTGCCAGAGGTAGTAGTAGAGGCGGGTACAATTTTATCTTTTAAAAAGCATTTAGGTAGTTACATGGGTACGATGGATATAGCAGGATATGGGCCAAATGCGGGCAATTGGGATTAGTTTAGGGGTTTAAAAAAAACAGGGCGGCTTGGACAAGTTGGGCCGAAGGGCCTGTTTCCATGCTGTAAACCTCTATGACTCTATGACAGCATCAACAGAGAATACAGCCAACGTTTTAAGTCTGGATGACCAGAATAGAGCAAATATTTCAAGTCAGCTCTGATGAAGAGTCATCCAGACTCGAAACGTTGGCTCTATTCTAGCTCCACAGATGCTGTCAGACCTATTGAGATTTTTCAGCTTTTTTTGTCTTTGTGTAGGTATAATATAGGTGCAGTGCAGCTTTAGGAAGTTGTGAATAACTGAACTTAAAGACACCATGAAATAAACAATTAAACAGTTGAGTCAATGCATTGCTACTTGACAAAACCACCCATCTTTCCCCCTCTTCAACTACAGCCAACCATCCAGTACTATTTTACCTGGGTTCTGAAGTCCATCAGCACTGCTGAGGTACTGAAACTTGCATGTGGCACAAGGACCTCATTAACAAGTTTTTGGAATCCTTAATAAGCTAAGGCACATCTGGTGTACAGGCTTTCAGTATCAAAGGCACTTCCCTCCTACATAATCCTGTTCTACATACAGTGAGCATACAAGCAGGCCTCAGTGCCTATGAGTACATATCAGCAGCACCACAGATGTTGAGAATCACAGTCTTTCCTCTTAACTGCTTTACTCCTTCTACATGTTCCTGTAGACACACAAGCTTTAGGTCAGGCACCCTCAAGGACTGACCTTGCAATAATCCCAGAGGGTAGAACTGGCAACAAGCTCTACTGTGAGCAACAAGGCTCCTTCTTCAAGGACATCACCAGAAGTTTGAAATGGATGGTAGGACCAACCTTAGAGTTACCATTGGCATCTCCATGGAAACTGCAGTTAACTCAATATCCAGATGGATATCCAGGACAAAGATACCTTTGCCAACATGAGGGTGTGTTCAGAATAAACAGTAACACCGGATGATACGGTCAAAATTAGATGCAGCAAGAAACTATCGGATTGGAGGTGACTACTGGCACCACAGTCGTGGCCACCGAAACTATTAGGCATGGGCAATAAGTACTGCACAGTAAGAAGT
This sequence comes from Mustelus asterias, assembly GCF_964213995.1. Taxonomy (NCBI): domain Eukaryota; kingdom Metazoa; phylum Chordata; class Chondrichthyes; order Carcharhiniformes; family Triakidae; genus Mustelus; species Mustelus asterias. Next base: position 56,465,116 of record NC_135806.1, on the reverse strand, counting down.
CTCACAACACCAGGTTAAAGTCCAACAAGTTTATTTGGTAGCAAAAGCCACTAGCTTTTGGAGCGCTGCTCCAGGTGAGTGGGATTTCAGTTCACAAACAGGGCATATAAAGACACAAACTCAATTTACAAAATAACATTTGGAATGCGAGTCTTTACAGGTAATCAAATCTTAAAGGTGCAGACAATGTGAGAGGAGAGATGATTAAGCACAGGTTAAAGAGATGTGTATTGTCTCCAGCCAGGACAGTTAGTGAGATTTTGCAAGCCCAGACAAGTTGTGAGGGTTACAGATAGTGTGACATGAAAACTATTCACTAATAGTGAACAACAAATAAACCTGGGGTTGGACTTTAACCTGGTGTTGTGAGACTTCTTACTGTGTTTACCCCAGTCCAACGCCGGCATCTCCACATCAATAAGTACTGGCCATGGCAGCAATGCCCACATCCTGTGAATTCATTAAAAATGCAGACACAAACTGGCACCATCCTTGCAGATCCAGTCTCAATTCCTTTTGCATGCTTGTGGAGCATGGAAAATAATTCTATTTTAACCTTACACAAACAGACAGCTATGTTATAAAAAGATGGAGAGTCGTGCTTACTCCAAAGATAAAATAGTAAAATGGCACAGTACTGACCAGGAAGGATCCAGTGTTTGTGCTAAGTGAACTCAGCCAGTGCACTGGTGGATAGAACATGGGCCTTAGAGATCTTGGGTTAAAGGAGACAAAATATCAATCATGACTTTATTTCCTGATCATCAACAAATTACCCTCGCTGGAAAAGTGCACAAGTCACTGCCAGATGAAGAGGAGGTCACGTTCAGCTGTTGCATCCATCATTGCCAGATCCCCACATCCAAACCCCCCCATAAATCAGAAGGTCAGCATTGTTGGAAAATATTAAGAATGGCATACAACACATTAAGACTGCTCTAAGCAAAAGTCATTATCTTCAACGTTAGAAAATTGAGCATTGCAAAATATAAATTATTTAGTAAAACTATGTGGTTTGTCCACACTGTCGAAGCCAAACCAAGGTTACAAACAAAATCTTTAAAAGTTGTAAATTAATTGACAAACTGGGGGAAAAGCTTCTTTGAGTTTATTAATTATGAAGATTCCAAAAACTATTTCAACTTGTAATCAGTGAAAAACTTACTTCAACAACTGTATTCATCCACACATCTAAAAGCTGGAGTTCTACCTTTGCTTAAGCAGTCAAGCTCCATTGCCAGAGAACAACTCGAGCTAAACCATGCTGGTATGTACTCAGACCACGAACACATGATGGAAAAATGTGTAATTGGCTGCAGGCATTAAATTAACCTAATTATATGCTGCAGAACTTGACACACAGCAGTCATGACTGATTAATAAAGGGTGAAATGGAGTCAAACATTGTACAAAAATACTGTGCCTTTTCTTTTAGTGTACACTTTGGAATTAAATGTGGATACACATAATAATGGTGCTTCATTTCCTTATGCTTTTGGTACTAAAAGTTTGCTGCAGCTTCTAAAATGGCGCAGGCAGAGTATTGGGATGCACGGAGAGGAGACTATGCCAGATTGAGATGGAGACAGAGTGTGTTCAGGTGGGAATTCAGTGCAGGGAAGCAAAGAAATGCTCCTTTTTATATTCTTTTTCATCCTCCAGTAGTTGGGAGTTTTCTTCCTTTGTGTCCAAGCTAGGTGATGCAATGTTCTATAATGTTAGCTGTGTAAATTGCTAACTAATTAAATGAATACGGTTGGACAGGGCTGGTGGTGCGCCATGACTTGCAATATGTGGGAATCTGTGCAATACACCACGATCCCAGACAAACATATCTGCAGTAAGTAAGTGTCTGCAGCTCAGGCAACTTCAGCTCAGATATACTGAGCTGGAATCTGAGATGTGGACACTGCGGGACTTTAAGGAAGGGAGAGTTCCCTGGACACTTTTTTGGAAGTTGCACCCCTTGGGTTAAGTAGAAACTTAGAATTGGTCTATAGATATGACTGCAAGTTAAGCAGATATGGGGAAATCAGCATGCAGTGATGGAGGAGCCTCAGCTCCTGACTTTGACAGGTACAAGGTGTTTGCTACCTTGATAAAGACGACTACAAGATGGATGTGTCATGGCACCATGTTAAGAGATGGAGGGAGCAAAGTGGATTGTGGTATGGAAGCAGGGTTAATTAGCAATGTTGTAGGAAATGATCAACTGGGAAATAATGATCATAAAACCATTGAATTCCACATTAAGTTTGAAAGTGACATGCGTTAATAGCTAACAAGAATATTCAACTTAAACAAAGCCAATTACATAAAAAGTATGAGGGGGAAAACTGGCTATGATTAACTGGGTAAACGGACTAAATGGTATGGAGTTAAATGAACAGTTGGAAACATTTAAAGAAGCAATTCAAAATGTTCAATAAAAATATATTCAGTAAAAAAACGAAAAATTCAACAAGGCCCATCTGTGGCTCATTCAGGAAGGTAAAGATAATATTAGATTAAAAGAAGAGGCTTACAATGTTGCAAAGAGGATTGGGAGTGTTTTAGAAACCAGAGGGCGACTTAACATCCGTAGTTGGGAAAATGCTGGAATCTATCATTAAGGAAGAAATAGCAGGACACCTGGAAAAGAATGGTTCAATCAAGCAGACGCAGCATGGATTCATGAAGGGAAAGTCATGTTTGACTAATTTACTGGAATTTTTTGAGGATATAACGAGTGCGGTTGACAGAGGGGAACCGGTGGATGTGGTGTATTTAGATTTCCAGAAGGCATTCGATAAGGTGCCTCACAAAAGGTTGCTGCAAAAGATAAAGGTACGTGGAGTTGGGGGTAAAGTGTTAGCGTGGATTGAGAATTGGCTGTCTAACAGAAAGCAGAGAGTCGGAATAAATGGGTGCTTTTCCGATTGGCAATCAGTGACTAGTGACGTGCCGCAGTGATCGGTGCTGGGGCCTCAACTATTTGAGGCCTGATTTGAGACCTACCTGATACGCTGCAAGAAAGGATGTCCCGAGGCATGGTACATTGGGGAAACTATGCAGACGCTGCGACAACGGATGAATGAACACCGCTCGACAATCACCAGGCAAGACTGTTCTCTTCCTGTTGGGGAGCACTTCAGCGGTCACGGGCATTCGGCCTCTGATATTCGGGTAAGCGTTCTCCAAGGCGGCCTTCGCGACACACGACAGCGCAGAGTCGCTGAGCAGAAACTGATAGCCAAGTTCCGCACACACGAGGACGGCCTCAACCGGGATATTGGGTTCATGTCACACTATTTGTAACCCCCACAGTTGCGTGGACCTGCAGAGTTTCACTGGCTGTCTTGTCTGGAGACAATACACATCTTTTTAGCCTGTCTTGATGCTCTCTCCACTCACATTGTTTTGTTTCTTAAAGACTTGATTAGTTGTAAGTATTCGCATTCCAACCATTATTCATGTAAATTGAGTCTGTGTCTTTATATGCTCTGTTTGTGAACAGAATTCCCACTCACCTGAAGAAGGGGCTTAGAGCTCCGAAAGCTTGTGTGGTTTTTGCTACCAAATAAACCTGTTGGACTTTAACCTGGTGTTGTTAAACTTCTTACTGCCTCAGCTATTTACCATATACATAGACGATCTGGAGGAGGGGACCGAGTGTAAGGTAACAAAGTTTGCGGATGACACAAAGATGAGTGGGAAAGCAAATTGCGTGGAGGGCACAGAGAGTCTGCAGAGAGATTTAGATAGGCTAAGTGAGTGGGCGAGGGTCTGGCAGATGGAGTATAACGTTGGTAAGTGTGAGGTTATCCACTTTGGAAGGAATAATAGTAAAATGGACTATTATTTAAACGGTAAAAAATTACAACATGCTACTGTGCAGAGGGAACTGGGGGTCCTTGTGCATGAATCACAAAAACTCAGTTTGCAGGTGCAGCAGGTAATCAAGAAGGCGAATGGAATGTTGGCCTTTATCGCGAGAGGGATGGAGTATAAAAGCAGGGAGGTCATGCTGCAACTGTACAGGGTACTAGTGAGGCCGCACCTAAAGTACTGTGTACAATTTTGGTCCCCTTATTTAAGAAAGGATATATTAGCTTTGGAGAGGGTACAGAGAAGGTTCACCAGGTTGATTCCGGAGATGAGGGAGTTAGCTTATGAGGAGAGATTGAGTAGACTGGGCCTGTACTCATTGGAGTTTAGAAGGTTGAGGGGAGATCTTATAGAGGCATATAAGATAATGAAGGGGCTAGACAGGGTAGATGCAGCGAGGTTATTTCCACTTACAATGGAAACAAGAACTAGGGGGCATAGCCTCAAAATACGGGGGAGTCAATTTGGAACAGAGTTGAGGAGGAACTTCTTCTCCCAGAGGGTAGTGAATCTCTGGAATTCTCTGCCCAATGAAGCAGTAGAGGCTACCTCGTTAAATGTGTTTAAGTCACAGATAGATAGATGTTTAACCATTAAGGGAATTAAGGGTTATGGGGAGCGGGCGGGTAAGTGGAACTGAACCCACTATCAGATCAGCCATGATCTTATTGAATGGCGGCGCAGGCTTGAGGGGCTAGATGGCCTACTCCTGCTCCTATTTCTTATGTTCTTATGAAAAGGGAATAAATAGAATGAGAGAGTAAACTTGCTAGAAATAAAGAAAGATTGCAAGAGCTTTTAAATATATTAAAAGGAAGAGAGTAGCTAAAGTATACACCGATCCCTTATTAGCAGAGACTGAAGAAATTATCCTGGGGCATGAGGAAGAGGCAGAAATGCTGAACATATATTTTGCTGTCTATCTTCACAGGAAATTCATACCAGCTTCAGGTTTTACATCAGAAATAAGCAGGAGCCTGGGAGCTAAAAGAGTGAGGAAACCAATATCAACAGAGAGAGAGTATTAGAAAAAATTAAGGCACTAAAGTCCAATAGGACCTGGTGGCCTGCGCCCTAGGGTTCCAAAAGAGATAGCTGCAGGTGTGGATGTGCTGGCTATGTCTTTCCAAAATCCCTTACGTTCAGGATTGGTCTTATTAAATTGGAAGTTGGCAAATGTTACACTTTTTGCCAAGAAAGGAGGGAGAGAGAAAACAGTGAAAATAAGAAAATCCTGGAAGCTATTATTAAGGAAGTCTTCGCAATACAATTAGAAAAGCATAATATGATTAGGACAAATCAACATTGTTCTACTGAAACAAAATCCTGTTTGAACAGCTTATCAGAGTTCTTGAGGATTTAACTTGTTGGGTAAATAAGGATTTCACTTGTTGGGTAAATAAGGATTTCAAAAAAGCATTTGATAAGGTGCCAAACAAAAGGTTAAAAGGCAAGATAAAAGCTCTTGAATTTTTTTTGTAGAATAGAATCCCTACAGTGCAGAAGGAGGCCATTCAGCCCATCAAGTCTGCACCGACTCACTGACAAATTGTCTTATCCAGGCCCACCCCTCTATCCTATCCTTGTAACCCTGCACCTTTACCCTCTTAATCCCCCTAACTTACAAATCTTTGGACAATAAGGGGCAATTTAGCATGGCCAATCCACCTAACCTGCACATCTTTGGACCGTGGGAAGAAACCGGAGCACCCAGAGGAAACCCTCTCAGACATGGGGAGAACATGCAGACTCCACACAGACAGTCACCCAATGCCAGAATTGAACCTGGGTCCCAGGAGCTGTGAGGCAACAGTGCTAACCACTGTGTCACCGTGCCACCCAATGTTGCAAGTCTGTTGGGGGGGGGTGGGGTAATATTTTATAATGGATAGAGTGTGGTCATAATCAAGGCTTGTTCATGTTGGCAGGCAGTGAATAGTGGAATGCCTCAAGGATCAGTGCTAGCGCCTCAGTTATTTACAATCTATCATAGAATCCTACAGTGCAGAAGGAGGCCATTCAGCCCATCGAGTATGTTAATGACGTGGATGAAGAAATAGAGTAATGTATCAAAGTATTTTGATGATACCAAGCAAGGTGGGAAGGTAGGCTGTTTAGGGGAGGTCACAAAAAGATATAGGCAGGTTAATTGAGTGGGCAACAAGATGGGAGGCAAGTATTACATAAGGGAAGTGTGAAGTTATTCACTTTGGTCATAAGAATGGAAAAGCAGATTACATTTTAGGAAGTTGAGAAACATGTAAGCATCGATGTCCAAAGAAACTTGAGTGTGCTCATACAAGGATAGCAGAAAGTTAGCATGCAAATACAGCAAGCAATCAGGAGGTCAAATGCCATGTTGGCCTTTACTGTAAAAGGGTTGGAACACAAGATAAAGTAGTGCTGTAATTGTGCAAATTATTTGTGAGACCACATCTGGAAAACAGTGTGCAGTACTGGTCTCCATATTTAAGAAAGGATATACTAGCATTGGGAATAGTACAGGGAAGCTTCACTGGCTGGGATGAGGGAGTTGCTCTGTAATGAGAAGCAAAATAAATTGCACTTACAGACTCTGGAATTAAGAAAAATTGGAGGCAACCTCATTGAAACCTATAATATCCTGAAGCCGCTTGATAGGGTGGGGGGCGCACACACACTCTTAGGATAAGGGGTCGGTCATTTAGGATGAGATAAGAAGAAATTACTTCACTCTAACGATTGTGAAATGAATTCTCTACCCCAGAGGATTGTGGAAGATTCATTGTTGACGACATTTAAAGCCGGGATAAACAGATTTTTTGGTCTCTGAGGGAATTAAGGAATATAGGGAGCAAGCAGGACAATCGAATTGAAGCCCACAATCAGCCATGATCAGACGCTGGATAATGGAGCTTCCAATATAGTCTACTCCTGCACTTATTTCTTGTGCTTTTGTATTTTCTGCTCACCACAACCACTCTTGCATCAGTATTAGGAGATGATTTGTGCTGGATTACATCTCCACAGGTGCTGGTAACTCTTCAATACCACATCAAACTGGTCATTCTTCAAGTCTGAACCTTGACATTGGGTGCTCGCAGCTGATTCAATCGTATAGACCATTTCCACTGAGCTGTTCATGTTCTAGCTTATATTTTCTGGTCTTGGTGCTGAGGTGCAGGTACAAGAGGGCTGCCAGCAGTTTACTCACATGAAAAGCAAGACCATCAGGGGGGATCTTAGTTATTCAGCAAGGTGTTCTAGGTTGAGTTTGACAAAGTGGGAGGCAGAACATGAAAGAACTCCAGGTTGATTGTAAAGGAAACCAGTCATTTAAAGGTGATCACTCCTAAAGCATTTTGTTGATGTTAGAATTAGAATCGCCACAGTGCAGAAAAAAGCCATTCAGCCCATCAAGTCTGCACCAACTCTCCAACAACAGCTAATTCAGATGCTTAAATATTCGGGATTGACATGACCCTGACATATCATGGCAATACCATTGCAGTAATGTAGGTTAGTTTGAGGTCAGGTTCTAGAATATGGCACCACTCTGTCACTGATTCCCTACTGAACTGGAGCCAACAGCAATATTCCGACATGAATGTGCCTTTATCTATTGGTGTGGACTTTGCCATCCTTCAAGTAACACAAAAAATAATTCCCCCTGGAATGTTCATTTTCAACATTATAATTGCAGCAATTAAAAATCTGGCACCCATATCTCAAACAGGAACATTTTTTAAAAAACCAAAAAAGTGATGAAAATTAAGGACCAAGTGGAAAATAAACTCGGCTATTAAATATTTTAATTCTCAGATCATAATGGATAGCCTCTATCCACTGATAAACCTAGAGCAATGTGCAGTCACATGAAGTTTAGCGGAAAATTAACTTCTTCTTTGAAAACAGATTTAAGAATTAAGAGGAACTCGCACCAGTTTTAAGCCCACTGCAAAAGGCTTGACTGGAGATTGAAGTCTGGGCAGAGATAAAGCAGAAATGATGACTATTTGAACTAGGAAACACACACTCCATTGTTGGCACCTCCAGCAATAATGACCCAAAATGAGAAAAACTCAAAATCACAATTTGTAAAACCCTTTTCCAAATTTCTTGTTTTGGAGGTTCTAATGTAAATGTCACAAGAAGAAGTCTCACAACACCAGGTTAAAGTCCAACAGGTTTATTTGGTAGCAAATACCATAAGCTTTCGGAGCACTGCTCCTTCGTCAGATGGAGTGGATATCTGCTCTCAAACAGTGCACAGACATAGAAATCAAGTTACAGAATACCTCACTCACCCTCTCTCACCCTCCTCAAACACCTCATACACCCTCTCTCACAATGTCACAAGACCCAGGAACAGACATATATTGCACTGTGACAAGCTAAAACTTAAGATTTATTAACTCCAGTCAGCAATGTGTGGAAGCCAGATTACTGGGCATCTAACTACATCTGGCTATCCAGCTAATGGTTTTACAGAACTGGTATTCATTATCTTTCCTTGACACCACGGTGAAAAAAAAACCAATACGTCTTTAATCACTCAGCTTTTAAAAAAACAAAAAGTCATCCCAACAGACTTGATCCTTCTCCAAGAACATGAAAAGCTAGTGACATTTCAACATCGAGCCATTTTTTTTAAAGGCCTATTAAAAGAGTTAATTTTCCATCAGAATGGGGCTTTTTCAAATTCAAGTTCACACTGTGTTGATCGTTTACAGACCTTGGCTCTAAAATTCTGCAGGGTGCTGCCAAAAATCCCCTTTCGTGGAAACCACAGAAAAAAAGGTGTATAAGGCCATTTTCATCTATTTAGCCTCTTTCTCCAGGATCTTCACCAGTCTCCTGCCAAGGTGGACAGAGATGATCAGGAGAACACCACAGAATTTTAGGACCGGGATTGATCGCGCAGATCATAGAAATCATAGAAACCCTACAGTACAGAAAGAGGCCATTTGGCCCATCGAGTCTGCACCGACCACAATCCCACCCAGGCCCTACCCCCATATTCCTACACTATTACCCACTAATCCCTCTAACCTATGCATCTCAGGACACTAGGGGCAATTTTAGCATGGCCAATCAACCTAACCCGCACATCTTTGGACTGTGGGAGGAAACCGGAGCACCCGGAGGAAACCCACGCAGACACGAGGAGAATGCGCAAACTCCACACAGACAGTGACCCAAGCCGGGAATCGAACCCAGGTCCCTGGAGCTGTAAAGCAGCTGTGCTAACCACTGTGCTACCGTGCCGCCCTGATGTATCAGGGGAGCAGGGAGACAATGGATATACCAACAGAGCAAGTTAAATGTTGTTACTATCAATGCAAGACAGTGACAGATGTTTGATTCTTGTGCTTTTAACATTTTAAAATCATCGCTACCTCAATCCTATTAACATTCTTAAATGCAGATCAGTTATCCTCCTGCAACAGTGGCGCCTGAAGGTAACAAAGGCCGAGATGAAAGCTTTAGCAGCAGATGGTGGAAGGTAGGCGATGTTACAGAAGGAGTGGAAGTAGGTTGTCCTTGATGATGAAGAGCATTGAGGCAGGAAATGCAGCTTGAGGACGAATAGAACGGCAAGGCTGCGATCGCTTTTGGGTCACTGTCCGTGGTCAGGGACAAGGATGGATTCAGGTGGTGAGAGCTTTAATATTCCCAGCGTTTAACTGAAAGGAAACACAGCTCATCCAGGACTGAATGGCAAATGGCCAGTCCGGCAATACATGTGCAGTGGATGGATTAAGGCAGATGGAGCTTGATGTCATCATGCATATAGAAGTCACAGTGACGTCCTCAAAGATCAGCCACACGAAATGGGGAGGGACCCCAGGGTCAACACACAGATCTGGGAGATGATAATATGTTCAAGGGGCCCAAGAGGAATTGAAGGTTGGAAATGAGGCAATAGGTTTAAAACACAGAGGATTTTTTCTGGGAGAGATGATATCAGAGCTTTTGAAAGGGATGAGAATAGGAATTTGAGACAGAATCCTTTCCAAACACAACTGGAAAATCAGACCCCAAACCAAATGGTGAGATCACCTATAGAAGAATCTAATCATGACCAAGAAGAATCCAAGAACAAAGAGTTGGAATTTGTGAGCTTGAGACATTATAGAGAACTGCACCTTAAACTTTCAACTGAAACAATGTTTTCCATACCTCAATGCCTTCAGCCAAATTTTATTTCCCGAAATACAGTGCTGAAGATGACGTCCCCGCACCCCAGTGTAAATGCCAGGGGCAAGAAGTCCTGCCTCACTGACCTGCCTGCCACTGGGACTGGCGGCCACTGACGGTGCTACAGACTGACCAATTGGGAGGAGGAATTCAGCAATGATCGCAGGCCTCCAGATAAGTTTGGGATGTCGACAGAGGCAGGCTGACGGCATCCGACAAGGGGTTATAAGACGTTGAATCAGCATTAAGAACTCAGAGGAGGCACCCCCTTCTCTCCCCTCACCAAGAACCATGCAGTGACAAACCCATCAGACTTCACATTGGACGCAGGCCCCTTCTGCTGCACATTAGATCTGAGCTGAAAAGGGATGAGAACCTTAAGCTGGCATTAATTGTCTACTTCAGGGCAGCCCACCTAACACCTCCTCTGCCACTCGTAAAATTGGGAGACCTGTAAAACACAGCCTATAGGCTTAGCTCTGAGAATATTGGAATATATATATATTTTATAGTACATATTCTATTCTGCAGACACCACATAACATTGCAACATCCCAAACATGTTATTGACATGCATGATGAAGGCACCAATAACAAACATAAAATGAAGAGGAAAGATTCTCTGCTGTGCTGCACTGCATAAAAATAGAGCAAGATTTTCCACTTTCCCATTATATGCTTCACCCAGTCCAAAGACTAAGTGGGTCTTTCAAGTCTCCAGCCAAAAATCCTCCCACAGCCTCCACACTTCCTGTGGAAAGTTCTATCAATATGAATTTATCCGGCAATGATTTGTAACCACGTCCCTCTGTTGAAGAGCTCCAAGTGATCAAAGCTCACCATGTATTCTTGTACAATCATCAGCCGAGTGCTAATTGGTTCAATTATTAATCGGATGGAACAAAATATTTCACACAACTAAACAAACGATACCAGGGGGTGGCCAATCTTTGAAAATTCACATACCAAGAAAGGCAAACTATGCCTGACAAGGTAAAAATAGAAAAGTGCTGGAAATCAGGCAGCATCGGTGGAGAAAGAAACAAAGTTAACGTTTAAACCCGAAATGTGAACTCTGTTTTTCTCTTTCCACAGATACTGCCTGATCCGTGTTTGCAGCATTTTCTGTTTTGAGTTTAGATTTCCAGCATCCGCAGTGTTTTATTTTTGTGTTCCTGATCTGGCAGTGTAGGTTTGGAGCCCTTTATGTTACAGCTCCTTTGAAAAAACTGGGTCACCATCTTCAATAGCTTTACTGATGCTAGGTCATGTGTGTTCAGGAATGTCACACACACTACACACACAGACACACTGCACAGCTTGACTCTATAAAGCTAAGGCTTCTGCTCAACACTGACATTTTTCAAACACACATCACCTTTCAGGTTTTAGATTCCACTGGACAGAGACTCCAGCTCAGCACGCAGCACCATACTAAACAAAGATGTGTATAGTGTGGAATTTCAATCCATTTTCCTTTATCTTTGCTCACCTTTATTCCAAGAACTGGATTTTATATCATACCGTGTCTTGCAAAAAGTAATGTTTTCAACAAGAAAATGTACATTATTTTAATTGATCCCCCAATTCCCTGAAAAATCCAACTAACAAGCATTTGGCATCTCACAAAGTTTTAGGATTTGGATTATTGCATGGAGCGAGCGCTGCACTGCCTTTCAAAGAAATCTAAACCCCCTTCAGGCTGAGGCAAAGGATCTCATGGTACAACTCAAAAATTAACAGGGGTTTTACGGATGCCTTGGCCAATACTGATCCCTCAATCAAAATCATTAAAAAAACACATTACAATCTGGCCATACATCACTTTGCTGTTTGTGGAACCTTGCAGGAAATAGCCATCATATTTCCCTACATCACAAAAAGTATCTCATTGGGTCTAAATTTAGGATGTCCCATGGTCATGAAATGTACTGTAAAAATAAATGACCTTCCCTTTAAGCCTGAAACTTTGAGAGTCATTACTACCAAGAAGTCACACATTTGTAGCTAAACTCACCATGGGAAGATGGTGAATCACCATGGGAAGATGGTGAATCACCATGGGAAGATGGTGAATCACCATGGGAACTCACCATGGTTCACTAAACTCACCATGGGAAGATCACAAGGCTTCACTTGCTATTATGCTTGCTTCTGCTCTCATGACATCAATCCCCTCTTGGAGCCACTGACCATTAACACTAGCCTGCAAATTCCGGTCATTTAGAATGTGCCAGGGCCCTGTTTCACTCTATTATGGCTTATGAAGAGCCAGTAAATAACACTCCTAACTAGCTAAAAATGCCACTACTTCAGAAAACAGCACTTCCTGCTCCATACAGATACTGCAGGCTGTTCAATTAAAAGCCACACATTGACTTCTTTGTGGGAATTTTCAGTGGTCATTCCATTTTCTAATCATAGTTCTGCTTTAATGGTATCCCTTTTATAGAACTTTTATCTCCAGTTTGTTTTCATCTCAGTCGTCCAACTTTGGCTGCCTAATTGTAACCCAGAAAGTAAATAGCAGGAATATTGTTCATTTATTTTTTCAGCAAAACGTTCCGTAGATATGCTAAACATCTCGACTCCTTCTTACAGTGTGAGCTCAAGGCATATATATTCTGAAATACAAGTCTATAACTGAGCTAATTTCAGAGGGTCCATTTAGCAGAGCTCAACCAAGACAAGAGTGGAGATTTTATAGTTTGCCTTGGCGCCCCTGCTCTAGGAAGGAAAAATGAGCTAAAGTTCTCACTCCTAGTTTCTATGCAATGAATCCTGCTGGAAAGTGCACACATGGTAGATGTGGACAGGATTACTTGACTATGTTGGAATTCTTGGTTCAGTGACTTCCATGAGATTGGCTCTTAAGGGCAATTAGGGACAGGCAATAATGGGCAATAAATGCTGGCTTAGCTAGTGATGTCCACATCCTGCAAAATGAATTGTTAAAAAGTTACCAATGGGTATTATTTATTATTAAATCATATCTCAATATGGAGTAGTACTTTTAAGAAGTAACTTTCTAAAAAAATACTGGAATAAAGGTTGCACTAATAAATTTCTTTCATAAGAATCTTTCAGCAGTAATTTGTGTACCATGTAACAGAATGTACTGCACAAATAAATAATATATTGTTCAACTTGAAATCAGCTTCTCAACATCACATCTGATAAGTAGTTCTTCTACTGATTGTAGCGGAAACTACTTGGGTTCATTTGTAGCTCATTTTTTTATCCCCATTTACACATTTTGAAGGAAACATTAGTCTACATTGTAGAATAATCTGGTTGTAAGTCCCACTCTGACTAAAAGTTGTGTATTTATATGGCATTTTCCATGACCACCCAGATGTTCCAAAGTACATATTAGCCAATGAAGTAATCTCTGTTATAATGTAGAAAATGCAGTAACCAATTTGCAGAGAGCAAGATCCCATAAATAGCAATTTCAGAATTACCGGATAATTTGTTCCTGTGATACTGATTGATGGATCGGTAATGTCCAGAACACCACACATATCTCTTCTACTTTGAAATAGTGCCATGGGATCTTTTACATTATGTGGTGTTTGTGAACACAACTCCCACTCACCTGATGAAGGGGCAGTGCTCCGAAAGCTTGTGCTACCAAGTAAACCTGTTGGACTTTAACCTGGTGTTGGGATCCTTCTTACTGTGCCCATCTTTTACATTGAGAGGGCAGGCGAGGCCTCAGTTTAATGTCTCAACAAAAGCTGGCACCTCCAACAGTGCAGCACTTCCTGAGTATTGCACGGTGTGTCAGACTTGATGTTTGGTTTGATTTATTGTCACATGTATTAACATACAACGAAAAGTATTGTTTCTTGCGTGCTTTACAGACAAAACATACCATTCATAGAGAAGAAAACGAGAGAGTGCAGAATGTAGTGTTACAGTCATAGCTAGGGTGTAGAGAAAGATCAACTTAATGCAAGGTAAGTCCATTCAAAAGTCTGACAGCAGCAGGGAAGAAGCTGTTGTTGAGTCGGTTGATACGTGACCTTAGACGTTTGTGTCTTTTTCCCGAAGGAAGAAGGTGGAAGAGAGAATGTTCGGGGTGCGTGGGGTCCTTAATTATGCTGGCTGCTTTGCCGAGGCAGCGGGAAGTGTAGACAGAGTCAATGGATGGGAGGCTGGTTTGCGTGATGGATTGGACTACATTCATGACGTTTTGTAGTTCCTTGAGCAGGAGCCATACCAAGCTGTGATACAACCAGAAAGAATGCTTTCTATGGTGCATCTGTAAAAGTTGGTGAGAGTCATAGCTGACATGCCAAATTTCCTTAAGTCTTCTGAGAAAGTAGAGGCGTTGGTGGGCTTTGTGCTCAAGTGCAGGAGTGGGACTTGAACCCACAACTATTTGACTCAGGTTACAAATTGAGCTCACACCTTAACTGCACAACAAAGAAGTATTAAAGCCACAAATTACAGTGGTTGCACGGTACAACAACCAACAAAGATGTCATGTCAACCTGGATGTCATGCAATTCATGCATAGGGAAACTGAAGCCATTGTGTGTCCACATCCAGGCTGAGGCATTTCATTTTTTTTGTGCCCATAACCTTTCAGTGAAGGGAAATCTGGCAATATGCATTTTCACAAATGTCAGACAAGCGTAGAAGCCTTAGCTGATGAGAGGCCATCAAACATTCTATTAGTTTACTCCGATTCAAAACTTGTATTCCTCTTCCAATTAGCACCTCCCTTTATTTACAGACATGATTAAAAAGTCTTGCAATACTGTCCCTTAAGAATAACAGGCTTTCATTGGTGATGGCATGCTGCTTTTAATCACTGTGCCATCACTTCCCACCGAGGATGCTGCAGCAATTTTGTGGAGATGATTTTGTCAGATTACCCATGCACTAAGGATTGTAAAGTGGTTTCATAAGAAAATGAATAAAGCAGGTATATCTAAAATTTTATGTCAACAAATAATCGAGAGACAGCAATAGATGATAAAAAGCAATTTAAAATCAAACAGAGCATGAACCACTGAAAAAAGGGACCTGACAATGTGGCGACAATAGAACATGAAGTGATAAAAAAGGGCAAATCAATTCAACTATTCAATAGGAGGGCTATTTATACAATGACAAGTTTTTTAAAGTTTATTTATTAGTGTCACAAGTAGGCTTACATCAACAGTGTAATGAAGTTACTGTGAAAATTCCCTAGTCGCCACACTCCGGCACCTGTTCGGGTACACTGAAGGAGAATTTAGCATGGCCAAAGCACCTAACCAGCACATCTTTTGGACTGTGGGAGGAAACCGGAGCACCCGGAGGAAACCCATGCAGACATGGGGAGAACGTGCAAACTCCACACAGACAGTGACCCAAGCCGGGAATCGAACCCAGGTTCCTGGCGCTGTGAGGCAGCAGTGTTAACCACTGTGCCACCCTGCTGCCCATGAAGTCTGGTGATTAATCTTGTTCTCACTGGAAAACTTGCATAAACCCACCAAAAATACTAGCAGGCTAGTGATCAAGGTTTGCATTTCCTGAGGGTATTCCACAAACACTGCAGTTGCCAGGTTTTCTCGCTGCATTGTAGTAATGGCCAGAAATGGCTGAAACAATTAAAGATGACTTCATGGCACCCCCACCATTATTGGAAGCTTGTGGCAAGGAGGAGGAGGAGATGTACAATCGATTTTGAATTACCACAAACTACTAGATTAATGGGTCACTCTGTGCACTGCTTCCACACAGAGTGAGGGACCTGGGTTCGATTCCCAGCTTGGGTCACTGTCTGTACGGAGTTTGCACATTCTCCCTGTGTCTGCGTGGGTTTCCTCTGGGTGCTCCCA
Source organism: Mustelus asterias (assembly GCF_964213995.1). Taxonomy (NCBI): domain Eukaryota; kingdom Metazoa; phylum Chordata; class Chondrichthyes; order Carcharhiniformes; family Triakidae; genus Mustelus; species Mustelus asterias. Next base: position 56,449,229 of record NC_135806.1, on the reverse strand, counting down.
CAGTGTAAAAGATGTGCGGTTTCGGTTCATTGGCCATGCTAAATTCTCCCTCCGTGTACCCGAACAGGCACTAGGGTGTGGCGAGTCGGGGGTTTTCAGTTACTTCATTGCAGTATTAATGTAAGCCTACTTGTGACACTAATAAATAAAAAAACTAATTAAAAAAAAGAAACGGAAGCCTCCCCATTCACCTCTCCATGAATGTCCAAGCATTACGGATATTTACACTGCAAATACAAATGAATCTTCACTCAAACATTCAGGGATGGTATTTCATATTGCATGTTCCTAGCCCTGGCATGAAACTCAACCATGGGGGTCTGTAGGGGAATAATTAAAACATAACATAAGAAATCGGTGGAGTATACCATATGGACCCCCAAGCCTACACCACCATTCAATGCAATCATGACTGATCTTATACCTCAACTCTACTCTCGATTCCTGAAGAAAACAAAAATCTATCCATCTCAGCCTTAAATAAATTCAAGGATGGAGCATCTGCAGCCCTCTGGGGTACAGAATTCCAAAGATTCACAACCCTTCAATTGAAGGAATTTCTCCTCGTCATAGTCCTAAATGCTGGACCCCTTATTCTGAGATTCTCTCTCCATTTTCTAGATTCCCCACCAGGGCAAAGAGCCTCTCAACATCTAGCCTATCCCTTCAAAGTCTAGTTTGCTTTAATCAGATCATCTCTCACCCTTCTAAACTCCAGAGTATAGGGCCAATTTACTCATCCTCTCCTCACAGGAAAACCCCCTGATCAAAGAAACCACTCCAGCGAAGGTTCACTGTCCAATGACCAGTGCAAGTATATTGTTACAGACAAGGGAGAGAGACAGACTGAAACCCTTCTGTCTTGAATCAGTGTGGTTTAATTTAGATAAGATTGAGGTGTGTTCCCAAACCCACATTTGAGTTTCCAATGGAGAAAATGCTGGAAAATCTCAGCAGGTCTGACAGCATCTGTAAGGATAGAAAAGGTCATCTGGACTCGAAACATATGCTCTTTCCTCTCCTTAGAGGTGCTGTCAGACCTGCTGAGATTTTCCAGCATTTTCTCTTTTGGTTTCAGATTCCAGCATCCGCAGTAATTTGCTTTTACCCTATTTGCGTTAGGTCAGTTTTTAACAAACTCACTAGCAGCAGACTTCCACAGATTTATAAAAAGAGCATTATTTATTCACACACACTGTTCCCAGAGAGATTTATTGCTATTGCACATACATCATATATGCACACAAAAGGTACAGAAAAAAAAGGGATATTGCTTCTACAAATATTAAAACCAAACAGAGTAGTTAACAGTTTGTGTGTTTGTAAGAGTCCAGTGAGAGAGGCTTTTCCCACTCGGACATTGAAATTCAGAAGAGTTCAGGTAGCGGAAGACAGGATTCTGTGGCATTTCTTCAGAACAAGAGGCAGTAGGTAGCGTACACAGCCTTGATAATACTTGTAACCAAAGTTCCAGTTTCCCTTTTCCAGGCAAACTCAGGATCTTTTGGAAATGGGTTTTCAAGGAGGCTTTAAAAACTTTAAGCCTTGCGACGAGGTAAAAGGCTAGATATTCCAGCCTGATTTAGGCAGCAATGCTCCTTATGAGGTTACTCCTCCTGCATTCTGCGCCTGCTGCAAAAGGCAAGCAGGGTTTGGAATAAAAGGCTGTCAAAAAGCAAGTTATGGCCATGTGACAACTGGCCATTGATACATGATAGAAAACAATTCATAGTCTATTCATGTTAATACAAGTTTCCACCTCCCCATGAACAAAAGCCATCCACAGGCAACGGAGGCAGATAGGGGTCATTAGCACTTGCATTGTGCATAATCTGTTTTGTTAGTTCTTCTTTGTTACCTAATCGCCCTGGAGAAGCCCTTATTGTATTTGCTGTTTTGGGACATGTCCTGACAAAGATAGGTGCAACATTCCACAAGGATGCAGTCCAGACATGTTCACTATAATCCACCGTTTAGAAGTTACCAGAAGCTTGACCAACCTGCAGCTCCAAACAGCAGGCAAAGTAGAAAGGGTCGAGAGCTTTAAGTTTTTAGGTGTCCAGATCACCAACAACCTGTCCTGGTCCCCCCATGCCGACACTATAGTTAAGAAAACTCATCAACACCTCTACTTTCTCAGAAGACTAAGGAAATTTGGCATGTCAGCCATGACTCTCACCAACTTTTACAGATGCACCATAGAAAGCATTCTTTCTGGTTGTATCACAGTTTGGTATGGCTCCTGCTCTGCCCAAGACCACAAGGAACTACAAAAGGTCATGAATGTAGCCCAATCCATCAAGCAAACCAGCCTCCCATCCATTAGCTCTGTCTACATTCCCGCTGCCTCGGCAAAGCAGCCAGCATAATTAAGGAACCCACGCACCCCAGACAATCTCTCTTCCATCTTCTTCCTTCGGTAAAAAGATATAAAAGTCTGAGGTCACGTATCAACCGACTCAAGAACAGCTTCTTCCCTGCTGCTGTCAGACTTTTGAATGGACCTATCTTGCATTAAGTTGATCTTTCTCGACACCGTAGCTATGCCTGTAATAGTACATTCTGCACTCTCTCGTTTCCTTCTCTATGAACGGTATATTTTGTCTGTATAGCGCGCAAGAAACAATACTTTTCACTGTATGTTAATACGTGACAATAATTAATCAAAGCAAATCATCTTCAAGATCAACAACACCCTTTTTAAAAAGAGGGCATACAGATTTTTAAAGATTTGTTGTATTCTTGTGTCTGCTCAGCACAACAATATCCGCTCTCAATTATGGAGGTCAAAAGTGCACTCGTGGTCCAGATATAGCCACACCAAAGCCTTGTACTTCCTTATTCTTGTACTCCAATCAAGGCCAACATGCGTTATGTCTTCCTAATTGTTTCTTGTACATGTCAACTTTGTGTTCCTTGTACAAGTATGCCCAAGTCCCTCTGAACATCAACATTTAGAAATTTCACTCCTTTAGAAAATGTTCTGCTTTTCTATTCTCCCTACAAAAGTGAATAACTTACTCATGTTATAATCCATCTACACACTATTGCCCACTCACTTCAGCTGTCTGTATCTCTTTGCAGCTCCGTGTCCTCCTCACAACTCACATTCCAACCTAGTTTTGTATGGTCAGCTATCTTAGCTACATTACGTGGTCTCTTCATCTAAGTCACGAATGTTGACCATAAATAGCGCAAAGCCCCAGCAATGAGGCATGCGGCAATCCACTAGTTACAACCCGTCAATTGAATTTGCCCCATTGATCTCTATACTCTGGAAGCCAATCCTTCATTTAGGTTAATGTATTACACTCAGCACCATGGGCCCATATTCTGCATTTCAGTCTTTTGGGTGGCATCTTATCAACTGCCTTTTGGAAATCTAGGTATACAAAGTCCCTCTCCGTGGCGGCACGGTAGCACAGTGGTTAGCACTGCTGCTTCACAGCTCCAGGGTCCCGGGTTCGATTCCCGGCTCGGGTCACTGTCTAGTTTGCACATTCTCCTTGTGTCTGCGTGGGTTTCCTCCGGGTGCTCCGGTTTCCTCCCACAGTCCAAAGATGTGCGGGTTAGGTTGATTGGCCAGGTTAAAAATTGTCCCTTAGAGTCCTGAGATGCGTAGGTTAGAGGGATTAGCGGGTAAATATGTGGGGGTAGGGCTTGGGTGGGATTGTGGTCGGTGCAGACTCGATGGGCCGAATGGCCTCTTTCTGCACTGTAGGGTTTCTATGATTTCTATGATTTCTTCTATGATTTCATATTACATGTATCCTACCAGCCACATTCTCAAAAAACTCATGAATTTGACAAACACAATTTCCCTTTCATAGAAGTGTTGACTCTGGTCATATGATATTCTACGTGCATTGTTAAAATTTCCTTAACAATGGATTCCAGCATTTATCTGATGGTTAACTGGCCTAAAGTTCCCAGTTATCGTTCTCCCCCCTTTCTTGAATAGCGGCGTTATATTTGCTAACTCCCAATCCACTAGGGCCATTCTAGAATCTAGGGACTTTTGGAAAATCATAATAAGTATCTACTACCTCTGCAGGTATTTCTTTTAGAACTCTAGGATGTAGACCATCAGGTTCTGGGGATTTATTAGAGTTTAGTTCTTAATGTGTCTCCAATACTTCTCTGCTGTTATTCATTAGCTTATGTTCTTTACTCTTATTAGCCCCTAGATTACCCTCTATTTCTAGTATATCATATTCTAGTACATCTAGTATGTCATCCGGTGGCTCTGACATCCATCATTATGAAGTACTTCGAAAGGCTAGTCATGGCACGAATCAATTCCAGCCTCCCGGACTGCCTGGATCCACTGCACTTCACCTACCGCCGCAACAGGTCCACAGCAGACGCCATCTCCCTGGCCCCGCACTCAACCCTGAAATACCTAGATAACAAAGACATCTATGTCATCTATGTCAGACTCCTATGTATTGACTACAGCTCAGCCTTCAACACCATTATTCCTACAAAACGCATCTCAAACTCCATTGCCTGGGCCTCGGCTCCACCCTCTGCGACTGGATCCTAAACTTCCGAACCCACAAACCACAATCAGTAAGGATAGGGAACAACACCTCCTCCACGATCATCCTCAACATTGGTGCCCCACAAGGCTGTGTTCTCAGCCCCTTACTATACTCCTTATACACCTATGACTGCGTGGCCAAATTCCCCACCAACTCTATTTTCAAGTTTGCTGACAACACCACCATAATCTGCTCTCAAACAATGGGTCGGATCTCAAACAATAATGAGACAGAGTACAGGAATGAGATAGAGAATCTGGTGAACTGGTGCGGCAACAATAATCTCTCCCTCAATGTCAACAAAACGAAGGAGATTGTCATCAACTTCAGGAACCATAAAGGAGAACATGCCCCTGTCTACATCAACGGGGACGAAGTAGGAAGGGTCAAGAGCTTCAGGTTTTTAGGTGTCCAGATCACCAACAACCTGTCCTGGTCCCCTCATGCCGACACTATAGTTAAGAAAGCCCACCAACGCCTCTACTTTCTCAGAAGACTAAGGAAATTTGGCATGTCAGCTACAACTCTCACCAACTTTTACAGATGCGCCATAGAAAGCATTCTTTCTGGTTGTATCACAGCTTGGTATGGTCCTGCTCTGCCCAAGATTGCAAGGAACTACAAAAGGTTGTGAAGGTAGCCCAATCCATCACACAAACCAGCCTCCCATCCATTGACTCTGTCTACACTTCCTGCTGCCTCGGCAAAGCAGCCAGCATAATTAAGTTTTCCACGCACCCCGGACATGCTCTCTTCCACTTTCTTCCGTCGGGAAAAAGATACAAAAGTCTACAGTCACGTACCAACTGACACAAGAACAGCTTCTTCCCTGCTGCTGTCAGACTTTTGAATGGACCTACCTTGAATTAGGTTTCTCTACACCCTAGCTATGACTGTAACACTACATTCTGCACTGTCTCGTTTCCTTCTCTATGAACGTATGCTTTGTCTGTATAGCGCGCAAGAAACAATACTTTTCACTGTATGTTAATACATGTGACAATAATAAATCAAATCAAATATATAACTTGGGTATTTTCTATTTTGAAGACAAACAAAGTGATCAGGATTTTACGACCTCGCTTGTCCCGAAACCGGAAAATCCCACCTGAGGTCAATGGACTCTCCATGGTCCACCCCTCGCCTGCTCCAATTCCCGTGGCAGCCGGGACGGTAAAATTCCAGCCTGTATCTGTCCAATACTTCTGCCATTTCCTCATTTCCCACAATAATTTCTTGTCTCTGCCACAAAGGCTTGACATTTATTTTGGATACAATCTCCCTTTTTTATATATTCCTGTTAACGTTCTTCTAATCTGTTTTATACTCTTACCTCGTTCACTTAATTTTTTCCATTTCTGATCGACTTTCTGGTGGTCATTCAGTGGTTTCTAAAACACACTCAATCCTCAGGCTTACTACATGAAATCTAATACTATCCTTTACTTCCTTTGTACGATGGGTCATTCTTGTTGAGTTTGTTCTTTTTAAAAAGGAATTTTCTTTAAACGTTTCCTGCTATTTATTTACTGCCATACCTTTTGGTCTATTTCCTCAATCAATCTTAGCCAGCTCTTTCCTTGATACCATTGTAATTGCCACCAATGTAAATGCCATTAAGTTTAAAATTGTTCTGTGGATTTTTCTTTAAACTTCATAATTTGTTGCCTACCGTTCATTTCTCGTTTGTTTCTTTTTCTCTATTTATTTCTCTTTCTATATCTAATTTGACTCTAATTCACCCTATTTCCATCTCCATTGTTATCTCTATTTCTTTTTCTATCCTTGAATATCAATGCTTAAACAGATCAACAATTGGACTCGATTGTCAGGAGGTCCCAGGTGCCACGCTGACCTTGCTGCGCCATCAATTTGCATTTTCAGCAATTTGTGGTGTGAAATATTCACAATCTGAAGAAAGATTAAAACATCTAATTACCAGCCTTCAACATCAGTCACTTACAATTAATTAACATATTTAACATGGATCAGTTTTGATCCGATTTATTACTGTCACATGTATTGGTATAGAGTGAAAAGTATTGTTTCTTGCGCACTATACAGACAATGCATCCCTTACATAGAGAAGGAAAGGAGAAGGTGCAGAATGTAGTGTTACAGTCATAGCCAAGGTCTAAAGAAAGATCAGCTCAATAGGACGCAAATCCATTCAGGCATCTGATGCCAGCAGGGAAGAAGTTGTTCTTAAGTTGGTTGGTACTCAGACTTTTGTATCTTTTTCCCCACGGAAGAAGGTGGAAGAGAGTATGTCCAGGGTGCATGGGGTCCTTGATTAAGCTGGCTGCTTTTCTGAGGTAGCGGGAAATGTAGGCAGAGTCAATGGATGGGAGACTGGGTTGCATGATGGATATTAATAATAAAGAACATTTGGTGGTAATTGTTCATAACTATTGACAAATAGAATATAAATACCAAGCAGCTGTTACTTCAGGGCAATTCAATAAATGTTGGAATCAAACAAAAGTATTAAGAAAAAAATATTGATAGCTAACACACAATGCTAAATCTCTGAGCTAAGAGGATATTGGTGAATTGCAGGACAGTTCAAATTCTTTTCTGAACAATTGCATTTCCCATATATAAAGCAAAAGTGAAAAAAAATTAAACAACAGAAGAACAGGCATATTTTTGGGAAATCTTGACCTTTCGTCCTGTTCTATGAGGCTTTTCTGAGGTCACCAAGTCCCTAACGGGTCAGTAACATTTTCGTCAAGAGTTATGACCAGTTGGTTTCCAAATCTTCCTTGATCTTAAGTAACAGTTTTAAGATCTCATTTAATGCTTGAGCCACCTTTTTAACATGACAGCAAATGGGACTCAATATAATAAACCCTTATTTTCTCTTTTAGTCATAGGCAAGCAAATATTTCAATGTGAGGAAGTGAAAAATGATTTCGACCCTGAAATCTTTTGGTGAATTCTCCCAATCTCCCACTATTTATGCTGTTTTGGGAACTCTAGTGGTCTGCCAAAGTTAAACTGAACTACCAGTAAAATTTCCAGGCCTACAACACTTAGGCAAACAAAGATCGAAAAAGGTTGACCATAATAATCACTGAACCTAATACTCAAACCCACTCCCACTCTTGTCTGTAAACTCACTCGTGTGGAAATTACTGGCTGCTTCCCACAGCCCCAAGCAGGAGACAACGAGCCATCATTACACACAACCATCATTCCAAAACAAGCCTAAGATATAGAAAAGATATTACAATTTGAAACAAAAACTGGAAATTGCTCCAGCAAGGAAAGGGAAATGATCTTTTGTCAGAACTTGAAAGATAAACAAAGTAAATGAGGATAATCAAACAACAGATACTGTAGTCAGAAAGGAAGTTCATGATGGTTGAATGACCTGCAATCTACTTGATAAAGAAAAAGCAGGAACTTGTTAGATGCCTGCTCCTCCTCCATCTAATCATTTCCCAAACTGTTACTAAATCTCATTGCTTCCAGTGACGCTCCCCCCCACGATCTACCATCTGATCATTCCCCAGTCCAACACCAACCATGTCTACCTCCTCTAAAGAAAACACAAGCAGGATGTCCTTGTATACCGATTGTTTCCGCTCCTCTTTTACACTATTTACTGAATTCTCTCTTGTGCCTGGATGGGTGCAGCTCCAAGAACACTCAAGAAGCTCAACACCATCTAGGACAAAGCAGCCTGCTTGATTGGCACCCCATCAATAAACATTCACTCCCTTCACCACCAATGCACCAGTGGCAGCAGGGTGTACCATTTACAAGATGCACTGCAGGGAGGCTCCTCAGACAACACCTTCCAAACCCCTGATCACTACCATCTAGAAGAACAAGGGCTGGGAACACCTCCACCTGGATGTTCTCCTGCAAGTTACACACCATACTGAATTGGAAACATATCGCCATTACTTCACCATCGCTGGGTCAAAATCCTGGAATTCCTTCCCTAAAAGCATCATAGGTGCACCTACACCACATGGGCTGAGAGCAGTTCAAGGAGGCAGCTCACCACCTCCTTGTCAAGGCAATTGGGGATGGGCAATAAATGAAGGCCTAGCCAGCAATGCCCACATCATACAAATTTTTTGAAAAATCCTCAGTCTGAACAGAAAGAGTTTGGATATCCCCAACTACATTCCTCATGTTGCCTTGAGTTATTTGCTGCCGGATTCCTTGCCTCTGACTTGTTCTTGTAGCCACAGTATTTTTATGGCTAGTCCAGTTCAATTTCTAGTCAATGGAAACCCCCAGGATGCTGATAGTGGGGGATTCAGTGATGATAATACCATTGAATGTCAGGGGAGATAATTAGATTCTCTCTTGTTGCAGATGGTCATTGCCTAGTACTCGTATAGTGCAAATGTTACTTGTCAATTATTAGCCCAAGCTTAACTTCTTTTCACCTTAAATAACTTGTCTTTTAATTGCACTTATCTCTTCCACGTGACAACACAGGTGGATAAGGTGGTCAAGAAGGCAGACAGCATGCTTGCCTTCATTAGATGGGGCACTGAGTATAAAAGTTGGCAAATTATGTTACAGCTGTATAAAACTTTAGTTAGGCCGCATTTGGAGTATTGCGTGCAATTCTGGTCACCACACTGCCAGAAAGACGTGGAGAGGGTGCAAAGAAGGTTTATCAGGATGTTGCCTGGTCTGGGGGGTTTTAGGGATGAGGAGAGGTTGGAATAAACTCAGATTGTTTTCACTGGAAAGATGAAGGCTGAGGGGCGACCTGATAGAAGTCTACAAAATTCTGAGGCACAGATAGGGTGGATAGTCAGAGGCTTTTTCCCAGGGTGGAAGGGTCGACTACAAGAGGACACAGGTTTAAGGTGAGAGATGGCAAGTATGGGGGAGACACGTGGGGAAAGTTTTTCACACAAAGGGTGATGGGTACAGACGTGATAGCATGTTCAAGGTGCTAACAAATGCAGGTGGCGATCAGTGAGATAGAAACCATGTATTGGCGCAGGCTTGGTGGGCCGAAGGGCCTGTTCCTGTGCTGTATTGTTCTTTGAATATTGTTGCAATGGAAACCTATATATGCTCCAGTTATACTAGTCCTTGTTTCGCTGAACTGTCATCTGAAACATCAAATCTTTCAATTAACACTTGTATGATATTTGTAATGTTCCTCATTCAAACTCTACACAGACCCTCTCCTCTCACTGCTCTTTTTTATATTGCGTGAATGATATTGCTTAATGCTCTTGCTCTGATCTTGATTCCATTAATTTTCATTAACTGTGCTTTCAACTTCTTCACCTTCAAGTGATCAATCTCAGAATCTTTCCTTTCATTCCAGAACTTTTCTTTCTCGATCTCTGGGTTTTACACAAATTCCTATTTTAAGCATAAGAACAGCTGCAACTACCTGGATTGCCTTATGTTCGCTCTACAAGCTGCAACAAAAAAATTGCATCCTTTTCGCCCAATTTTTCCATCTTTCTCGCATCTGCCCAACATCAAGGATGGAAATTTCCCATCTCGCCCACTAAGGGAATCATAGGACCATGCAACAGTCTGTTGAAAATCCCACCCCACGGCTTCTGAAATGCCCTGATTTTTCTTTGGCCAAGTGGGCAACAGGACCCCTGATTGCGACCATTCCATTTATTGTTCCTCTGCTCTTGCCCCTTCTCCCACAAGGACACAATTCCCTTGTACTCCCCTTTCAACCCATCACCTCTTGGGCTTCTGCGGATTACCACCAAGCAGGTGATCCTCATCCTACTCCAGCCATTCCAAGTACTATAACCTCTCAGTTACTCTTACACAATTCTTCTCTCACTTACTGACCCACCCAGCTGCCTTTCTGGGCATTTTTCTGAGCAATAGCAGTGCATTGCTATCACAACTGTCCAACACAAAATGCCCTCCCTGCAAGGGAGATGACAATTTGTTAGCACCTTCTCTATCTAATATACTGCATTTTGTTTAGTCCTCCTAATACATTGATTGGATAGACACATTGCAGAACATGCTTTTTGCAAAATGCTGTTGTTGTGGCCGCAAACAGGTCTCCATCTTATATTTCTACTCTTACGTTTGCATTCATGGCTTCCTTGACTGTTAAAACTAAGCTCAAGACAAGCTTCATAAACAGTACTTTCATCTTTCTCCTAATCACTTCGCAGGTCAACTTACTGATCTTATTCATTTCAGCTCACAGCCGGATCCTCCAAATTTCTTTACAACAGGAGGTGCGTTGACATAGTTAATTTGCAGGCACATGATGTTTTCACCTGTGGCCTTTCATGAAAGCACAGTTCTGTAGGAGAGGTTAAAGTGGAGGACATAGACTGGTTTCTTTACACTGGCGGAATGGTTGTAAGTCCAGTCATCTGCAGCAGTTTCTCATTTCAATTTCTACTATTTTCTTTCCCTTTTCTTTGTGTGGTCCTTTCTCATGCCTTTCATGCTGCCAACTATCTGTAAGCTTTTTAATTCCAAACGATCTTTCATATCATTTATCAGACAGCTGCTTTTTTCTTGAACAGCTTCTCGGTCATTCAACCATGAACTTTCTCTCTCTGTAATTGAAGTATCTGTGGCTTCTCACCCCTCCCCCTCCTTAATGCAGCCTAATTCAAATAACTGCTAACCTTTCACTTTAATGAAGGATTACATTGGAAACATTACCTGTTTTTCTTCTCTTCACAAACACTGCTGCATGCCTGCAGAATTTTCCATTCTTGTTTCAGAATTTAAAGTTTTCAATTTTAGATTAAAGATGGAACAGCAGATGGGCGTGACGGAATTAAAATGGCCAAATATGCCAGTGAGCAGTTTATGCGCAAGAACAGCTTATATTAGTCACCGAAACCAAGTGATCACAGTGTCAATGAAGTGTAAACGAATGTTAAAATGCAAAAATTGATTCGGGATAAAGCATGCCCCCTTACATTCACAAAAACTTACCATTTATAATTGGAGACAGTCCAGAAAGGTTCACTAGGTTGATCCTGGGTATGGAGGGATTTTCTTATGAGGAGAGTTTGAGTAGGTTGGGCCTATACTCATTGGAGTTTAGAAGAATGAGAGGTGACCTTGTTAAGATATACAGGATTCTCAGGAGGTTTGACAGGGTAGATGCTGAGATAGAACAAATAAAGAACAGTACAGCACAGGAACAAGCCCTTCAGTCCACCAAGTCTGTGCTGACACAGATGCCTCTCTAATATTTTCTCGCCTCTACGTGGTCCATATCCCTCTATTCCATGCCTAATCATGTATCTATCCAGATGCCTCTTGAATGTTGTTATATAAGCTGCTTCCACCACCTCCTCCGGCAGCGCGTTCCAGGCATTCACCAACCTCTGTGTGAAAAACTTCCCCCGTACATCTCTTTTAAACCTTCCCCCTCTCACTCTTAACCTATGCCCCTGAGTAAATTACCCTTCAACCTGGGAAAAAGACTCTGATTACCCACTCTATCCAGGCCTGTCATAATCTTGTAAACCTCTATCGGGTCCCCCCTCATCCTCCGTCGCTCCAATGAGAACAATCCAAGTTTGTTCAATCTTTCTTCATAGTCCATATCCTCCAAACCAGGCAACATCCTGGTAAATCTCTTCTGCACCCTTTCCAATGCATCAACATCCTTCCAGTTAGCGTGGTGACCAGAATTGTACACAATACTCCAAATGCGGCCTAACCAAAATCATATACAGCTGCAACATGATTTTCCAATTCGTATACTCAACGCCCCAACCGACGAAGGCCAGCATGCCATATGCCTTCTTGACCATCTTGCCCACCTGAGTTATCACCTACAGGGAACTGTGGATCTGCACACCTAGATCCTTCTGTATGCTAATATTTCTAAGGGCTCTATTATTTACAGTAAACTTTCCTTCTGCAGAAGACCTTCCAAATTGCATCACCTCACATTTGTCTGGGTTAAATTCCATCTGCCATCTTTCGGCCCAGGTCTCCAGCCGATTTATATCCTGCTGTATCCTCTGACAATCCTCCTCACTATGTGCCACTCCCCCAATTTTTGTATCATCGGCAAATTTACTAATCAGCCAACCTACATTTTCCTCCAAATCATTTATATATATATTACAAACAACAGAGCCTTGGAACACATCGCACACTTCTAGTTAGAAAAGTACCCTTCCATTGCTACCCTCTGCTTTCTATGCCCAAGCCAGTTTTGTATCCATTTTACCAGCTCACCTCGGATCTCATGTGATTTTACCTTCCGTATCAGCCTGCCAAGAGGAACCTTATCAAAGGCTTTACTAAAGTCCATGTATACAACATCCACTGCCCTGCCCTGGTCAATTTTGTTTTGCCACTTCTTCAAAGAACTCAATCAAGTTTGTGAGACACGACCTCCCCTTCACAAGGCCATGCTGGCCATCGCTAATAAGCCTATTCTCTTCCAGCTGTGAGCACGCCTGTCCCTAAGACTCTTCTCCAATAATTTCCCCACCGCTGATGTAAGGCTCACAGGCCTGTAGTTCCCAGATTGTCTCTTCTGCCCTTCTTAGACAGAGGAACAATGTGAGCTACTCTCCAATCCTCTGGTACCTCACCTGTGGCTAAAGAGGATAGAAAGATTTTGGCCACGGCCTCAGCAATTTCTTCCCTCACCTCTCTCAGTATTCTGGGATAGACCCTTTCTGCACCTGGGGACTTATACACCTTGATGTTTTTCAAAACCTCCAATACCGCCTCCCTTTATCTCAACATGTTCTAGAATGTCAGCATTCTCCTTTCTACACTCACCATCCACCACATCCTTTTTCTTTGTGAATGCTAATACAAAGTACTAGTTAAGGACTTCACCCACCTCATCTGGCTCCACTCACAAATTCCCTCCATTGTCTTTGAGTGGGCCCACCATTTCCTTAGCTACCCTCTTCCTCCTTATATATGCATAAGGAGCCTGGGGATTCTTCTTAATCCTGCCTGCCAAGGACATTTCACGGCCCTTTTTTGCCCCAAATCCATGTTTAAGCTCTTTCCTGCTATCTTTGTATTCTTCAAGAGCCTTATCCGTTTTCAATTTCCTGAAATTTATGTATGCCTCCTTCTTAAAAGAACAAAGAACACCTGGTTCAGAGAGACTGCGTTTATATAGAGCCCGGGATAGTGTCACTACGTTTAGATAGCGCCAGGGATGGGACACTGTGTTTATACAGCATCCGGGACAGGAGCACTGTATTTATACAGCGTCCGGGACAGGAGCACTGCATTTATATAGTGCCCAGGACAGAGTGACTGCGTTTATATAGCGCCCAGGACAGAGTGACTGCATTTATATAGCTCTCGGGATAGGGAGACCGAGAAAGATGTTGGCTGGAATTTTCCGGTTATTCATGCTTGGCCGCCATTGCAAGCAAAGATGGAGAATTTGGTGCTCGGCCAAATCTCCATTCGCTGCAGCGGAACAAGAGAACCCGTCGGCATGTTTCTGGCCACTATTTCCCCTTGTGGTAGAGTCCAGAATCAGAGGGCATAATCTCAGAATAAGGGGTCGCCCATTTAAGACGGAGATGAGGAGGAATTTCTTCTCTCAGAGGGTAGTGAATCGGATGAGTTCGTTGCCGCAGAGTGCTTTCGAGGCTGGGTCGTTAAGTATACTCAAGGTTGCGATAGACAGATTTCATTCAGGAAGGGAATCAAGGGTTATGAGGATAAGATGGAAAAGTGGACTTGAGGATTACATCAGATCAGTCATGATCTCATTGAATGCAGAGCAGACCCAATGGGCTGAATGGCCTACTTCTGCTCTTACATCTTATAGTTTCCGTCCCTGGAGTTGGTTTCAGAAATCAGGACATTTCTGCACACAATCCTCATTGAAAAACCTACATTCGATGCTGTTGTTGAAAAGGAACAGATACACTTTGGTGAGGGTTCCTGATCAGTTGTGAATCAATCATTTCAAATGCCACAATGAACAATTAAAACTGGATGCAGTAAAAAATTATGAGAATGAAAAATGGATTTTAAACAATTCAACTCTGAAATTTTTTTAAAAACAGGAAAAAGACTGGAAGGGAATGGCAAACTGACACATTGGAGCCAACTTTGACTTTGGTTGATAGTGTAAAATAGACAATAGCAATTCAGCTGTGCACTATACATCTACCCCAAGTTTTACTTCCATTGACTGGGATGGCTTTGATCCTAACCTGGTCTTTCAGAACGGTCCCACTTCTGCTGCCGTGGGGCCCGTGCCTCTGGCAACTCGAGATACTCTCTTCCTCAGAATGCCGAGGAAACAAGAACTCTCGATGTAGAAAGTCAGCATTCTGGCCTCATCACCTCTGAGCCAATTACTTCAATTTGGAGGTTGCTGGCTCTGCCCTAAAAATCTCATCCTGGAATTTTCAATAAAAATCAAGAACAGAACATTTCTGGATTCTGACTTAATTTGCGTCTATTCCAGCATTCAATCACTAAGATTATGAGGCAAGACGTGCTGGAGATTTTCAACCCCAGCAGCTACAGAGTATGCGTACGCGAGATACCCTCAATAGTTTCAGGAGTGCAGAGTTCCTCTTGGTTTGCCCCACATGTATAGATACTGGCACAAAATGTGGGGCAGCAACAAATCACCATATTAATTTTTTCATCCATCAGTCTATAACAAAGTAAGATTAGTAAAGATGCCAATGTCCACAAATGGGAATCTCACACAGTTGGAAACCACATTTACTGAAGAACTGCTCAAACTAGGTACAGATGAACAGCTGTCAAAGCAAGGGTAGAACTGTGGAAAAGAGGGCAGGAAAAGAAGGAATCGGGAAGGTCTGAGCTGAGGTGGTGGACGGGAGCAATCAAATGACTTAAGTAACTGTGCTTTGAGACAGAAAAAAGGTGATAACATCTCTTTTGCCATTTAATCACTTCTGCCATCCACCTTATTACACACCTTCCCATTTGCTCTTGAAGTAGTTTTCTCCAACTCTGTATTTGTTCAAAAGCTAGTCATCTCTTAACATCCTCCAAATCTGATGAAAGGCCAATCTAAAACGTTAACCCGTGCTATTATTTCTCCACAGATGCTGCCTGAATTAGTGAGTCTTTCCAATACATTCTGGTTTTATTTCCGATGTCCAGCATCCACAGTTTTTGCTGCTTCCACCCCCTCCCCCAAAGTCAGAGCTCCTCTCATTTAGTCTTTTTTAAAACCTCCCACAGTAAATAATAAAAACAATTATGCCACTACAATCAACACCCAATTTCTTCTTGGTAAAACTTTGCTTTGAAGATATTCCTGGAGAGAATCCAGACATACAAACTTTAGAGTTCATTTGGGTTTACAGACATGTGTTTCTGCCAACAATTTGAAACTATAGATCCATTTGATGAATTAGGCAAGTCTTAACCGATCATCTGTGGTTTTGTTGCACATTGTATGAGTATATGGTTGGGGTGTGGTTATGGAAAAGAAATTCATGATTAAGTGCAACGGTATAGTGGAAACCACTCAAAGAGCAAACAGGTTTAGAGTCCAGAAAATAAAAAATAATGTAGAGAACAGATACCAATTACTGAATTACAAAATTAACAGTTACTTAATTTCCAATGTTTACTGATGAAGGCTGATGATGTGGCATCTTTCAATGAGTTAAAGCATTCCAGTTCCAGCTAGCTTGAGGTAGCAGACTTGAGTGCACTTACAGTCCCAGTTTATCTGACTGCAGGCCCATCAAGAGTAAAGAAACACATAGGAACACATTCCAAAACCTTGCTGCCATTCATATTGGTGGGATCTTACAGTCCTGCCGATGGCACACCCCTGCCGCGGGCTTCCTGTCAGCAAGGGACACGTTCAACGGGAAACCCCGTTTACAACGGTGAGATCATAACATCCCATCACCAGTGAATGGCATGCCGCCTCCCGCCATGGTGAAACACGCTGCGGAGAGGGAGAAAAATCCCACTCAGAGTCACAGAAGGAAGACATTCAGCCCTTTGTCCTGCTACGCAATTTAATTAGAACATGGCTGATTTGTATTGCAACTCCATTTACTTGCCTCAGCTCCATATCCCTTCAATGGAAATTATATTGTAAACACGGAGTGCAGCATGCTACAAGAACAGATATATTCTGGCGGGAGGAACAGCGTCCCAAGAGCAGTAAAGGCGGCTCCCTTTCAAAATGGAGGCAAACAGGTCACCAGCAGGCAAACTGATCCACAACATGATGTGAAGTAGCTTTTTGACTGTTAAAGTGCAATGTCACTTCTTCCTGTTTCTAGTGTTGCAGAGACCACCACGTAAACCAAGCAGTTTCTACAAGCATTATTGACATTGCAAAAATACTTCTTGAAATGGTCCTGCAACATAGGAATATATAAATTAAGAAGGTCCAAGGATTCAAAATAAAAGGAGTGGACACCACAGTAGCGAGACATTGGTGGCCAAACTGCTGCGTTTCTCAACCGAGTATCTAGTTTTGCATACTTTTGTCTTGCTGACTATACATAAAAATTGCTTTACATTACCCTTGCTCTGTTTACCCCTTGACAATGAAACACCAATGATATGTGGACAAAATTTCCAATAATAAAAGGTAAACTTCCTGGTAAGCGGATTTCTAGCTTATCCACCATCATTTGTTCCTTAAGAAATAAATGAGAACCTGTATGCAAAGAGTACCAGCCATTTGGACTCGGTAGCTGTTTGCGAACTTACTTTGGGAAGGATTCCTAAACGTGTTCCAATATTATCACACCACTTTATCTCTGCCCATTGCAAGGCAAGTTAAGTAACTAGACACGTATCATGTTTTCCATGAGAAAATGCCATTTTAGTGCTGACAAATTAAGTGGAAACTGGTTGAAATCCAGTGCTATGAGTAATACGTGTTTCATAAACTGAAAGCCATACAGTACAATGAATAAACCCTCTTCATTAAAAATACAGGAGAAATAAAAAGCTCCTTTACTGTTCAAAATTCAGACATCAAATTAGTATGATAAAGACAATTGAGCAGTGAAGAAATCTGGGCTTCTGCTTTCGTGCTCAACTTTATTTTAACTTCAGGTTTGAATTCCGGAATTAGAATCTGAGACGGGAAGACATTGAAAAATCAGAAGAGATCGGAACTTGAACTTGTTTACATTCTCGTAAGAAACCTATAGAAAAAAGTTAATTAATATATATTCTAATGTCAGTATCCTCTGCAGGAATTAGTTATAAACCAATCCCAAATTCAAAAATGATTTGACTGAGTCTGCTGGTCAGTGAGGCAAATATGTGCTTGCCCAAGAGCCTTTGTGTACATTGTTACATTGAGAAGAGATCTAAAGGCTCCACAGCCTTTTGGCAGCATGGTGACACAGTGGTTAGCACTGCTGCCTCACAGCTCCAGGGACCTGGGTTCGATTCCCAGTTTGGGTCACTATCTGTGTGGCGTTTGCACATTCTCCCCGTGTCTGCTTGGGTTTCCTCCACGTGCTCTGGTTTCCTCCCACAGCCCAAAGGTGTGTTGGTTAGGTGCATTGGCCATGTTAAATTGCCCCTTAGTGTCTCTGGGATGCGTAGGTTAGAGGGATTAGTGGGGTAAATGTGTGGGATTATGGGAGTGGGGCCTGAATGGGATTGTTGTCAGTGCGGACTCGATGGACTGAATGGCCTCTTTCTGCACTGTAGGGTTTCTATGTTCCTACAGCCCGGTTTTGCTGTCTTATATCAACTGTGGCTGTAAAAACCTACCGGATCAAATGGTCCCTCGAATGTGACATTGGGCTGTGTACAGCCGGTTTGCTACACTGCACGGTCTCTTTATGAATGTGGCGTGCTGTTCATGCCACATCTCAAAAAGGGAACTTTGGTTATGTGTGGTCTATTTGCTCCACTGTGCCGTACATTCCAGATGGCAGCTGCACAGTTTAGGAGGGACAGCTGGTGCCTACTAGACGGACATCAGGCACTGAATTTTACAACCGAGGTCCAAGCGAAATTGTCTTAAGTTTCCAATGCACAGAAATCAGGAACAGGGAACCAGGCTTGCAAGCTGACTGAATGCCAATCACGAAATCCAGTCAGCAGCATTTGAACAAAGAGGCAGTTTTATTTCTGAGGCGCAATACCTACACTGCAAAACTAATGCTTGGGAAAAGTGCCGTGAGTAAAATGGCTCCTTGCGAGTGATGAAACCCTAGGCGCGCTGTTCCAGGCAACACAGCAAAGGAGGGCAACATCAATGGTAGAGGGTCACCCTCCTGCAAAGGCAATCGCTCAAGCTTCCTAGAAGGGTGTTGCAGAACAGGTGAAATGCTTTGACCAGATTTGCCAGAAAAGATGGAAGACAATTTTCAGGGCAGCATTGTCGCAATAAGGAGCTCTCTTTTGCACGTTGTTTTCTTAGAACCATTTGCCACTAAGGTTTACAGAGGAAGGTATCTAGCATATCGTGGCTGCCTTGGCTTTCTCTGCAGAAGGACAGCACTCAAGATTTGTTGCTCAGACAAAAGAAAAAGTTCCCTTCTCAACAGTTCAATATAAGGTAAGAGCCACAGTTGCAGTGGAGGATCTTAACGGCATTTACTTATCCTTCAGCGCATTTATCCTTCAACGGCATTTACTTATCCTTTTTTTAAATTCTGACTTCATTCTTGGGATATGGGCTTTTCCAGACAGCCAGCATTTTTCATTTCTGATTGTCCTTGGGATGACGGCCGGGAATGTATCAGGTATACCACTGCCATCCAACATTATATCTGGCTGGATGGCACTGAGCAGTATTGGAAATAAAAACAGAAAAAGCTGGAAAAACTTCAACAGGTCTGGCAGCATCTGTGACGAGAGAAACAGAGTTAATGCTTCCTGTGACTCTTTCACTCAGCCAAGCAGTGTTGGGTTTCATTCTCCTCTGTCAAAACCAATCATTACCCCGGTATATCCTGGACAGCAAAGATAATCACTGGCTTCGTTTCCCCCATTATCAACCATCTCTTTACGCCCCTCTCCCTTGGCTCCTCCATCCTCATCATATCAATTAGAAGCTCATCGGCTAATTCTTCAACAGAACCGAGATTAGTCATTCAGCTAACTCGCCTCCTTCCTCCCTTGCCCACCATGCCAAACGACATGCTCCCCACCTCCCACCATACACCCTTACCTTTGAGCTTATGCCCTTTTCTTGTTTCTCTCCCATCTCTCCTATTTATTGACTACAGCTCAGCCTTCAACACTATTATTCCCACGAAGCTCATCTCCGTGGCCTGGGCCTCGGGACCTCTCTCTGCGACTGGATCCTGAACTTCCTAACTCACAGAGCACAATCAGGAAGGATAGGCAACAACACCTCCTCCACGATCATCCTCAACACCGGTGCCCCACAAGGCTGTGTTCTCAGCCCCCTACTATACTCCTTATACATCTATGACTGTGTGGCCAAATTCCCCTCCAATTCGATTTTCAAGTTTGCTGATGATACCACTGTAGTGGGTCGGATCTCAAACAATGACGAGACAGAGTAAAGGAATGAGATAGGGAATCAGGTGAACTGGTGCAATGATGATAACCTCTCCCTCAATGTCAACAAAACGAAGGAGATTGTCATCGACTTCAAGAAGCGTAAAGGAGAACACGCTTCTGTCTACATCAATGGGGACGACGTATAAAGGGTCGAGCGCTTCAAGTTTTTAGGTGTCCAGATCACCAACAACCTGTCCTGGTCCCCCCATGCCGACACTATAGTTAAGAAAGCCCACCAACGCCTCTACTTTCTTAGAAGACTAAGGGAATTTGGCATGTCAGCTACGACTCACATCAACTTTTACAGATGCACCGTAGAAAGCATTCTTTCTGGTTGTATCACAGCTTGGTATGGCTCCTGCTCTGCCCAAGACTGCAACGTACTACAAAAGGTCGTGAATGTAGCCCAATCCATCACGCAAACCAGCTCCCATCCATTGACTCTGTCTACATTTCCCACTGCCTCGACAAAGCAGCCAGCATAATTAAGGACCCCACATACCACGGACATTCTCTCTTCCGCCTTCTTCCGTCGGGAAAAATATACAAAAGTCTGAGGTCACGTACCAACTGACTCAAGAACAGCTTCTTCCCTGCTGCTGTCAGACTTTTGAATGGACTTACCTTGCATTAAGTTGATCGTTTCTACACCCTAGCTATGACTGTAACACTACATTCTGCATTCTCTCATTTCCTTCTCTATGAACGGTATGCTTTGTCTGTTTGGCGCGCAAGAAACAATACTTTTCACTGTATGTTAATACATGTGACAATAATAAATCAAATCAAGTCAAATCTCTCCTCATGCACTTTCCAAGTTTACCTTGTCCATGTTCACCTTATCCATGCGACCCACATTCCATACTCAAAATTCTAATCCCAATAAAGGTGATGGCACCCCCTCCCCCCCACAGCAAAGATTTCTGGCCCGCTTGCTGACGTGGTTTCACCACGACCAACTTCTTTTCTAAGCAGCCAGAGAGATTTACATTAGACCCAATTCTTCTAATTTTCTGATGTCCTGGCAGATTTCTGAACAAGTCCAGGCTGGTCTGATGACGCCATTAATAGATTATGGGCTTGTGTCACCAGCATTTGTCATGCCCAAATCAAACAAGGCAAAACCTTGTTCACTGCAGGACCTCTTAAGAAATATGGAGAACTAGGACAAGGGAATTTTTGGTCAATGCCACACAGATATATTTCACCTCTTATACAAAAATAAAAATTCAGAATGTTCACAAGATTTGTTATGCCAATGACCGAGCATTATTCACACTACCAGCTGACCGATTTCCTCGGCTGGTACTCATTGTCCAGCCCATAGTCGATCATCCACCCACACCACCATTTAAACTGCTTAAGGTTATGGGCCGATTTCGCCCTTAGTAACAGTCACCACTCAAATCAACATTGGAAGACCAGTATGCCTTCGGAAACTCCAGCAGAGACTCTGGCAGGAGCGAGTAGTCTTCAAGCAAATCTTCCCATATGCCAAGCTGTGGTCCTTACCACCCAACTATATATAACATATACCGATCGCATCAACTGCTTCTGACCATTTCCACTTGTACTGCCTATGATGAATCCCTGGTATCAAAGGACAGCACATTATGCTCCTTGATGTCCTTGAGCCCTACAATATAACCGGAATGCGGCCATGGTATAAAGATGTCTGGCTGCACTGCTCTGGACGTGTAGTTCACATTCTTGATCAGAGAATTCCCAAACAATTTCTATAGTGAGCTATAGCTCGGATATTGCAAGACTGAAATGTTTTAAAAGGTGTATTAAAATCTCCCTATTCTTTTTATTTTATAATTATCTTCTGAGTTATCAACCCTTTGCTTTCTATTATGTGCTTGAATGCTTCAATAGTCAACTTATTTCACAAACAATTGTCTCCGCATCCAAACCTTTCCACGGTTCCTTTGCCACCTGATTTTGTTGACAAGTAACCTGAGCAAGGTTTCAGAGCCTGAAATAGTGGCTAGAAATTTTCCAGTCCCTTGGACCTGGTTCGGAGGCGGAGCATTGCAAAAGTGGCAGAAAATCCATCAGGCCAGCTTGACAACAAGTTCCCACCTCCACACACCTTTAGCAGAGATGACATCGCAGTGCTGACAGCTACCCATCGAGCAGTTACAGAATGCTAAATAAGGGAGGTGGTTAGGCAATTAGGCTGCATTTTTCTACACAATTCCAATTTCCCCAAAGAACATAGAACAGTACAGCACAGAACAGGCCCTTCGGCCCACGATGTTGTGCCGAGCTTTATCTGAAACCAAGATCAAGCTATCCCACTCCCTATCATCCTGGTGTGCTCCATGTGCCTATCCAATAACCGCTTAAATGTTTCTAAAGTGTCTGACTCCACTATCACTGCAGGCAGTCCATTCCACACCCCAACCACTCTCTGCGTAAAGAACCTACCTCTGATATCCGTCCTGTATCTCCCACCACGAACCCTATAGTTATGCCCCCTTGTAATAGCTCCATCCACCCGAGGAAATAGTCTTTGAACGTTCACTCTATCTATCCCCTTCATCATTTTATACACCTCTATTAAGTCTCCCCTCAGCCTCCTCCGCTCCAGAGAGAATAGCCCTAGCTCCCTCAACCTTTCCTCATATGACCTACCCTCCAAACCAGGCAGCATCCCGGTAAATCTCCTCTGCACTCCTTCCAGCGCTTCCACATCCTTCCTATAGTGAGGTGACCAGAACTGCACACAATATTCCAAATGTGGTCTCACCAAGGTCCTGTACAGTTGCAGCATAACCCCACGGCTCTTAAACTCCAACCCCCTGTTAATAAAAGCTAACACACTACAGGCCTTCTTCACAGCTCTATCCACTTGAGTGGCAACCTTTAGAGATCTGTGGATATGGACCCCAAGATCTCTCTGTTCCTCCACAGTCTTCAGAACCCTACCTTTGACCCTGTAATCCACATTTAAATTTGTCCTACCAAAATGAATCACCTCACATTTATCAGGGTTAAACTCCATTTGCCATTTTTCAGCCCAGCTTTGCATCCTATCTATGTCTCTTTGCAGCCTACAACAGCCCTCCACCTCATCCACTACTCCACCAATCTTGGTGTCATCAGCAAATTTACTGATCCACCCTTCAGCCCCCTCCTCTAAGTCATTAATAAAAATCACAAAGAGCAGAGGACCAAGCACTGATCCCTGCGGCACACCGCTAGCAACCTGCCTCCAATCCGAAAATTTTCCATCGACCACCACCCTCTGTCTTCGGTCAGACAGCCAGTTGCCTATCCAATCGGCCAACTTTCCCTCTATCCCACACCTCCTCACTTTCATCATAAGCCGACCATGGGGGACCTTATCAAACGCCTTACTAAAATCCATGTATATGACATCAACTGCCCTACCTTCATCAACACACTTAGTTACCTCCTCAAAAAATTCTACCAAATTTGTGAGGCACGACTTGCCCTTCACGAATCCGTGCTGACTATCTCGGATTAATCCGCATCTTTCTAAATGGTCGTAAATCCCATCCTTAAGGACCCTTTCCATCAATTTACCAACCACCGAAGTAAGACTAACCGGTCTATAATTACCAGGGTCATTTCTATTCCCTTTCTTAAACAGAGGAACAACATTCGCCATTCTCCAGTCCTCTGGCACCATCCCCGTGGACAGCGAGGACCCAAAGATCAACGCCAAAGGCTCTGCAATCTCATCCCTTGCCTCCCAAAGAATCCTAGGATACATTTCATCAGGCCCAGGGGACTTATCGACCTTCAGTTTATTCAAAACTGCCAAGACATCCTCCCTCCGAACATCTATTTCCTCCAGCCTATTAGCCTGTAACACCTTCTCTTCCTCAAAAACATGGCCCCTCTCCTTGGTGAACACTGAAGAAAAGTATTCATTCATCACCTCGCCTATCTCTACTGACTCCATACACAAGTTCCCACTACTGTCCTTGACCGGCCCTAACCTCACCCTGGTCATTATTTTATTCCTCACATAAGAGTAAAAAGCCTTGGGGTTTTCCTTGATCCGACCCGCCAAGGACTTCTCATGTCCCCTCCTAGCTCTCCTAAGCCCCTTTTTCAGCTCATTCCTTGCTAACTTGTAACCCTCAATCGAGCCATCTGAACCTTGTTTCCTCATCCCGACATAAGCTTCCCTCTTCCTTTTCACAAGACATTCCACCTCTTTTGTGAACCATGGTTCCCTCACTCGGCCATTTCCTCCCTGCCTGACAGGAACATACCTATCAAGGACATCCAGTATTTGTTCCTTGAAAAAATTCCACTTTTCATTAGTTCCTTTCTCTGACAGTTTCTGTTCCCAACTTATGCCCCCTAATTCTTGCCTAATCGCATCATAATTACCCCTCCCCCAATTGTAAACCTTGCCCTGCCGTACGGCCCTATCCCTCTCCATTGCAATAACAAAAGACACCGAATTGTGGTCACTATCTCCAAATTGCTCTCCCACAACCAAATCTAACACTTGGCCCGGTTCATTTCCCAGTACCAAATCCAATGTGGCCTCACCTCTAGTCGGCCCATCCACATATTGTGTCAGGAAACCCTCCCGCACACACTGCACAAAAACTGCCCCATCCAAACTATTTGACCTACAAAGGTTCCAATCAATATTTGGAAAGTTAAAGTCCCCCATGACAACTACCCTGTGACCCCCACACATATCCATAATCTGCTTAGCAATTTCTTCCTCCACATCTCTATTACTATTTGGGGGCCTATAGTAAACTCCTAGCAACGTGACCGCTCCTTTCCTATTTCTAACTTCAGCCCATATTACCTCAGTGTGCAGATCCCCCACAAAGGCGACCAGGATCTCAGCAGCATGTGTGTGGGGTTTGCCAGTTCTCAGAAAGCGAATGCACAGTGGAAGGACTCAGTTAGCACTTCAACAAAACCCAATCGGGTATTCCTGCCTGTTCCTCAATTTTTTAATTCTCTCTTTGTCATGAATTTTGTGTGGGGTGGCACAGTGGTTAGAACCGCTGCCTCACAGCGCCAGGGACTCGGGTTCAATTTTTTAAAAATTCATTCGTGGGACATGGGCATTGTTGGCTTGGCAGCCAGCATTTATCACCCAAACCTAGTTGCCCTTGGATTGATACAACTGAATGGCTTGCAAGACCATTTCAAATGGCATTTAAAAGTAAACCACATTTGATTCCCAGCTTGGGTCACTGTCTGTGCAGTTTGCATGTTCTCCCAGTGTCTGCGTGGATCTACTCTGGGTATTCCAGTTTCCTCCCACAGTTTGAAAGACGTGCTGGTCAGGTGCATTGGCCATGCTAAATTCTCTCACAGTGTACCCGAACAGGCACTGGAGTGTGGCGACTAGGGGATTTTCACAGTAACTTCATTGCAATGTTAATGTAAGCCTACTTGTGACACTAATAAATAAAAGGCTGAAATACCATTCGGTGTCTCTGACATCATCTGCTCTTGTGGTTCAACTTTGTTCTTAATTCCCCGAGTTCAAATCTGTCAAGTGTTTATCCTGCTCATTTTTAAAAGGGGTTAATCAATAAAGAACTAGTACGCACACACGCTCGCACACACGCGTGGCAGGTTCCCTTCCCTGAATGATGATACTGAACCAGTTCACTTTTTAAAATATTACCAGATTTCTTGTACTTAATTTCACAACCTCATTGTGAGCTTGGAACTCATGATCTCAAAGTTCTTAGTATAATGTCGCAGTTGTACCCAACGAAGAAATAATTAGAAAAAGTCTAATTGGTTATTATACAAGGTGTTGTCAGTTAGCAATAAATTTTATACAGTACATGCTTACAGTTTTCCGCGTCAAATTAGAAGCCCGCAGTCTACAAGAATAAATGACTTAATCTTTACCAATATAATACTAATTTTCCCAAGCAGTAACTAACAAGCTGTAAATCACATAGAATAATGCTCCTTCCAAAAAATATATTTTTGTGGGAACGGATGGCATATTTTAAATGCAGACTGTTGATGTAAAATTCCACTGGGGATCATTTCAAAAATAATTAGTTGTAAAATGACCTGATGGAAGAATGACTAGTTTTAAAGTATCTCACAGCTACCAAAACAACTGTGGAACATTATTTTTTGCCAATCAGGAAATCTGATGGCACCCGTATAATAAAGTGGCATGCTGCTGGCTAAAGGAGAAATACTGAATAACAGTGGCAATGGAAACTAACAATAAATTTGATTAAAAGGCAAGAAATAAAAATCATACTTTAAAAAAATTCAAACACTCATCACCTGCACACATTTAACATGCTTCAATATAGCCCCCTTACATTAATACCACATATTTTCCAATCAACTAGGGCTTATCTATAACAATAATTGTAGTCACAATACTAGGTACCAGAACTTGAAGTAGAAAAGGAAAACATCACCGCTAGAAATAAGTCACCCTTTTTCAGATTAGGAAATGGGCAGCACAGTGGTTACGGGCAGCACGGTGGCAAAGTGGTTCGCACTGCTGCCTCACAGCGCCAGGGACCTGAATTCGATTCCCAGCTTGGGTCACTGTCTGTGCGGAGTCTGCACAGCACGTTCTCCCCGTCTCTGCGTAGGTTTCCTCCGGGTGCTCCGGTTTCCCCATACAGTCCAAAAGACATGCTGGTTAGATGCATTGGCCATGCTAAATCCACCCTCAGTGTACCCGAACAGGCGCCGGAGTGTGGCGACGCGGGAATTTTCACAATAACTTCATTGCAGTGTTAATGTAAGCATACTTGTGACACTAATAATTAAATAAATAATCAATTCTGTTACCTTGCACAACTGGTCAAGTAGGTTCATGTTACAAACCTTATTTTTGCTATCTAATAATGCCTGCTCTGCAATCTGTGTGGAATACACAGATGAGTACACAAATGAATAAAACATACAAGTCACAGAATTCTAAACATTCAAACCAGCGGTTTAATCAATGATGATTACATTCTAAAGAAGGAGAATAAAACGAGTAGCAATTTGTGAGAATGGGGTGCCCTGTTAGTTAGCTGCAGAAGGCAGTCTTTTAGTTCAAAACATTTTTTTTTGTCTGTAACTTGCTGCTAGCATGAGATGTTAATGATGCAGTGAGGCCAACACAAAACTCATTGAACAGTGGGACCAATCGTGCATCTCCTTTAACCACTGAGAGTGAAGGATCAAGGAGGAAGGGCTGGGAAAGAGGATGATTTGGAGGGCAGGTGAATTCATTGTCAAATCAGGTACAGCGAAAGAGAAAGAAAGATTAGTCTGGCAGAATTTGAAATATCTCAACAACCACTTTAACAGTTCAAAGAATGAGACCCCTGTTAAAATCATTCGTTTTTTGAGCCAGAGACATTGATTGGCCTTGCATGAACAATTATTACATCAGTAAAGCTACTTACGCTGTTAATTACCAGACTGAACATTTCTGTGGCATTTTACTGGATAGGCACTTGCAAACTCAGCCAAGTTCTTACAAATAATGAGGAGGCCAAGGAAAAGATTTCCACGTGTGCAATGAGATGGTGCCACAGTGTAAACTAACCAGCAAAGCCTGGCGATTTGCAACTCACCGTATTTCTCTCACTTCTCGGAATTTGCTGGCCAATTTGCACATTAATAATGGTGTGCATCATTTTAAACACTATTTTCTTCAGCAAGATCCAAAAGTCATTGTTAGCATCGCCCTCTTAGCCAGTAAGATCAGTCAGATTAATCCACTTTACAAATAATTCTTTTTGACTCAGTGAACACAGTTCATAGGATCAAATGGTGATTTTAATGGTACTAGCTGTTAATTATGGATAAACCGTCCAATAACTTCAGTCAAGGAGCATGCATTGTTAAGTCACTTCTGTATTTTTCCCCTCTCTTTTTCTCTTAACCCAATCTTTCTTTTCTCCTCTATTTCTCTTTCTGTTCCTGGATTTAAGCATTGAATTTTAGCATTGAACCTTACAATTTACCTTTCTTTTAAATTCTTCCTGTATTCATCTCCCAATCCTTAAAGCTGATTTGCCAAAGAGATATCTTGTTGACGACCCATTACTCAAACTCCAGATACCCTGTTTCTTCTCCTTCCCCACCTCCCCCCAAAATTGGTGGCCAAAAACAGTTCTTGAGCGGAGGGATGTAAGGAAATTGCAGGCAGTACAGGAGACTTTGCTCCATGCTGTTAAATAACCTACGGGCACAATTCATGGTAACCATCACCAAGGTCTGAAAGGAAATGAAAAATCAGAAGATGCATAACTGAATGACTGAATTGATGTCCTTGCGTTGTCAAAAATCATCCCCTTTGCACCAGATCAGGAGAATTGACATTGTAGTCACTTTCAATATTTTTGTTTGCTAGGTTTCCTCTGCAAATTCAGAATTTGTCTGCTGTGCATTAATCTGGTCTGAAATCATGCACTATGAGCTGCTGAAAGAGGTGCAATCAATCTAATTCACACAACCTACCTCCCAAAATAACGCGCATACTCTGTCGGTATGGACAGAAAACAAAATGGTGGATTTTCACTCCCCAAATTTATGCACAAAGTTACTACACACAGTTACGACATCTGTGCCATGATGTTAACATAATTAAACTGAACAACAAAGAAGACCTGTTCTTTACAGGAAATGATTGGTGATGCAGGATGAAGACAATTAGGAACAGATGGGTGGAAGAACAGCCTTAAGGCATCCTCCGTATTGCAAGCTGAAGTCAATCAATTCGGCCAAATTAAAAACAATAAAAAAAAATAAAGTGGGTTTAGCAAGTATTATAAAACATTTAATTCAAGCCAGGGGGTATTCTTTCTGTGAGGCTCCAAGAAAGAGTACGATCCGCACAAAAGACTTTGAAGGAATTCTACAAACTTCCATATGCTGTACTCACATTTATTAAATCTTAAACTTTTTACACTTAACAGAATTATTAATCATATACTCATAAGCAATTCAATCTTAAGATGCTTTTCATTTCAGCAAAAGCTGACTTCTTAAGCTTTTTAACATGCTTTGAATTGCCTCCAACTCCACCCCCCCCCCTCATCTCTGATAATTTTGTAAACTCGCACCCATCCTTGATGCTGTAAATATTGCAAGATTTGAAATTATCAAGTTGCATTTTTATGGTGTTGCAATGACACACGCTTAATAACAGAATGTACTGTATACTCCCTGAATTGTTCACTTTCAACAGATTCTTTCAAGAAGCTAAACACTAGAACAAAGTTAACCCAATGAACCCACCACAAATTTCTTACTCCATTACAACTATGGAAAGCCATGGAGTTGGACTTGATGCGAATCCCCACATTAACTCACTCAGACTGCACTGGTCAATGTATGCAATTGTACATTGTCAATCCAGTACCGTTCCAAATCATAGCTGGAGTGTGAAAATCTACAATCACCCGATTGATGGCTAGCTGAGATTACTCTGAACCAATAATTTGAGCTATCTGTTTGGAGTTCTTCCATTCTGCTCCGGTGAATTTTCCCAAGACTGATCATTTTTTAATTATGTACTGTTCAGCTGATAATCAGGACAGCAAAGCATAAATATTTGATTTTACTGAACTAATGAGGAGAAATTCTCTCTCTGAGGGTTGAGAGTCTTTGGAACGCTTTCCCTAAAAAAGGCAGTGGAAGCAGATTCTTTGAATATTTTTAAGGCAGAGTTCGATAGATTCGTAATTAATAAAGGGGGGAATGATTATCAGGGGTAGGTAGGAATGTGGGGTTGAGGTTACACTCAGATCAGCCATGATCTTATTGAATGGTGAAGCAGGCTCGAGGGACCGAGTGGCCTGCACCTGCTTCTAATTCTAATGTATATAACCTTTTTAATAAGAAAAATCAACACACAGTTCAAATCTTGATCCATTTCTTTACATCTCTTTGATTTTGTATCTGGGTAATTCAGTAACTTGCAGTCCATATTCAGGAAGTGTGGCTATCCCTGGATACTCAAGATGGCAAAGGTGGGGTTTTGAGCTGCAGTGCTTGTCTTACAAGTTGCCATCTTGGTAAAGGAATCGAAGCACCACTTCAAACAGATGCCTGGAAGACCAGTAAGTCTTTGATTGACAATTAAATTACAGCTCATTCAAGAGCCTGCATAACTTTTGATGATGTGGAGATGCCGGCGTTGGACTGGGGTGAACACAGTAAGAGTTTTAACAACACCAGGTTAAAGTCCAACAGGTTTATTTGGTAGCAAATACCATTAGCTTTTAGAGCGCTGTTCCTTCGTCACTTCCACTCCATCTGACGAAGGAGCAGCGCTCCGAAAGCTAATGGTATTTGCTACCAAATAAACCTGTTGGACTTTAACCTGGTGTTGTTAAAACTCTTACTAACTTTTGATGGCCAGTGCTTTGATTAGTCATCTCTATCAACAGTGACCACTTAAACAGAAGTAAACAAGTCTTGACTGAGGATTTGAAACATTATTTAAAGCTAAGCTCAGCTTTCATTCTTCACTCTCTGCAGGGGACATTAGTAGGCTTTCAGGATGCTTCAGGTTTCATGAACACAATCAACAAATTCCAGAAATTCTTATGAGGACGTCATTTGAAAAAGAAAAATGTTTGTTATTCTACTTGATGGAGTCACAAGGAGAAAGGAAGTGATTGGATATGGGTATGCATCTGGGGACCTCACTTGGTCTGAAGAGGAAAGGGAGGAGGACATGGGGCCAGGCAGAGCAGCAGTGGCCGAGAGATGGACTGAAGGTGAGTTGGGCTCCTTCCCCTCCATCACTGCAAGACATTCCTAATCCTTTCAACCTTCTCTATCAGGACCTGTGATGCCCATGTCTGAGAACACGTGCACCCTCTTCATCAGTCCCCAAGTCGTCCTGAAAATTTCCATTTTGTCTCAGCTAAAACACTCCGCAATTCAGTGAAGCAGGTGGTGGAGGTTACGTATGCTGCTTCACGAAAATTGCTTCTAAAAAGCACCCAACTGTCTGAGCATCTCCAGTGGAGGT
The DNA here is from genome assembly GCF_964213995.1 of Mustelus asterias. NCBI lineage: Eukaryota > Metazoa > Chordata > Chondrichthyes > Carcharhiniformes > Triakidae > Mustelus > Mustelus asterias. The sequence continues at coordinate 56,418,233 of NC_135806.1, read as the reverse complement.
TTAGATCATAGCAATCATCAATTAGCCCAAAAGCCTGGGTTAAAACCAAGCTTTAAGCACAGCTTTTCCTATTAACACAGCACCCACTGAACATCTGCTTTCACCCTTTCATGAAAATAGCCCCAAAGGTATTTCAAACATACTTGCAAACCCTTCGCATAAATGATTCCAGAAAAACTGCCATTCGGGAAGGAATAAAAGGAAAATGCACACCAATGATGAAATGAGATGGAATCATTTTGTAAATTATTCCCTTCACCTGTGGTCTACCTTCCTCCTTTTCCTTCTAATTCCTGTCGCAGCTCTAGAGCTCGACTGACATCGACCAAACCAGCAGGAGGTTCTTGGACCGTCATGGCCTGAATGGTTGCTCAGTTACTCGCCAGGTAAATACATTGAGCTTTTGAGGAAGTCAGTGTTCAATTAGTTCTCTCCAAACTTCATAGTCTTGCTGGATCAGGAATCACTCCGATGATATATCCTAATCTACTCGTCAATCTACTCGCATATCACGGTACTTGATCAAGCTATCTAAACATTCCTATATTGATGTTTTTGAAAGACTACATTAGCCTCTTTGGAGGAGGCGAGACACATTATAGAAAATGGAAAGGGAAGAGCACGAGGTTGGGATTAAGTAAACACTCCTGTAATAAAACTGGACCTCGATAAAATTAAGAGATCAGAGGCTGACGAGTTTTACAATGTGCAACTTGTGAAGAATATTGATACCAACTTGAAGTACAACAAAGTATATTTTCTTCTGAATTCATTTAGCGGGAAAAAAATCATCGTGATGTTTCCCCATCCGAGGAGCAACTGGGATGTGGTCAAGGTGTGTGGTTTGCAGCAAGACGGCAGCAACAAGCAGGGTTTGTATCATAGGGTTGCAGAACATTGTCCTTAGATGGTGAAAAGTGGTTCTGAACTGGGAATAAATCAAATGGAAGATCAAAGCCCAGTTGTTGGAACGTGAATTGGAAGATCTAAAAGTAAAAGTAAAGTGAGTGGCATGCCTTATGAGGATAGGCTGAGGGAGCTCGGTCTTTTCTCCTTGGAGAGACGGAGGATGAGATGAGACCTAATAGTGGTATATAAGATGTTGAGAGGCATAGATCGGGTGGACTCTCAGAGGCTTTTTCCCAGGGTGGAAATGGCTGCTACGAGAGGACACAGGTTTAAGGTGCTGGGGGGGGGGCGGGTAGGTACAGGGGAAATGTTAGGGGGAAGTTTTTCACACAGAGGGTGGTGGGCGAGTGGAATTGGGTGCCGTCAGTGGTGGTGGAGGCAAACTCAATAGGGTCTTTTAAGAGACTCCTGGATGAGTACATGGGACTTAATAGGATGGAGGGTTATAGGTAGGCCTAAAAGGTAGGGATATGTTCGGCACAACTTGTGGGGCCGAAGGGCCTGTTTTGTGCTGTAGTTTTCTATGTTTCTAAAAAGTCCCAACTTGGTCTCCGGGTAGCACCACCACCACTGAGAAAGAGGTTTGGGAGTTCAAACAGAGATTTCAGCAGCTCAGCACAGAGTGTGTCATTGTCATTAGCTTCATCTTTAAAATGAGATGTTAAACAAGGCCCTATTTTAGTTTGGTTAATAATGTTGGCATGAAGGTTCTATAGTACTACTGTAGAGAGGAGAGGGGAGGAGAGCAGAGGAGTTTTCCAAAATGCCCCGGCCAACACTTGTTCCAAATATCAACAACTTTGAAACACAGATCATCTGGTCGTTTTCTCATTGCTGTTTGTGGAAAATTGTCTACAGTATTTGCCTACAAAATAAACGACTACAGTACAAAAGTAAACTTGGAAGCTCTTTTGGATATCCTAATGTACTAAAGGTACTGCATAAGCAAGTGAAGAGGGCACTCAGCAGGCCACATACCTCCAGGACACTGTTAACTTAATGTTAAACTATATAACATTTATCCACTTCTGTTCCTTAAACATGAGGCTTTTCCTTGCCCGTTTGATGCTCTATAACTACAAAGCTGAACAAAGAAATCTTTTTATTCAGAGTTTCCATCTCACGGAGGCAGCTTCAGGCCAATCCACATTCAACATTCTGCTTTGAAGACTCTGCTCACATTTTGACAGCTGCAACAAATCCCACCTAGATGAGGGGGCAATCCACAACACTCTAAAACAATCAACAACATCCCAAATAAAATAATCCACAACATTCTTTTTAAAAATGACAATTCGCAACCCCCCATGTCCTGCAAAAAAAATCCCAGGATCTATACCCACAACTTGGCCAAAAACTAATCAGTTTTTCCTTGAGCCATACCCTATTTGCATACCATGTTTCAGCAAAATCCACCCATTACAGAAAAACAGGCGCAAAAACATTACCTCTGCCCACCCTCAGTGATGGTGATATTGAGTCATTTATTTTATTGGCAGACAAGTACAGAAACCGGCCTGATTATGATGGCTACCATTTTGAATATGAAACAGTTCTGAAATCACATGCGAATGTCCAGTTAAAATTCTAACAATTATCATGACAAAGTTAACAGCTGATTGATGGTTCCTCACAACGTCAACAAACTGGGATTAATTTTGATTTTTAAATGTAATACCAAAAAAAGTTTGATTTGAAGAATCATTTTGGTGATAGATTGACTTAAACTGAAAGGGTAACAAAGAGATGTCTAAAAGGGCAGCTGAATCAATACAGCCTGTTTTACACTTTCAAAGTCAAAGGCACCTCGGTGTTATGAAATCACAGAAAATAGATTTTTGCTGGTGGTTTTCGAAGTATTGCATACCCATTCTAGACATGCAGTTTTGTTGAGGCACTAAGTCTAGGCTATAGTCTGCAAAAAGACAGAAAGACTTGCATTTGAATAGTGTTGTTCAGGACTTACAGACATCGCAAAGCATTTTACAACCAATGAAGAATGCTTTGAAGTTGGGGGGGGGAGGGGGGAGAGAGAGAGAGAGAGAGAGAGAGAGAGAGAGAAAGATTCTCCAGTCATTCACACCAGTGGCACTCTCCAGTCCTGCTGGCAGTACACACCCTCCTGTGGGTTTTGCAGTGACATGGGGTGACACCAATGGGAAATCCCATTGACAGCAGCTGTACCAGAGAATTCCGCCATCAGTGAACAGTGCGCCACTGAGAAACACGCGGTTGAGAGACAGGAGAATTCCCCCCACTGTTGTAGTGCAGGAAACCGTGGCAGCCAATATACGCACAGCAAACTCTCTCAAACAGTAATGTGCTTATGGCCAAATAATTTATTTCTGTGACGTTGATTGAGGGATAAACCTTGGCCACAACGGGCTCTTCTTCAACATAGTACTGTGGGGTCTCAGTTAACATCTCATCCGATAGACAGCACCTCCAATCTTTGCAGTGCTCCTCAAAACTGCACTGGGGTGTCAGTCTTGATCTTTGTACTCAAGTTCTGAAGGGACGCTTGACCTGAATCCCTGTGCCCTATGACCCAAGAAGCAAAAGTGCTGCCAACTGACACTCCAGAAGGGTGGGTTAGGGGAGGGGGCCAATTGTGCAAAATCAGAACCAGTCAACCCCGAGAATTTTATGTGGCCAATTGTACACTAGTTGTGGTTTTCAAAGCCTACTGCGTATCCTCTCAGCTGACAATTGCAGATGTGTTAGTGAATAATAAACTAGAACGTAATAAATGTACAAATGAGAAAACGAATAGAACTGACGAAAAAAATCTGCAGGACATTTCTTTAACCAAAGCCATTACTTAAGTCTAGACATCAATTTCTTTTCAGTTTTGAAATCCTGCTGTAGACCTGAAAGGGTTAACCTAAAGCTATTCAATGCCTGAGAGAATTCACACACTCATCTGTATTCCACATAGACCAAGATGGTTCAACACAGGGTCTGTTGCAGAGTCTACCCCCATCACCTTTGTTCCGGATAAGAGTTTATTCTTCATCTTCACACAGCTTGGCACAATCTTCTGCATTTGTCTAAAGTGCATTTATTGCCATCTTTTATTTTTAACCAATAATTGCATGGTAATACAGTAGTTTTTGTTACATAAACTATTTCAACATATGTTCAACAACATATGTTTAAGAGACACTATTTCTCAGTCAAATCCAGTCTCACAAGCAATCTCACGAAAGAGGGGACTGTGAATCTTGGAATCTTGATGACATTTGCTCGTAAGGAGCCAGGTCACTGACTCTGCCAGCGGATTAGCAATTTGGTTACAGAGGGTAATGATTTGCAAGGCCCCAAAGTTCCTGCTGGTATTTTTTTTTAAAAAGGAGGTAAGAGTCCCACAGGGGAAATGCTGGAGATGTTGAGGTAACAGGCCTGAGTGCTAGTGTCATTTTCCTCTTTACTGGCTAGGGCACTACGGAATGGGTTTAAATTTTTGGCCTAATTTTGAATTTCTGCATGCCCCTTCCACTCCTCTAACACCAAGCTTCTGCTGCATTTCACTAATGATGGCCCCTCATTTAGCTACAGCAGCCCTGCCTCTCCATTCAGTTCTTTCCACCCTCCCTACTTTAAAACAAAACCCTAAAGTATTTTTTTCACATTGTGCTTTCCTAATCTTTATTTTTAAAGATGCCCCGCTGTGTCTCTACATAAGGAGTCCTGTAGAACGGCAAATGGCTGTTTATTGGTATAAAGAGAGCAGCACCACTCTGCTGCTCACTAGATATCGATTGCTTTAGATAACCATCTCCATTTATTATTTCCAAATAGCTGCAAATTAAAATGATTAAACTGAGAATTGAAATCTTTAAACTTTATGGGTGGTGAGCATCTATATAATGACATGCAAGGTATCACAGCACTGTGGGGCAGGCTAGATGGACCAGAGAAGCTTTTACCTGTCAATTTATTTGCTTGTACTAACTTAAACTGCTACGCTCACATTTTTAATGCAGAGAAAGGTTTTTTTAAAAAAAAGTATTTGAGCAATAAACCAAGACAAGTTAATTTCCATTCTATAAGGCGGCACAGTGGTTAGCACTGCCGCCTCACAGCCAGCTGCCCCACAATCATTATCTTGTAAATTGAGTTTGTGTCTATATATGCCCTGTTTGTGAACACAACTCCCACTCACCTGATGAAGGGGCAGTGCTCCGAAAGCTTGTGGCTTGTGCTACCAAATAAACCTGTTGGACTTTCAAAAAGTCTTTCAAAAAGACTTTCAAAAATAAACCTGTTGGACGTTCAAAAAGTCCAAAGATGTGCGGGTTAGGTTGATTGGCCATGCTAAAATTGCCCCTGAGTGTCCTGAGATGCGTAGGTGAGAGGGATTAGTGGGTAAAATATGTAGGGATGTGGGGGTAGGGCCTGGGTGGGATTGTGGTCGGTGCAGACTCGATGGGCCGAATGGCCTCTTTCTGTACTGTAGGGCTTCTATGATTTCTATGATTTAACCTGGTGTTGTGAGACTTCTTACCATGCCTACCCCAGTCCAAAACCAGCAACTCCACATCATGGCCTCACAGCTCCAGAGACCTGGGTTCAATTCCTGGCTTGGGTCACTGTCTGTGTGGAGTTTGCACATTCTCTCCGTGTCTGTGTGGGTTTCCTCCGGGTGCTCCGGTTTCCTTCCACACTCCAAAGCTGTGCGGGTCAGATGCATTAGCCATGCTAAATTGGCCCTTAGTGTCCCAGGATACACAAGTTAAGAGGGATTAGCGGGGTAAATATGTGGGGTTACGAGGATAGGGCCTAGCTGGGATTGTTGTCAGTGCAGACCCAATGGACTGAATGGCCTCCTTGTGCACTGTAGGGTTTCTATGATTCTATGAAGGAGGTTTCAGCCAATCACTGATGGGAGGCTCCTTCTTGAGCATATTTGGGAATAAAAAGTTGCTTTTTTAAAACTTTTTTTCAACAAAAAAGTATTTTCAGGTGTGCCATTGAGCTCTGATTTGTTGGAGATTAAATAAACCACCAAGGTTTAAAAGACTGTCAGTTTGGCAGTTGGTTTACATTTTAAAAGGAAAGCAACTCATGGTTTTCAAATTAACTCCTTTGATTTTTAATTTGAAGAATTTGTTGAGATTCAGGAGATGGTGCAACTGGCATGTCTGTGTTAAATCTACTTAACAAATAGTCAGTCAGTCACTTCATTAATATGGTGTGATCATAGGAACAGACATTCCACAACTGCGTCATGCGATATAATCTCAGCCAATTTGTCTCAATTCCAGTTAAGAATAATGGATGTGACCAATATTAAATTCTCATTAGCATTTAATGGAACAACAGGAAATGAGCTTGGGAAACAAGAACACAATAATCATTTCTCTGATTTTTACCTTGCTGACAAAACACTAATTTGCCCTCAGCTTCCAATAGTGTTGCAAAGAAAATGCCAAAGTACTCTACTTCCTCACAGTTTAAGCTACAGTAGGGCATTTGCATTATTACTGCATTGTCTCATACAATGCATTTGGAGGGAACATGAAGAAAGCAGTACACATGAATCTTAATGCCACACAGCCATATTCCAGCCATTTCCCCACCCTGGTTACGAACCATAAAAGAGAATCCCAAAACATTCTCCTCGTGTCTGCGTGGGTTTCCACTGGCTGCTCCAGTTTCCTCCCACGCTCCAAAGATTGCGGGTTAGGTTGATTGGCCATGCTAAATTGACCGTTAGAGTCAAGGGGATTAGCAGGGTTAATACGTGGGGTTATGAGGATAAGGCCTGGGTGGGATTGTTGTCGGTGTAGGCTTGATGGGCTGAATGGCCTCCTTCTGCACTGTAGGGATTCTATGATTTAGATTTGTGTTCACCAAAAATGTAGATTTTTGTTGGTCTCTGGATTACTAATCTAGTGACAATATCACTATGCCACAGCCTCCCTACTGCCTTTTGCTTTCCACTGATGAAACCAATTTATTACATATGCATAGTTTATTATCCAATTCAACATACTGGTGGGATATCATTTGGAATGGAATATTTTGTGACAGCTCTGTATTGAATCCAGGTTTGATCAATTACGCAAGAATGTCCGTATGCAATTATTTTTAAGATGCGCAATTCAAATATTTGAGTTGCACATCAGCAGTTTTCTCCTTTCTGTTCACATGCTGTGCAAGATTAAAATCCCATATTTTACTGAGACAAGGTAATGTCAGGTGCTGTTCAAGAAAACACAATCCTTAACTGTATACACTAATCAAAAAGCAGATCCCTGCAAATGCTGGAAATCTGAAATTAAAACAGAGAATGCTGGAAATACTCAGCAGGTCAGGCAGCGCCTTTGGGAAGAGAGAAAGAGTTTAGGGGGAAATCTTAGCAGCTCGTCATGCTGAAGGAAATAAGCGGGATTCTCTCCCATTTTCACGTTCGTTCAGCACTTAGAATCCTTTTGGTAAGATCGCCCCCTTAGGCTGGAACTATCCAGCCATTCACGCCGGCGGAATCTTCCGGTCTTGCTGACGGCACACCCCTGCCACGGGTTTCCCAGCGGTGAGGGGTGCATTTACCGGGAAACCAGAAGATCCTGCCACCAGTCAATGGTGGGCCGCTTCGAAACAGGTGCCAGGTTGCGGGGTTAATCCGGCCCAAAGTGTTTCCGTTTGATGAACTTTCATCTGACGCTGCCTGAGCTGATCCCTAATTCCAGCATTTTCAGTTTTGATCCTTAGAACTATTCTTGAGCGTTTTGTACTGTGTATAATTTTGGAAAGTATCCCACAGAGGAAAAAAATTTGCTTAAACCTCAAAGTCTCCGAATATAATTTTAAAATACTTTAAGCTGCCACTTCTGGTCTTTGTTCCTCCACGGTATTTGACAAGGAATTCTTATAGTCCCATTAACCTCAGTGGGAGTTGCAGTTTCAGACAGGCTTGGTAGTTGATCAGATGCTGCTCAAACCCCGAGAAAACTCTTGGTCTCTTTCCCACAGTAACCTGCTATAAATCAGCCCTTAGACAGGGCTGAAGTTGCATCTTAAAGTTTATTTATTAGTGTCACAAGTAAGGCTTACATTAACACTGCAATGAAGTTACTGTGAAAATCCCCCAGTCGCCACACTCCGGCACCTGTTCAGGTACACTGAGGGAGAATTTAGCATGGCCAATGCACCTAACCAGCACATCGTTCGGACTGTGGGAGGAAACCGGAGCACCCGGAAGAAATCCACGCAGACACTGGGAGAACGTGCAAACTCCACACAGACAGTGACCCAAGCCAAAAATCGAACCCGGGTCCCTGGCGCTGTGAGGCAGTAATGCTAACCGCTGTGCTACCGTGCCCCCCCCATGCATCTCCCATCGATTAATCAGCGGGTTACATGAGTTACCTTTTCTAAGATTACACTTCAAACCCATCTCAGGCTAAAAATTCATTCAAAAGATCCACCTGTGCATTGGCTATATAAATTCTGCTTGGATTGGCAATCTCCATCCAGACCCTACCTCAGCATAGGCCCAAGCAAAAGAAAGGTGCTAAAAACTTATGCAAGACCGAGGTACAGGAATTATTTGCAATACAACAGAGAAACCAACAGAAGGACACTTCAGTTTGTGTTTTTTTTAAATGTTTCTCTCTTCACTTCACCAAAATCTACCGGTTCTGATGGGATAGGAGTATCAATGACAAATAGGGCGGCACGGTATATGCAGCAGCTCAATGTAATAATTTAAATAGCATTAGCAGGCCTGGGACTGAAATCTTTGGGCCTGCAAGCCTCTCTTCCCATCCCCCCCACCACCTGCCAGGAGTATTTCACTCCAGCGGGGTTTACTATAGCTCCCCACTTGCAGGCAGCTGGCAGCCAATTCCGCTGGAGTGAAGGGAGGGCAATCAAGGCCCCCCCAGAAGGTCGGGCACTGGGAGGGGTGCCCCCGGGTGGCACTCTCACCTTGGCAGTGCCAGCCTGGGCCCCTTGGCACTGCCCAAGCAGCAAAGTGCCAATGTTCAGGGGCATCTTGGCACTGTCCATCGGGCATGGGGCAGTGGCAAAGGGGTCAAGGCTCCTGGGGAGTGATCTGTGGGGTGGGGGTCCACCTGCCACTCTGCATTCAGGATCAGTGGGGGAGGGAGGGAGGCCAGCAATTGTGGCTGGCCATCTGTGGGAACACTTCAAAATTTTTTGGGAGACTCCCACCCGCTATTCTGGGAATGGGATGATTAGGGGAGAGCAAAGCAGGCCGAGATTCATTTGCCTCGGACTATCTTGGAGAATGCTGGTGACTTAAAATTTACACGTATTAATATTTTTGTAGCTTGATAAACTCAAAAAAAACCCCCGCAAAAAATCTGTCCTTCTGATGTAAATTGTTCCTCTTTCTACATCAAGGCAACTCCTTGGAGGGGCAGAGATTCACATTTTGGGTGTTAGTATGGAAAGAAATTCAGGCTCTGTTTTCTATTTCAACAAATATTTTAATATAGACTGGGGGAATACTTTGAACAAAATGCACCCCCCCAGACATTTCTTCCCCTTTAAATATGAGTTTAAGTAACTGAATGATTCATATCTGTCAAGCACATCACTTGTTAAACAAATCGAAAGCACATTCATAGATCATAGAAAACCACACATTTCCCATGTGGTTTGAAGTACATTAAGCATGTGTTATTAAAATTAAGTGTCTATCACAGAACATGGTCCAGACTATGCATCAATTTTTTTTTTCGCAGCTTCAACCATCCAGAAGGACTACTTTCAGCAGCTTGATGCAGTGCGCTGTACCAAAATGGGTACTGCAGATTGTCTACAGGTCATTCTTTGCCAATGCTCATAGCAGCAATTGTCTAGACAATCAAGATATGTGGACATAAAAGTCAAGTGCGTAAATCTTACAGGACGGGAGAAATAGAAGTTGATAATAAGTAAAATAATATTCTAAGTATTTCTACCTTCATATCAAATTATTCAATGCCACTGGCTCCATGGGGACAAAATTCACTAACCCCTGAACACAAACAGAAATCGCAATACGCAATGCAGCCAGCACGAAATGCATTATTGAATGGCTGCATGCCTAAGCAGGAAGCTCAAGTTTATGCGAGGTTAGCACCGGTTAAAGCTAGCCTGCACTAATTAAAGATAACTTTAAGGGAAATTCATTCTGGCCGCAGAAGTTTCTAGAAATATTTGTGGGAGAACAGAATGAGTGAATTATGGTGCAATATGAGAGAGAGCATGCTCCACGTCTCTCTGACACTGCACTGGATGAATGGTCGAGGAGGCATGTCATCTATCCATAGGCGGTTATTAGGCTCAACAGACAAACTCTCAAGACAATGGAGACAGATAGGTGTGCTGGCAGGGGTCACGACCAGGGGTCACGACCAGGGGTCACGACCTGATGGCCTGGTTGCATTGCTGCTCAGAGTTCAATTATCTTACAGACTGGTCATGGTCAGTGATGCATCTTCAAATACCAAATCTGACCAATGGGCGCAGTAGACTCATACACTGCTTAGTGCATCATACCCCCATCACTGGCCTATCAATCACAACTCATACCTCATATTCTTCAGCTGCGCCTTGCCGTCACACATTTAGCACCGCTTCAAGCCTCACACCCACATCTCACAGCTTGCACACACAGCCAGCTATTCAACTGTGATGGTCGTATCACCCAAACATTACACCACACTCACTGACACATTTTCCCACTCTCCTTCAGGACACAGCAGGAAGTAGCAGAAGCTAACCAGCTATGTGTGCTCAGCCCAATGGAAAAAATGGCCATCATCTGGTAGGCCATAAGGGGGCCGTAGCCCACAGCACAGCCAAAACCAAAGATGCCAATATACACATTCCTGACTCTCCTTTTCACATCCTACGTGCACCTAACCCCACAATCGTTTCTGGGTTACAGCTGCAAATGGTCTAGGCCTGAACCTCTTGCTCCCCCCCCAACCCCGAATTCAACACACCTCCCCTACCCTTGAGTAGGTGAAAGGAGAAAAGCTCAGGAACTGCCGGCTGACGGTGGAAAAACAAGAAGTCCAAGAGAGGCCGACAAGTAAAAAAGGGCGACAGTGTCACACACCCTCACAAGCATCAGTTCCGTTTTTCGGACTGAATCATAACTTAGAAGATAGGATAGGTGCCAGGCTCATCAGAGGGCGAGGAAAAACACAAGCCCTGCTGCAGAAAAATAATCCAAATACCTTGCTGGGGAAGCCTACAGAAGAAGGCTGAAGGGTATGCAGAATGACATGTTTGGTGCATTGGCTGCAATGTCAGAAAGCCTATGTGAAATGTCAAGGAACATGGATAAAGGCACCACATGGGTTTTACACAGAGTTCAAAGCTTTCCAGTGCAGAACTGGTGGTCTGGCATGGGAGAATGAGAGTTTCTAAAGCTCTCTTGGAATACAGATCCTCAGTGACCTCCCTTGTACAACAGTGGATGAGAAGTATCACTTGCTTCAGCCGGGAAGGAGCCAGCTGCATCATGGCTGGTGGCCACCATCACTGCCATCTTTACCTTACTCCGAAGTTGCTGTTCTGGCTGCAGACGGGCCAATTTTGGTGACCAGGAGCTTAGAGAAGCCAAGGTATCTAACACACTGTTTATCGCTGAGAGTTAGGTAGTTAAATTGCTTCCTCAACATCCCGAGTGAATATTATCTCCTGCTGGGAGTCCATCTTCACCCCCGCACCCCCCCCCCCCCCCCCCCCCCCACCACACACAACCCTCCCTCTTACATCCACTTGTCCTTCTTAGTGTGGACTCCGCTTATTCCCCAGGGCATGCTGCATTCCAAAGGCATTGCATACATGTCTGGGAGCAACTGGTTTGTGCACTATTCTTGAAGTTAGGGCAAAAGTACTGCAGCATGTGAAACACCATTCCCTGTGGATGTCTGTAAAACAGCTGGACCCCAGAAATTACAGCAAGAACCATTAGAAATTCATCATCAACTAATCTGAAAATAGTTGATGATCGCTTTAAATAGCACTGCTGGGAAGTCCTTTCCTGCTGCTGAATCCATGTTGAGCTGTGTGAGATTTTGAGAATGGGTTAACTGGAGCGCTGAGCTCCAAAGTGGAAAGGTTGGTATGATGATCTGCTTACTCTGTGTACTTCTGGCAGATGCTCTCCCCATGTGCGGTAATGCTCTAAGCACACACAGGTGGTGCAAATGCCATTCTGCAGCCAAAACAGTATTTATGTTGAAAAACTGGGCGCTAAAGTGCTGAAATTTGCGTGTTCTCTTGACCTCAACCACCTCTTAATGTGTTCACAGTCAGAACACAATGGGCAATATTGCTACCTAATGTCATGACTTGCACCAAATTATACACTTTCCTTCTCTTTAACAGCACAGTAAAATGTATGTTAATGGGTATATTTCAAGTATCTTTACTGCAACACAGCTGCTCGCACTCAATATTATTTACATCCAAATATATGTTTCAGCAGGCGGCCTAGGAAATGATGGCCAATGAGCATTGGCCTGGATTTCACAGTCAGTGAAGGAAGTAAACTGGTCATTTAGCATGCTGACCACGACACTTGTGTGTTTTATTTTGTTTTCTTTTAAATCCCTAACACTAATTAAATTCTGACGGTTTAGTCTCCACACTTGTAAAATGCAAGTTTTGGGGCCAGATAGGTTGATTGACAATAATTATCACTCATCACACATTTAAAAATGAAATTACTACCGACTGCATATGTTCTAACATTCTTCTGCCATGTTTCGTGGATAATTAGTGGTTAAGTACAGCAATTTAGTGCCATGACATAGACTTGGTACTAAACTCAATCACTAAGGATTTCTAACAGCGTGTTCTGGAGTTCCGAAGTTAAATTTGTATGTGAGGATGCATTCCACTTATTTTATAATAAAGATGAATGTTTATGACCATTACCAATGCTCTTAACTCAAGTCTTGGACCAGTTTTGTTATTTTTGGATCTATCTGTCTCCTAGTTAGCAGACAGCAGACATGCAAGTAAATGAGCTACTGCGGAGAGAAAATGGTTAGAAAAAAGTGACATGCTGAACATATTAACAGATCGGTGATAAAAAAGCAATGCATTTAAAAATGCGGATTTAATGAATGCAACTACTGCACAGAATGCTAGACTGCATGTTCATGCCTATAGACTCCTGTTAGCAGAGCTACAACTAGACATTGTCGCATGAGGAGAGGGGTGAGAAACCCCAGGCAGAGCAATAAGTAAATTACATAAATTATATTCACACATACAATAGAATGCTAATTGGATACTGGAATGTACACCCAGAACAAATTAATACAAAACTACAGGGATTAAATGTTAACAATGCATTAATCAATAACAGCTTGTACTCATAGGTTACGAAATAAAACTTTACACCAAGTTAAACAAGAAGATATCCAGAATTTGAGGACCAAAGCTTTGTCAAGGTGATGGGTTTTAAGGCTCATCTTAGAAGAAGATAAATGGCAAGGCGGCAAAGTTTAGGACCAAGGCAGCTGAAGGCATGGCTTCAATGGTAAGACAATTAAATTTGGGGGAGCTCGAGACTAGAATTAAGGAAGAGCAAATAGGGGAGATGGTAGGGCCAAAATAGATCATAAAGTAAGCAAGGGTAAGGCCAGTGATGAGTGAACGGAAGCAGGTGTGTGTTGGGACACAGCAGCCAATTTTGAATGATCTTGAGTCGACAAAGTGTAAAACATGGGAAGCCAGTCAGGAGTGCATTGGAATAATTATGTCTAGAAGTGACAAAGGCATGGATTAGGGTTTCAGCAGCAGATGAGACGAAGCAGAGGTGAAGTTTAAGCACGGACATAGTTGAGTGGCCAGAAGCTGATGTAAGGGTCAAATATGACATCATGTCAGATGAGTCTGATTCGGCCGCAGACAATCACCAGGGTGAGGGGTGGAGTCAGTGGGCCCGATTTTACCATTGTGTTGTGCCCGTTTTCGGGTGCGAAAACTTGGTAAAGTCGGACGTGAGGCGATTAGCGCGATCCGTGCCTGTCAGAGAGGATCAGGCAAATCTCCATTCACTGCAGCGGGACGGGAGAATCCCGCTGCCATGAAAGATCAGAGAATCCCACCCAATGGTTTCAGTCTTCCCAATATTTAGTTGGCGGCAATTTCTGTTTATCCAATATTGAATGTTGGACGCACAGTCTGTTAATTTAGAGACAGTGAAGGAATTGTTAGCATGCACGTGGGGATTACTGTGCTTTCAGATGGTGTTGTGAAGAGACAGCATGTAGATGAGAAATAAATGAGAAAGGATTGCGATATCATTCACGGTCTTTTATCCAACAATTTCCTCTTTTCCACTGTACATTCCCCAGCACTAATAATGCAAGCATTTTGCCTGAATTACAAGCTAACCGCTTGTTTAAACCCCTAAACCCAACACCTAACAATGCCTGTTCTTTGCTTTCTTAGCTGTATCTCTCCTCAGATTTAGCTACCAAATTCCTGGATTTCCATGGACATCAAAACAATGCTTTTGTATTGGACTACACTATTCAACTCAGCTGCCGTGCATCTTACTGTGTTGCTTACATTTTAATGCGACTTTGATCAATTTATAGCACCCCCCCACCCCCCAACTGTTGTTCCCTACTGAGCGCGTGGCTAACCTACTGGCTTTTCAGATCCCTCCTGTCAGTTCTCCCTTCCCAAATCACCACCTCAACTCCTCAGCACCCCTCGGCCTCCCTACTATCCTGCTGCCACCACAATCCTGACTCCCTCTTAACTGAGCCTTCTCTGTCCTCTCTTGGCATTCTCCAAAGAGCCCATCAAGCCACTCAACCGCTGCCACATGAGCACCAACCCCAACTATCCCATCTCCCACCAGCATTCCTGTTCAGTGAACCTGCTGGTAGCTAATCTTACCAATCTCCTTCTTGCCCATTTCATCCCTCCCCAGTGTTAACACTGTGGAGTCTGCCATGAGATCATGATTTCCTTCCACAATGTACACCCACTGGTTATCCATGGGCTTGTTGCGGATGACTGCATCAACATCATAACCTTGATGGAAACCTTACAATGGGGTGACGACACTTTTCCCCCTGAATGATCCTTCCTGCCTGGACATACCCACCACCATTTTGACGTGACAGTGTAGCTCTCATTATCAAGTCACAGGAACCATCACTTCCTTTGAATACCTCACCTTGTCTGGCCCATCCCATCTCTCATTTAAAATTCTCACTCTCCAGCAACCCAAAGTTATCTTAAAAATTGCTCACTGGAATATCTCCACTGCTTTTCTCCCTCTTGATGCTTTCAACCTCCATCTCAATTCATCACATTCTTTCTCTCCAAGTTCACAATCCTTCTATCCTCCCTAAAACCCTCCCTCCACGTTAACCCCCTGTTCCCTCGACCCAAATTATCTTCCTAGCTCCCATGTTAGCAGGTATTGTTAACATTTCTGTCTCCCTTGGTGCTGTCCTTCAAATCTGCCATTATCACCCCCTTTCCTCAAAAAAATCCCTTCATTTCTTTGTCCTTGAAAACTACTGCCCATCCTCAACGCACCTTTCCTCTCCATAGTCCTCAAACAGGTTGTCTCCCAAATACATGCCCATCTTTCCCAGAATCCTTCTTAGCAAGTCTCTGCTCTGCCACAGCATGGAAACGCCCTAAACAATATCCCATGTGACAAAGATAAAACTATTCCTCCTCATCTTTAACGAACCGTCTACAGCTTTTAACATGTTTGAATCACACCATTCTCCTCCAAAGTGCCCCCCCCCCCGAACCACACCATTCTCCTCCAAAGTGCCCCCTCCCCCCCCCACACTCCCACCCCTCCACCGCCCAATTATCCAGCTGGATCTAGACTCCATTTGCCTGGTACCACTGATTCTATCTCGCCTTAACTAAACAATCACCTGCAATGGCGTCACCTCCCTTCAGCCATAATCTGAAGTGCTGTTCAGCTTTGATCACCAATCATAAAAAGACCCTTACAGTACTCTATCTAATGCTGGAACAATATTGATTCTAAGAGTACCAAAAAAATAAGCAATGTGTAAAGCTTAGTCAAGCTTATAGTGAGCACTCTTTCAAAATATATAAAACAAGAAACAGCAAAGCATAGGTACACCTTGAACATTACTTCAAAATAAGTTAGGAAAGCAGGAACACAGAAATTAGTTAAAACAAAATTCTTAAATCAGGGCACAGGTTAGAACTTTAGTGCAAGAATGATCAATGTGTGGAATAATCTAACATACAGAAGCACTCAGAATGATTAACCTCGAGTTGGATTGCTTAAATTGGAGTAGAGATACCAGAGATGAATGTCAATTTGCTGAAATCCTTTTTTTTCAAATTGTATGCTTCTGTTCTTATAACAAATAAATGAATCGCTGACCACCTGCTGCATCCACTGTATTGAAATGATAAGTGTGACAGTCAAAAGTGACTCAATTAATAACCAAAGTTAATAAAAACACCATCTTCCTGAATTTTCAAGAAGTAGGATTTTAAAAAAAGAATTGCATTTATAAAGTGATTTTCCCGGTCACTGCACATTTCAAAATGCTTTACAGCCAATTAACTACTTTTGAAGTGTAGTCACTGTTGTAATGTAGGAATGTAGGAAACAGGGCTGCCAAGTTGCACACAGCAAACTCCCATGTGATAGTGACAAGATAATCTGTTTTTTCTTGATTTTTACTCAGGGACAGATATTGGTCAGGGCAACAGGGATAACATTCTTGGCCTTCTTTGAAAATGTGCCATGGGTCTTTGACATCCACGCTATCTGCAGATGGGCCCTGGGCCAAAGCAATGACTCAATATTTCAAGGGAAGAAAGCTATTGCGTCAAATGTTCCAAAATGCTGATGTGCTAAGGGAGTGTAGTGTGCCTTCTATGTTCTTACAGTTAAACTTGTTGCCCCTCAGAACAACCCCAAGTTGGTTGTCCAAGTTAGGTTGTTCAAGTACTTTGTACATACCCTTCTTAGAGTGTTACACTGTACACTTTACTTAAAAGAAAACCAGAGAATGTTGTGTCCCTGGGCCTTCTGCTGTAAAGAACTGTTTTTCTGATCACCAAAAGGACCCACACCATGGTCATGGGTTAGCCTGCACTAAAGTGGAGTCTCCCAAGCACAACAACAGACAGAAATTTAAAGAGACTTTACTATTCATCATATAGTTCCAAACCGCCAATCAAGATGACACTTACTCTTGAGAAGCCATACAACACAGAAAGAAACACTGCTTCTTCGAAATATAGTAGTAATAAATGCCCATATTGAGGCACTATAGAGAAAGCCTAAGTTAGTATTTTGTAATTCATCCAAGTAGTCATTGGATAGTGCACACAATAAGCTTTCATAGACAATACTCCTATCTACTGTCTGCTCCCTGCTATTTGGCTGACATCTTCTAAATTACCAAAGGCATTTTGAAAGTTAGAAATAGAGAGAATCATGTTTCAACACTTCAAAAGGCTCCAGTTTATTCTATGGTCTTACTGAAAAAAGACAAAATTTATACTTAAAAAAAAATAAGGCATACTGTTCTGTAATTCAGCTCCTAATAGACGGTTTAAGGACACATCACATTTACTCAAGTGATGCTTGAAACAGAACAGACATTGGAACCTATTTTCCACAGGATTCAATTCCAAAACAATGCACAACATCTTGTTTAATAGAGCCATAGACTCCTTGCAGTGCAAAAGAAGGCCATTCGACCCATCAGGTCTGCACCGATTCTCTGAAAGTGCATCTTACCCACGCCCATGCCAACCTCCCCTCAGCTCTAACCCATGTAACCCCACACATTTACCATGGCTAATCCACCTAAGCTGCACATCTTTGGACTGTGGGAGGAAACTGGAGCTCCCGGAGGAAATGAACAAATGCTCCATGGAGGACTAAAACCTGTGTCCGGTTGGGATATGGAATGAAACAGCTCTGGGGCAAGTAGTGCAATTGACAAAATTAGGGTGGCATCTTAAAACTTTTGGTGATATTTTAAGGCACAAAATTGAGGGAATATCAACCGCTATTAATTTTCTTCACAAATGTAAATAAACATACAAGTGTATATTTACATGGCTCCCCAAGAGCTCAGTGGACTTTCATCGCTATAATCTTCAATCCCTTTCATAAGTGAGCCAGTCAGAATACTATTAAGTACTTCGTTATATCTATTCTCTACTCGGAGAGAAATATAAATGCGAGATGTCTTCAGGCTTGCGGATGTTGCATTCCTGCCCTGTGGCCTATATATAAGATGGACTCCCAAGCAGCACATGTATTATATAATAGCTTAGCACCTTCCACACAAGTTTTTTATACTAAAACAGATTAGCTATTTTTATTCCAAGTAAAGGGCGTGAAGGCAAACTGCTTTGAAAAAAAAACACAAAACAACTAGCAAATATGTTTCATCAACGACCCTCATATACTCAGGTACATCCCAAAATATTTTTGTGAAGATCTTGAACACTTAAGATCAAAGAGATGGTATGATTTTTCCAAATTAACTCATTTCTTCATATCTTTCCTCCACAGGACAAGTGGTAAGGCAATATCTTAAGAAATATTCTCTGTAGTCAACCTAAATTTTCACCCTCTGCTGCAGAAGACTTCTGAAAAAAATGCTTTAGCAATGTCTTGGTGGAGAAAATTCAGAACCATCTACTGGATCCAAATCTACAATAATATTAATACCAAGACAACATGCCCCTTTCCAAAGCTGCTTCCAAAGCACCATATTAAATGTTCTAGAATAGTGCTAAGCAACCTGGGGGCCACTCTGGGTTCTGAGTGCGGCCCACGAGACATTTTGTTGACTGTCGCCAGCGCGTAGAGTTGCCACGTCCCACTGGTTTGCGAGTATAACTGAGGTGATGTGCACGTAAAGCAAGTGCGTGTGAAGTGAGGTGCGTGTTGACGCACACAACACTGACTATAAGAGCTGTGCACTCCCTCTGCATACAAACAAGCATAAATATTTCTGTTCACCACTTGAAGTTGTTGACAGTTCTATTAGTATTTGAATGATTAAGCATTTTCTATAATTTGTTATGAAATATTCAGTGGGTATTAAATGTATTCAATCTTATTCAAGGGTCACAGTCAGTGAACAAGCCCGATTTCAATCTTATGGTCCACTGAGATGAAGGAGGGTCACTCATGCAGCCCACTCACTAGTCTAGATTTCCATCGCTGCCTTAGAAAAATGAGAATAGGGAAAGAGGATGATTGCTTTGGGTATTGATCAGTAAATCCATTAAGTAACCATGTCTAGCATGCAGCACTGACGCCGGCTGCGTTGAATACAAAGCAAGATTTCCAACCTGTTAATTGGGGCCAAATTGTCACTATGTTGGGTGGGATATTGCGCTACTCTGCAGCATGTTTTGTGGCGGCGGAGGCAGCCCGCCATTGGCCAGTGGCAGGATCTTCTGGTCCCACCGTTGTCAAAGAGATTTCCCGCTGTAAGCACCCTCAGCTTTGGCGGGACTGGGAGACCTTGCTGGCAGGAATGGCCGGAAAATTCCAGCCGTTATAAAATCAGAGTCCCCTCCCAAGGAGACTCAAGCCTGATCGTTACCAACAGAGGATTCAGAATTAGAATGAACACACACAGACACACATGCACACGTGCATACACGAATGCACGCACACACACGTGCATGAACGCACGCACACACACACAAGAATGCACAGCTGAGAAATACACAAATGTTCGACACAACCCCAAAGCCTGAGTGAGGTGGGAGTTGGGGATGGGGGGGGGGGGAAAGATTGGTCGAATTGCCAGTGTCACAGAAAACTGTGGGTGCAAATCCACTCTTTCATTACATTGCTGACTCAGAGGTAAAGTTACAAAGCAGCAACTGGCCAAGCGACACGCAATCCAACTGTGTTTACTGTCGACACTGGGCATTGAACATGTGTGCCATTCCCTAGTTTATGTAACTTATTTGAAAAATGTAATGTCTCAATGATACACTGCACATATTTGAATATTCAGTTAGTTATCTCACAATATGCTAAAACAAAGGCTTTTCGGTTACTTTATATTGGGTAAACCTTCCATGTGGGGCAAGACTTTCATTGCTTTGTTCCATTTTTACACCAAGCAGAGAATTAGTCATATGCTCGCTCTCCAAGAAACCCAGTGTTGCTTAAGTTACACCCTCATTCCCGTCTCCTCTAACATCTGACCTTTTGTCTGCGTCACTGTATGAAATATTTGTAAACCATGATAATCTTCACACGACATTCCCTATCACAATTTTGAAAAAGTTAAAAATGTTATTTACTTTAATCTATCTAAACAAATTCAAAATATGCAAGTAACATTTAGATAAGATTCTGTTTGGTTGTAACCCAATCATTTAATCCTACTTAGTTGGTTAGTGATTTCATTGCAAGAAGTACTCAAATAATGAGCCTTTCAATTCCACTTAGCTCGCTGTATACTTAAAGCATATTAAATTTTCGAAGCTTTGTATATCGTGTGCAACATTACCATTTTGGAAGGACTTCTATCAGCTGGCTCAAAACAAAGGGTTTACAGGTTTGGAGAGATGCTGTGGGATACGGTGTAGCCCATTCTTGCAAATATAGCATGATAAAGGATCAAAATTACTCATGATAATGACTTTTCAAAAAACAAAATCTGGTTCTGGAATTTATAACTTTTCTAGGAAAGAGTTAAAGAATCTGGCGATCTGGTGCAATGACAATAATCTCTCCTTCAATGTCAATAAAACGAAGGAGATAGTCACCGACTTCAGGAAGCATAATGGAGGATATGTCCCTGTCTACATCAATGGGGACGAAGTAGAAAGGGTTGAGAGCTTCAGGTTTCTAGGTGTCCAGATCACCAGCAACCAGTCTGTTCCCTCTATGCCAACACTGTAGTTAAGAAAGCCCATCAATGCTTCTACTTTCTCAGGAGCGTAAGGAAATTTGGCATATCCACTATGAATCTCACTAACTTTTACAGATGCAATCGCAGAAAGATTATCATGATTTACAAATATTTCCTACAGTGACTCAGCCAAAAGGTCAGATGTCAGAGGAGATGGGAATGAGTATGTAACTTAAGCAATACTGGATTTCTTGGAAGACTGATTCTCTGCTTGGAATAAAAATGGAAGAAAGCAATGAATGTCTTGCTCCACATGTAAGATTTAACCAATATAAAGTAACTGAAAAGCCTTTGTTTTAGCATCTTGTATCTCAGCTTGGTATGATTCCTGTTCTGTCCAGGACTGTAAGAAACTATAAAGGGTGGTAAACGAAGCCCAATCCATCAAGCTCCCATTCATTGACTCTGTCTACACTTCCCACTACCCCAGAAAAGCAGCCAGTATAATCAAGGACCCCACGCACCTCGGACATACTCTCTTCCACCTTCTTCCATCGGGAGATCACGTACCAACCAACTCAAGAACAGCTTCTTCCCACTGTCAGACTTTTGAATGGACCTACCTTACATTAAGTTGATCTTTCTTTACACCCTAGCTATGACTATAACACTACATTCTGTATCTCTCCTTTCCTTCTCTATGTACGGTATGGTTTGTCTGTATAGTGCACAAGAAATACTTTTCGCTATATACTGATACATGTGACAACAATAAATCAAATCATATATCCTTATTTTCCTTTTCTCCCTCCCTACATCCCTGCCACATAGCCCATTTCCTAACAGAGAAGGCGAACAACTGTTTCTTAGTCTATACCAGCTCCACTGGGAGATTTGCCAAGAATAATATGAGGTGACTCAGATGCTAAATGTTTGTAAATTATAGATGGAAAATTAGAGGTAAAAACTTTTGACTTATCACTTCATGGCACAAAACGAAATCATGCACAAAATGCCTTTGCAGTTTAGTCTAATCTGAGCAATTATTTCAAAACCAGTGGGACAGAACTTGCTTGACATAACCTATCCCAAAATTAAAGCTGAACTTGCCAATAGCAAATTACGCCAAAATCTCCTGAAAAAAATCATGTTAACACACTCCTGAGTACAAGAGACAGTGTAAAACGAGTGGAAATAATAGGGGCAGAACAGAGAATTCAACATACACCAGCTTCCTTCATTGAATTCATCTTCATCTTACCTTAAGGAGGTTTAATGGTTTCAAAGCTCATCACTTAGGCATATTAAGCACAGCACATTTAAGAAAATACAATTCTCAGATCTTTCCATTTTTTAAGGAAACAGATTCTGTTGCCATAAGGAATTAAAATATATAGAAAATACAATACAACTCTTAAAGGAATCATTTAATGGCTGCCTTAGGCCATTCAGCCCAATACTTCATGGAGTCAGCATAGACTCGATCTAACTGTAGACTATGTGGATTAGCCATTGTAAATGTGCAGGGTTATGGAAATAGGACATAGGGGAGGGCATGGGTGGTCTTTCGGAAAGTTGGTGCAGACTGAATGGGCCGACTAGCCTTTTTGCACTGTAGCAATTCATTGGTCCTTCTAAAAGTGGGCGGCATGAGGGCTCAGGGGTAGCACTGCTGCCTCAGCGCCAGGGACCCGGGTTCAATTCCGGCCTTGGGCGACTGTCTGTGTGGAGTTTGCATGTTCTTGCCGTGTCTGCGTGGGTTTCCATCAAGTCTATATTGCCTTTTCCTTTTACCAAAATGCATTACTTGATACTTCTACTTACTAAATACTATCTGCCACATGTCTGTCCATTCTGCTAGCCTACCTGTGTCCTGTTGCAGTCAATTTGCATCATCCTCACTGTTTGCCACTCATTCAAGTTTGGTATTAACCATTACTCTGTATTCAAATATCAAAGTCATTTCTCCAGCTATTCACTCTGGTGGGATCTTCTGGCCCTGCCGCCAATGGTGCACCCCTGCTATGGGTTTCCCGGCAGCGTGGGGTGCAGTCAGTGGCGGGACCAGAAGATCCGGCCATCGGCAAAGTGTGCGCTGCCTCCCGCTGAAAGAAACATGGCCAGAGAATCCCCATCTTGGACTTAACATTAACCCTTGGAGAACCAAGTGTCTACCTCTCCTCCAGTCTGAAAAATAACCAATTTACATCACCCATTGTTTTCCTAGGACAAAAATGCACAAAGCAGCTCACTGTCACACCAAGTGCTACAAGGAAACTCCAGGCAAAAGTTTTCATTGAACAGACATGTCCTTGCAATATATGGAGGAATAACATATCCAATCAATTGACCTGCTTTAACTTGCTGTACAAATCAATAACACCACAGCACAGAGTTCAATGATTCAATTTCAGTAACCAATATTCTTCATACATCAAAATAATGCAACTAGTAAGAGAGCAAAATCTCTCAGTTAACCCCCTTTGCAGTAACTCCACAAGTCTAACTCAGATGGGACTGTGTTCCAAGGATGCAACATATTGCAAAATAAAAATGGTAATGATAAAATACTCCTGCTGCTTTCTTGTAGTGAGAGCCATGGTGAGAAAGAGTTTCCACAAGTGACGTCAGTTCAATCCAGGTGAAGTTGGCTAAACTAGCACAGAGCAAAAAACAAATCGGAGAATTGCAAACTAGCATTATGCCAAACACAACAATCTCTTACCCTGGTTTAAAATTCAATTTGCCATGATCCGTTCTTACTGTCAGGTTCTGCAATTTCGTCAATTACATTGGTTCAAGAAGGCTCTTCAAATTGCGTTTGCTTTTAAAAGCTTTTCATATCAAAACATATCTAATTTACTATGTGCCAATGATGCTAGTAACTGGTTCGGTACAAATGATTTTATATCAGGTTACTCGCAGGTGGTGGACTAAATACTTGATTAAAAATGTTTGTTTTTGAAGATAAACCCATTCAGCTGCATTTTTTAAAAATTCATTTTATGGGACGTGAGCTGGGCCAGCATTTATTGCCTGTCCCTAACTGT
Organism: Mustelus asterias; assembly: GCF_964213995.1. NCBI lineage: Eukaryota > Metazoa > Chordata > Chondrichthyes > Carcharhiniformes > Triakidae > Mustelus > Mustelus asterias. The sequence continues at coordinate 56,394,412 of NC_135806.1, read as the reverse complement.
CCTTCACGTCAGAGGGCATTTGAAAGTCAACTGCGTTGATGTGGATCCAGAGTGACATGTAAGCCAGGCCAGGTAAGGAAGGCAGATTTCCTTCCCCAAAGGACATTAGTGACCCAGATGGGATTTTATGACAATTGACAATGGTTTCATGATTCTCATTAAACTTTTAATTCCACCATCTGCCATGGAGGGATTTGAACCCCGGATCCCCAGATCTTGCTCTGGGTCTCTGGATTACTAATCACTAACCACTGCACCAGGTTAGCACTCTTAAACGCATCAAGAAACCTATTATAACGGAAAGAAACAAAAAGCTGATTACGATTTGTTAGGTTACCAATTGCACGAGCTCATGGGAGATTTCATTGGAAGTTTTCATTGGAAGTTTGAACTGTAACCCAACCAAACAATTCCAAGCATATTTTGGACATAATTTCCCAATTTTGCCCAAAGCAGAAACTCTACCCATTGTATTATCCTCCTAACATGTTAATGTCTTGAAAGGCACTGCAGACTAAATTACCTTTAATATTCCCTGGCATGTCACAGTTAAAATGTTACTTCAAAGATATTGTAACCATTGAAATTGCACCTACATAACTAAGATAACTGTAACATAGCTTAAATTACTGGAAATAAAGATTGTAGAATATGACAGAAAATTAATTAATGGATACTAATAAGTATCTAAGCCAGTGGTTCCAAAAGGGTGCGGTGCGCCACACTGGTGCGGCGAGAGAGGATGGCAAGTGTGGTGGGAAGATTCAAGGACAATCAAAGAAACATTTAAACATGGTTTAAACAAGCATTGTTTTATACTTTCTGGATCTCCCATGATCATATTATAAAGTAGCTGTGTTCTATGTTATGAATCAAGCACCGCAGGATTATTTTTGTTTTGTTTTTGAATGTATTTCTTATCAATAAAAAATTTGGTGTGGCGCGAGCAAATTTTTATTCCGAAAGTGCGGCCCAGTGAAAAAAGTTTGGGAACCACTGAGCTAAGCCATGATACGATGAAATTGTCAAAAAAAATCATTCTGAAGCTATGTCTTTGATTAGATAATTTCTTCACTCACAATCTATACTTGCTGACCCTCAAAGAAAACTCCCATGTTACTATAAAAGGAAACAGCTAGAGCAAGGGACAATTCAGTGTTCCTCTTTGAATCAAAACACACAGATATCATTAAGTTTAAATTCAATAGGAGGAGTACTAATAAGTTGTCAAACTCGCGTCAACTGTAGCAGATATTATGCGGCTAATCTGGGCCTCAATACGCATTGCTGTTTGTTTGCGAAAAGAGTATGTCAGTAGTACACTATTAACATGAAATATCACAAAGTACGCACCTTAAAACCTTTGAACTCGAGAATCAATATTTTACAAGGCACGAGATTTGAAAGTAACACAGGATACTCATTATCAAGTGATTGCACTTTGCGACTTTTAGCTGCAAACAACATTGATGCTGCATACAACAGATTTTCCCTCTGTCTTTGGGAGACACTATACCACAGCATCTGAGGGAAGGTTAGCAGGTTATAGAGTGGAGGGATCAGCCCTGCACCCATGGCACCGTCAGTGCTTTAATGTGATAATATACTTACACCTTAAATTTAGTATCCCCCCTCTATTAAATCTTGGTCAAAGAGCTTGGGGGATGCAGAAATTAACAATGTGCCCCTTAAAATTTTAGTTCAGTGGTACTATGCACAAAGATGGAAAAGTACTTATTTTGAAGGCACAACATGATATAGCAACTGCAATATCACTACAATAACAGTGCTATTCAGGCCCTACAGAAACTGGGTTGTAAATCTTCCAAACTATGATTTAGCATTCTTAAAATATCCGTATTTAATACATAACCTACACATGTACACGTAGCATTGTGGCAGCTTGGAGAGATTCACAACCTAAAACCGAACAAAGGTCAAGGATCAAAACAAAGCTTACGTGAACAAATATTTGTTTTAAAATTCAAAGGTATAAATTGCAAACATTGAAAATTACACATTTTTGCCTTTGGATTAACGCCCCCCACCCCCCTGCAACACTCCCTCACCCTCTTAACAAAGCAGAGAGGATAGAAGTGTTTAAAGTTTTGATAGGTTTGGAAAACTCAGATCAAAGCAAGATTTCCTGCTGTGTACAGACTTTAGCAGAAGAAATCATGTTTATAATTATATCAAAAAAAGGAGGAGCTTTATTTACCTAAAAAGAAATCAACAGGCACAACAGCGCAAGAGTGGAATAAGAAACCTCAAGCGTTTCAAGAAACT